>NC_064878.1:23049095-23106595 GCF_943734665.1 Anopheles aquasalis
TATCACGAGAACCACCCATAAAACCAAGGTCAACACGTACCGTCCAGCATTAGTGGTAATGATTACGATGACGATGACTTGGCTGTTTAAATTGGCTGACCATCAATGCGTGTTGCGCGTACGCTGGAACTCAAAAAACTCCCAGCACAAACCAACGCCGGAACCTCGTAATCTCGTTATGGCGCAATCAGTGAAAGCCGCGCACGAGGAATCGTATGAGTCCTCCGTTTGTGCCTGCCGATGGTGAAAATATTGATTGCCACCGACATGCCCAAGCATCCAGCGCATCAAAATCGTAATGCGATTGACCCACATTAACTGCCGTTCCCGGTACTCGGTGGCTCACTCCATCAAATGCTCTTTTCGACGACGGAGCAGCAGCAGCAGCAGACGGTCTATTACACTGATTCGTGAAGCCCCAAATGTACGCGGGTACTGCACAAAAGATGGCTTCCATGCTTCTCGGGAGTCCCGGGGCACAACGTGGTGAATCGAGCAAGCTTTCCGATTTATGATGGTTCGCTGTCGCAAAAGAGCAATTGCACGCCTCAACCGGGTGGATGTGGGTCGTCAGTCGCTAGTGAGATGGATTTGTGTGGGGCTAGCGAGGGTGCAAGCAAGCGCGGCACACGGAAGCGATTGGATGCGCTTTCATCAGGCTTAAAAGTATGATTGAAGTTTCGATTTCGGTGGCACATCGATGCTCAGCTGTTCTTCCCTCTGCCGCCAATCTAGCGAATGGCTTTGAAGTCTTACCGTGCGCTAGTTTTCCAGCGAAATACAATCAACTCTTCCCCGGAGTGTGCTCGGTGACCTGTAAGCAGATGTTCTAACTGTACCGCCATAGAACATGGGGAGCATCGATAGTATCCGGGCGGTCACAGTTACTGAATAACATGGTGGGCCAGCTGTAAGTAAAAATATTTATAAGTTTTTGAGATATGCATCGTTTTGTAAACCGATGTGTGATATTTTTGCTTTTCACCGTTTTTGATCGCAATTTGTAGAGCAACGAATTTTCATAAAAGCAGACGACGGCATTATTGCAATCATAATACCATTGTTTATCAAGCGTATTTTATCTTTTGTCTTACACACGAACTACCATTCCTTACTATAAAAATTATACAAAAGTATGCAGTGAAATACATCGAGCTGAAAGCTAGTGAACTAAAAAAGGAAATACAAATCTCAAACGCACGGCTCTGTCAGTTCAATTGCACTGAACTCAGCACCCGTAGACACCCACCACTGTTGCACGAGATCGCTGGCAATATGAAATGCAATGAAACATTTGAAACGATCCATTTGATCCCATTTGCTCGTCGTTTGCTGTAATCCATCTTAATTCTCCGGTACGTCCCCATTACGGTCATTAGTGACCACGGGCTAGGGTCCCGTGATACCCGACGTCGACATTGCCGAGACCGTTCACGTCTTTTACGGCCAACGTTGAGAAGAAGGTGGCAATAGGGCGCTTGGTGCGGTTATTTCTTGATTGCCACTACAACCAAACCTTCTGGAAAGCTATTTTAAAACGTTTCCTCAACTACGAGACGCTGGTGGTCATTTGTTGTGCGACCATAAAACATGCTGCAATCACTATCTGCTCCTCCGGTGGTGTTTAGGAAGACGAAGAGACAGCGAGAGTTGTCCGTTTATTTTCTTTTTGCTGCCTTCCCCTAGCTTTTCCAGCCCAGGTTCTGATTGGTGTACCAATTTATAGTCAGGTGGAATTAGCATTAATAGCCCCATTGAGCATTACATCCCCAGTACCGGTGTCAGTTTAGCAGAGTTCTGATGAAAACCATCCCAAACAACGTGCTGAATGGCTTTTCGATTTGCAATAAATAGCCAACATAACATTCTGCGCGCATCGTACGGTATGATATTTATGATCCTCGAGATCACTCACAGTGGGGTATGTTGGCCACCAATCTTACCCTTCTCCATCAACGGTAATCATCATCATCCAACAGCCAGCAAAATGCATGTCGGTGAACTGAACAAAAAAACCGCTAAGAATATATCGTTCATCATCATGTGACGCATATGTTGTTGGTGTCTGGGTGGCTGGCATTCTCTTCGTGCTCGCAGCTCGCCAATGTGGTGCCTGTCTCTTCACACCGAAAGCCATTTTCACCAAAACACACGTTTTGAAAATTCAGCTTTTTAGCACTTTCGACCGTCGTTCATCGTTCATCAGCTTCCAGACCATCGCTGCACCCCGCGGACCAGCGAAATGCATGCCAAATGTCCTCACACCCTGCGGGGGGTTTTTGGTGTTCCAGTGCAACGTCCACCACTACATCGCGCAAAGTAGAAACCGGAACGTACGGAGCAACACTCTCAAACAATGATTTATTACATGTTTTTCGGACCTCCCTCACTTCTTGTTCGCTCTCAGTCACTGTCTCTCTCTTTCTTCTTCTGTAGCTGGAGGTTGATTCGTCTATTCGTCTAAATCCGATGCAAGGCGTGATCGTAGGAGATGCTTGTTTACCGACTGCACATCCGGCTGTGTGTACGTTTGTATGTGCATATGTTGTTGTTTGACTATTGTTTTTATGTTGTCTGGTGGTGTAGAGATTCCCCGGCTCCAAGAGCGATTGCGAATGATTCTTGAGTTTGCGCCACAAGCAGCTCAGGCATCCAGCTTCTGTTTTTTTTCATGGCTGGTCGTGTCGATGAATCTAATGCTGGCGAGAGATTGGAACGCTTCTGAGCGGGTTCTTCTTTGCGACGAAATCTAAGCAAGGATCATTTCGTTTTTCAACCACGTGACTCACTCACAAGACGTTCCAGAGGGGCGTCTCGGAAGCGGTCGCTTGTAGACGGAAAGCTGCGGGTGTTTCAAAATGTTTTTCTTTTTGTGCGATGGATAAGTCGCCGCACGGTAGGTGGTCTAGTGAAGAGTGAAGGCAGAAAGCTGACCTATCAGTCGTTGTAAATGGTGTGCGCATGATTTGTCTACCAGGGATGCTGGGGCGGAACATACTTATGCTTGGCGCTGTGAACACTTTAAAGTGTTCGCAAAAACGGCTATTTTATTTTAAAAATCCTCTCTGGATTAAATGAAGAAACTTAGTATTATCGGAAGAAATACAACTCAATTTTCTCATATGCTTCAGCACCATACAACGATTGAATGAATAAATTTATCCTGATTGATTGAAATTACATTTTCGTAAAAAATGTATTTCATGCCTGAAAGATCGTAATTCCCACGATAAGAATTGTTACGTAATATAAAAATTACATTTTTAAGCAAACTGGAATTTCTTGCTTCCTCCAGATGCATTGAAGTCTTTTGATCTTTTTAGTGGACTCTATCGGCTTTGTTTTTTAGGCATGGTTTAAGCCAGGGTTCTCAAACTCATATTAGCATACCCGGGTCGCAGATGAAAGTAATAGCCAGTCAGCGGACCGAAGTTATGTATATCGATCAGTCTGCAATGGTCTGCAGATGCTCGTTACATAATTTGGAAGTGCATGGCTTAATTAAATTTGCATTTTCCCACAAATCAGTCCAACCAGTGCCGGTTGTAGTGGCCAGAAAGTTAAAGAGAATTCTAAAACTGGTGGCCGCGCCGGAAATACAAATTTGTTGTGGCAGAGTTGCCGAAACACGATGATGGAGGTGCCAGGTAACCGATAAAATTGCAGACTTTCAGGGGTTTGTAGTAGAAATTTAAATCGCTAGATAACCCACGGATCTCAAACTCCATTATGTGGGGAATGTGGAAATGTTGAAAACATGTTTCTTCGTCCAATTTTTAGATTTTTTAATTTTCAATATCAAAATATGCATAGGATAAAATTACATCGAACATACATTTAATGACCAAAAAAATCAGCTTTTTACTTTTTACTACACATTTTCGACCCATTTCAAACATTTCTGCAATGGTACACATGATGTAGTACAAGTCACAATTAGCCAACAGTTTCACAACAAACACTTTGAGCTGCAGTCTGCAGATGAACAGTCAAACATCACCTTTGATCAGTGCCATTCCCGGATGAAGAAACAATACAATCCCATACCAAACGCAAAGTGTTTAATGTCGTATTTGGATCCATTAACCGAGCATGAAAAAAGATACATGATGATTTAATGATCCAACCGTGCCCAAAATACACAAACTCACGCTGATGCAGGCATTGATCAGCATCATCAAAAACCTCGATGCTCGTGGGGCCTACAGGCGGTGGGGTAGAAGCATATCGATTACACCATTACACACTACACATTTTCCCGTGTACGCTCATTGCCATCGTCGATGCCGAAGCGGCTACAATAACGGACCCAATGAGCCAGAGAAACAATTTCATTTCCACCCTCCCCACAGGTTCCAATCCTTTTCGCGGTCACATGTTCACCGAGATTCATTCGAAAGTGCAACCCGGTAATTGTTGGAAAAGCAAAGTGCAGCAACACAACCAATGAATGGAGGGAAAAAAGAGACGATACTGTGTTGTGGTGCCCGAGATTTTCCCAGCGATGTGTTCCATGTTTTTCCCACCATCTACCTTCCGGCTTTTCGTTCGCTTTCCAACCGTGCGTATCGATAGAGGATAAGAAACTCACCCAAGCTTCCGAATGAAGAGAAATCCCGGAAAGAGTAAAAAAACGGACCTCTGCATACATACACACATACAAACAAGGACACTCACGAGCTTGTGCATCCATTATGGGACGCGTCGCGAATCCGCGCGCAATCTGCAGCGTTTATTATTCTTTTCGGACCTTCGCGGTCCGCGGCCCGGGAGATATTGTGTCCGGTAGTGGCGCTTCGCTTGAAATTGTTTTCGTCCTTTCGTTCCTTTTGTTTCTTTTCTGGGCTCGTCCATGTTTGCCATTGCCGTGCTACAGTTATTGCAACTTTGTTGGGGCGATTTTCATAAAGCATCGCGGAGGCAACCTCCACAATCAACTCCATCGCGGCCCATCGTGATACGCTGGGACGGGGAGGGGGGGGGGGGGGGGTTAAAAATCAGTCGAAATAAACCTAGAATATCGCAGAAATCTATTGAGGTAGCGGTAATATTCAATGTGCGCTGCACATCCAATATCCATTTCGGTTTTTGGTTTGACCACAGTTCCACAGCACCACCGTTACTCGCGATCGTTTCTGGCAGCCCACGCGGTCGACTGGTATGGTGCGCAATTTTGATAATTAAAAAAAAACTGATCTGTTTCCAAATTATTTTCTCTCAGCTCGTTTTTTTGATTTTCCTTTTTTATAGGAAGGTTCTGGGCGATGGTTGCACGCCCTCAGAAAGAATGCTGGTGTTTTTTCACATTTTCGGAACGGAATATAAAAATCGGCTTCGATTTTTTTGTTATTCTGGTTCCACCCTGAATGACATTTTACCGTGACGGTCCTGGTGGGTGGGTGTGTGTACTGCTGCATATGATAAATTGCATCCCAATAACAGCGGCAGCGGAAGCAATAGCAGTGGCAATTGGCCATTGTGCGCTCTCAGCAAAGAGCGCGTTGCCGCTATTTACGCAGCTCAAGTAATGTTTGCTTTTTCCGCGAATGCCCCGGTAGCGTCGAGTATTGGGGTTTTGTAAATACGGTCGCTTTTGAAAAGCTGAATAGAATTTGTGGCCTTTGTTTTTGAGAGCGGTGCCCTGTTCAGTAGCAGTTGATTTGGATGGTTTTTGATTTTATTTTTCTTGCGTGAAACGTTTCAGCAAATGACAAACGGGACAGAAGTGGGATTTTGGAATTTCAAATAACGATCATTAATGAAGGAAAAGTCCACAGATTGGGGTAATAAATTACGCCAATCCTTTCTTTCATTAGCTGGATAGATTGATTTATACAATTCTATACGGATGAGTTCGTGTTCCATTGGCAGTTGAAACCATTAAATGATGAGGTTTTTTACAATTGACTGGCATTGGTTCTGCCTTTCTTTGTGAACTCTTTTTCATGTAAAAAAATTGCTACGATATAATGCAGTGCATATTAAGTTGCAAGATACATTATATCTTCGTTAGTTTTCCTGTAATTTATATTTTTTTACATAATGTTTTTAAAAGATTTTTCGTTCCAAAATTGTACAAAACACAGACGACAAACACAAAACAATTCGGCAGTTATTGGTTAGTTTGATCGTGGGAGCTTTCAATACAATTTTGGACGTACACAATACTCGTGTAGAGTGTCAAGCGATCGTTTGAAGAGTTTGTCTCTAATCCTTTGGATTTTTTATTTTATCCAGTTCCTTCATATCAAGGGGGTGTAGCTCAATTGGTAGAGCGCTCGCTTAGCATGCGAGAGGTACTAGGATCGACGCCTAGCACCTCCAAGTAAAAAAGCACATCGTAAAAAGATCTTTTTGAAGTTGAAGACAATGTAATCTCCACCGGCAATCCTTTATTTGCCATTTTGATCGCAAAATGCCTGAATATAAGTCCTGGTTTTGACTGCGCTAATAACTACGAAAACTACCTATCTCCTTTTCTGTTTAACTTCCCGTTTTTCGGCTGCTCTTTTGTTTTAACTGTTGTATGACTTTTGGATTAAATTTTCGATTTGGAATCAATTGAAATTTGAATCGATTTTGGAAATTACCGATGGCCTTTCGTTTGCCTCACAGGAAAGATTACACGGGTGTATCAGTGTATTGATGACTATTTATCGATTATGTCTAGCACTTTCCCGACCATTCACTCCATCAGTATCTCATCCTTTGCATCTGAGCAATGTCTGTTTGCTTCCATACTCGGTATTCACTACCTACCCTCGTACTAGAATGCAGCATATAGAGGCTGCTTAATGTAATTAAAATAGGTTCCACACAGGCGAACGAACTCATCTAGCAAAACGGAAAAGCAAGAAAACTTGTTCATCCACTTCATTTCAAAGCGATCCTGTTCGTGGCAGCGTTATTTTACTATCTGCAACAGCAACGGCAACAAAAAAAAAACAGCATCCGGAGCATACCGGACTCGACGCATTATGTTTTTGGCTTCGCAGGCGTTTCGTTCGTTCGTTTGAAAAGTTTTTTAATCAACCCACCCCGAACCGTGGTTGAGGTGCAAGCGAATTAACTATCTTAACAACGAGCGCAGCAGCACCAGACACGAGCGGGATGTGATGCTTTGCTGAGGCCAATCACTGCTTCGTGATGATGTTTGACATGTTCATGTTCCCCCGCTGGTGGTGGAGCTCCATCGGAGAGCTTCACCTTCATTACAGGCTATGCTACGGACGTAAAGATACCGGCCAGGTAGCATGCGCTCGTCAACCCCCGTGCCCTCTTCAGGAGATTGCCTGGATTCAAAAACTAAAAGATGGCTGAACGGAGCACCGGGGCGTTGTGTTCGCCAATGTTCGTCTTCTTTTTTCTCCACTGCCTTTCACCTGCTACTGTGGCTGTATCGTTGGTGGATCCGCTTCACTTATCTGGTACCGGATAGTTGAGGCCAGTGAGCCCCGGACTGTGTAGCATTAAAACATGTTCCCTGTCCGTCCAGTGTACGTGTCCATCCGGAGCAGCCGAAGCCGAAACCAGACGACCTTTCACCGATTGGCTGATGGGCTAATGGGTTGGCGTTTGCTGGTGTGCGCGTGCCTGAGTGTGTCCAGTGGATGAAAAGAAAAGTTTGTTTCCCTCTTTTCCTCCGCTACTCTCTGGTAGCAGGGGCAGGACTTTTCGCTAAATTAGAATTCTATAATCACAACCACACGAGCACACACCGAGTTTCTAGTGCCTCCTCTCAACCATCCATTCAGCTGGATCAAAACTTGTGGATAACTCGTGAATGCTACATTAGAGTGTCGAGCGGAGCGGTTGCTCTCTCTACCAACAGGTGGTATTGACAGGGCATGGGCGTTGGATGTGGTGGAGGACTTCCATTTAATACCCAAATACCTTACCTTTACCTAGGAGAGACTCACACGCGCACACACAGAGCGATCGCTGGAGAAAAAAAAGGGAAATGGTCGAATGCGAGCTAATGCATTAGCAAGTTCGAGCACGTTTTGTGGCCGGCTCGTACCTAATGAGCTAATCCCCGTCGGTTAATTCAGGTGGTAGCGAGGAAGAGGAGAAAGGAGGAGCTGAAGGTTGGCCAGCGATGTGATGAGCCCGTATACCCGCCGAGCCAACCGCTCTGTAAATGTAAAATGCGAAAAAGTAACAGCGAGCTGCGACTCCGGATCTCCGGCCGATGGCCAATGTTCAATCGATCGAATCCGTCTCCAATGACGGTAGCTGGTGCTCGTGTTACTGTGCTGTAAAGCCTTCAGCCGACCTGCTAAGCCTCCTAATTAATGCGATTGCCGGTGTGAAGCGAATGTGCATCGACGACACCGGACACAGAGGCCCAAGGCATTCAATCGCCTTAAGCCCCTTCTGAGCCGGGGCGGGTGAAGGAGAGAGCACGAAGGGTTATTGTTTTTCCCGGGCACTATTGTGTGGCGCACACGCCCAGTGATGGGCTGGTGAGGTGTGCTGCCTTCGAGCGGCTTCGTACCGGATCGAAGGTAATTAGAGAAAGGTCGTTGCTGGAGTAGGCCGGAATCGGTTTGCCGGTTGATGTGATGCCTATAGGGCGGGAGGGGGTGGTTTCGGTCGAAAGGCGGGTGGGCGGTCCATCTTCGGCGCAAGCAATGCATAAACTATGAACTATGCTGCAGGGATACACCAACAAGAGAGAGAGAGAGAGAGCTTTGCACAGAAGATTGGAAACCAACCAGCCAGCCAGCGAGTCAGTCAGTCAGTCAGCCAGACACCGAAGGGGTGTTTCCGGGGGTAGTGAGAGGGGGTGCACGGTGAGGGCGATACACGTGAGACACGATAATCGTAAATTGACTTTGGTAAACTTAATTAATTAAACTTTAATGCCAACCGGATACCGTCAGCGTCAAAAGGGAAGACCGAGTGCTCAGACACACGTACGTACGTACGTATGTGTGCGGCAGGGAGTCTGACTGTCAGTGTCACACATGGAGCCCCAAGCAACGGCTTCCGACGACGATGGCAACTGTCGAAAACTTTCGCTGGCATCTTATTTACGAATCACGCATACGAAACATAACATCATCGCCTCGCTCGCGTAGCATAAAACACCGGCACTAACGCTTCTCCAACCCAGCCACCCCTATTCTCACCCCCTTGCATGGTTGCGCTTTGTGGTTGCTGTTTAGCACGAATTTGTCAAACGACTTCTGGTGGTGCAAGTGTCGCCCCAGGAACCTCCACTGGAGCTAACGCGATTTGCTGCGAATCCAAGCGACGCCATTCGTGGTCGCCTTTCGATGCATTTTACGGGATGATCCAAAAGGGCGAGAGGGGTTGTGGTTTAGAATTGAAATGATTTCGTAGCTCCCGAGCGCAGGAGTTGCAGTTCGCTAGCATCAAATGAATCAAATTTGGCACACAACAGCTCGAATGCACACGCTTCGGATGAGGTGATGATGATATTAAGGGTAAAATTAGGTTCATTTCTGTATCAGCGTTGAGGCACTCGCACTTACACACCACAGTGGCGTGAAAGTTGAGATTCTTTAGGGAAACCCCCCAGAAAAGGTAATCATTAAAGCAGTTTTGTGGTCGCTTGGCGAATCTTAAAGCACTTGCAGCATAAGCTTCTCGCTTGTAGCGTAAACATCAACCAGAAACCAGCAGTCAGGTGTGTTTGTGTATCTGTACTCTCTTTCTTGCTCTCTCTCTCTCTTCAACCTAAATAAAAAAGAAAGAAATAAAACGCAAAAAAAAACAGAAATCCGTGAAAAGCCATCGGAAGAATCTGTGAATAAAAAGTTAGGGCGAGCGAGCGAGGGTAGCGTTCGCGGACGCAGATCTTCTGCACCATAAACGCGCCAATCGCGCTCCCGGTGGATGGTTTCGACAAATACCTTTGAATCCGTGCTCCATGCTTTCGTATTCGTGGCACACACGCCACCGTATTCATGTGCGTCACGGGTTCAGTCTTCGTCCCAGCGTTCGTTCTGCGTTTTATGGATGGATCGCGCTGGTCTGCTGGACTGCAGTGTGGTCCTGATGCTGCTGCTATCAAAAGCTGATGGTCGGATTGGTTGGTTGGTGAGCAGCAACAACGGGGGCAGTAGCAACCAACATCACATTCCTCTTGTGTTAACTTCAAACCATGTTGGGCCAGCGTGCAGGTAACAACACTTTGTATGTCGCCTTGTCCTCCTCGTTTCCTCGCATGGTGATTCACGATGGACGGCACCGAACGGGAGGAACCATTTTTCTTCGTTCCAGTGGCCGGTGGCAGCGTGACTGGCTCGTGGGTGACGAGGTTTGATGTAGCGATACGGTGCGATTCACGTTGGATCACATAACGCATAACGTGATGGTGTACTGGCAAACGGCACCAGATGAGAACCGTACTGTCGCTTACCGCGTAGAGGATCGGGAAAACGATGCTGAGTTTTGTTTTTCAAAAATATTACGCGAAAGAGAAGAATTAGAGTATGAAGCAGAGACGTTTGTATGCGCTGTACATTGGATGTTGAAGTAATTGTAATTAAGTGAAGCATTTCAATGAGTAGAATGTCGTTTTGCCAATTTCTATAAACTAACTCAATCCTATTTTATTTATCAGTGAGCTCTGAGATGTAGAATTATTTTTAATAGATGTAAGTCAGTCAGCAAACAAGTCTTTTAAAATGCGATACCAGGAAATTTGAAACTTTCTTTCGAGTAAATTTTGCCGAATGTCTCGACACTTAGTCAGACGGTGATGATATCTAATCGCTTCTACTGGGAAACCGTTTTGCAAAGGATTTCAGTGTTTTGTAAACGGTGACTTTGGTTGGCAAATTACGATTGTTTTTACTCGTCCCCGCTCATTTTAAAAAATGCTTAAAATATACGAGGATCATATAAAAAGTGAGGCCTTAGGTTCCTTATCAAGGAAGACAGAAACATCAAAAGAAGACGTATTCGAACGCGAACTGTTGTTTAAAAAAGAAAACCATTGGGGGGGCCGAAGTGTCATCAAGGTGATGCAGAAAAATGACTGCTACCTGACTAATAACAATGACTAATAAAGCTTCTTACGAATGCCACTTGTTCGGTTATAGTACGAAAAAGGTGCGCGAACTAATTGGCAATAATAAAATAAATTACTTAACGTAAAAAAACCCGTATGATCACTGTAGTGACCCACTATGATCCAAGTAAATATGTATGGATGTTTTTTTATAATAACATCCAGAGAAATCTGAACCGGGAATCTCCTTTGAAATATCCTCTTTAAAATCTTACCCCTCTCGTGGCGCTACTTGAAACACATCATCCTTACTTCATCAGTCCAGAGCCATCCGATGGAGTATCATAAATTTTTCATCCAGCTTCATACAAACCCATACTGTTGGTGCCCGGAGGGCAACAACATGTTGCCTGCCGCCTGCCTCAGATGCTTTGCGAGCGACATCGACATCGAGCCAAATTTAATGGAAACGTGAAAAATGAAATATCAATTTCTGAGACGGAGAGACAATCGACAGAATTCACGACCAACGGCGTGGTGGGTGGAGGGGGGAAGGAGGTCTCTTGTATGCAGTACAATCAAGAAGGACATCAACATCCTTCTGCATATCGTATCGTGCAGGACGGGCGAGCATCACACAGTTTGCCTCTGTCAAGTTTCCATTTCCTTTGTCCTTTGTGATGTCGCACTCCCGCGTGCATAAAACAGACGCAAACTCCTCTTTGAACGATGATAAAACTGGAATGAGGAAGGGAGAGTGAGAGAGCACGAGTGAAAGGGTGTAATGTGAACAAATCAGACAGCGCGGAGAGCACAAGACAATAAAAAAAAATCGAAAGAAAGCGACGGTATAATGCGAACCGAAACAACCGAGGCGAGGCGGGGTAGGAAAGTGTCGAGATGTATTTTTCAGTTTGAAATTTACACGACAGCTACAACCAAACACGCACACACCGCCATCCCATCTACGTTAGAGGATGTCACAATCGCTTTCGGCCTTGGAGCCGACCGGGCCAACCGACCCGGTCGTTTGACATGGACACAATGTTACAATGTCAAGTCATGTGGTGGCGGCCCGTGCCCGTGTCCTTGATCGTCGTTTGCTCTTGGCCAATCGTTGGCGCCGTATTTGTGAAGACGATTACCGGACTGGTTAAGAGTGACATACATTTTTATAACATCGCCCCATTTCGTCGCCATATGTGTTGTTGTGTTGCTGGCGAATTGCGACGTGACTGAAGACGAGTCACAAATCACGGAATCATCTTCACATCTGCCGGTGGTGTCTGTTTCATTGCGCTGGCTGTGTTAGCTCGAAAGGAGCGCTGGATATGCAGTTTCGAAATTTCGAAGTCAACGAGAGGCGAGAGCCACGAGATGCAAAACAGGTGAGGCGCAGCTAGAGGGCATAGAGTGTAATTTTAATTCAACATTTTTATGTGCACGATACAGAAGGGCTTGCAGGGTGCCGTGGTGCACCCTTACCTAATGGATCGTTGCACTCTGTTACACAATACGTACGGTACGGTAAGCAGCAGCGTAGGTGGTGGTGGCGGCGGCGGCGGTCCATCTTCCGGAACGGTAAAATGAAGTCGCTGAATGAGGAAACAATTTACTAGAATTTTCTCGACCCCCTGTGCCAAGCGATGGATATTTGCGCCCTCCTTTTTTTTCTCTCGCTTTTTTCTCTTTCATCCCGTTTACA
This sequence comes from Anopheles aquasalis, assembly GCF_943734665.1. Lineage (NCBI taxonomy): Eukaryota > Metazoa > Arthropoda > Insecta > Diptera > Culicidae > Anopheles > Anopheles aquasalis. The sequence continues at coordinate 23,061,785 of NC_064878.1, forward strand.
ACTAAAGAGTCAAAGTCAGCACGACACGGTGAACTGCGCCGCGTTCGCAGTGTGGTACGGTAGAAGGAGCTTTTCTTTTCATTTGTCTCGCACGCCTTCTGCTCCAAGCGATGCTGGAAAGGTGGAAACGAAGCGAAGCGACGCGAGAAAATACAAGCGCAAAGAATGCCATAGTTAAGTGAGAATAAAAATAGTGGCGTAAATCATGGAAAAAGGGAGAAGGAGAGAGAGTGAGTGAGTGAGTGAGCTGGCGACCGGAGTTTATGGGTCGTCCACTGGCCCGGCCCGGCCCGGCCCGGGGGGCTTTATGTGTCCGAGAATGAACGGACGGACGAACGAACGAATGGACGAAGGGTTTGCCCGTGAGCCGGGGCGAAACTATTAAAATGATACATTATATTTAATATCAGGGGAAAATTTACGACAGAAAAATGAGGCTTTCATATATATATATTTTCTCACTTAATAGTGGTGGCAGCGAGCGAGCGAGTGAGGTTCTTTCGCGCCGCAGCGGGGGGCGGTCCCTAGCGGGCGTTGTGACACCGTCCGAGCGACCCAACTGGCGACAAGTTATCTTGCGATGTGAGGATACGAAGGATTTCTCCTTCCTTTTTTCCTGTTCACTTTTCTACTTTGCTTTTCTTCTTCTTCTCTTTCTCGGTCTGCTTGGCCTCGCTCAGATGCAAATGAAAAATAGTTTGAACCCACCTACCGCCCCCCATTCGGGAGGCTTCAGCTGGAGTCACAGAATCCCCCCCGGGGGTGGAATATGTCCTGCGACGTCCTGTATGCTCGCACCTTGTCATATGTTTGCCCCAGAAGAGTAGATGGTTTAATATGGTCCCCGTTTTTTTTTTCGGGGAAGGTGAATGATGATGGAGCGATCTTTTTATCCGGCTTCATTTCGTGTTTTTCGGTGAAGGTGACGGGATCACACCGGGCAACCATTTTTCGATGGCTGAACAGGACAAGCTGTTTGCTCGTCGCAAGGAAAAATGGTGACTTTTGGTATCGTTTTTCCCTCACATCCCTTTAAAGCAGCGCGCGGGTGTGCTGTTTAAACTTGCGTTCCATTTGCTACCTCGAACAGCACCCTTCTTTGTCACTGATAGGCAACTGATTTGAGATATCAATTGAATTTAATAATTCAATCTATCAATTACGCGCCCGTTTTTCATCCGGCGCTTTCAGGTGAAAACTCTGATAAGAAAAGGGAAAACACCGTGGTGCAACTGGCGGGCACCGGGTGTGAACCATTTTGATGGCATTTATCGATTAAAATCGACGTTATTTATCGAACGCGGTTTGATCTGCTGTTGTGTGCATGCTGGCCGGGCACCTCAATAATGGTGCTAGAATGGGATAATTGTGCAATCGTTTGGTGGGCATAAAATTGACCAAAAAGCAATGCCACCACATGCACCCCTGGGGAGGGCGTGTGTTTGAACAAAAAAGCGATTGAACGGTGGTAACACAATTCACACCAAAAAGCACACCCCTAATGAGCTTAATTTAAATTCACAGCTAAATAAAATAAATTATAGCACCACAAAACACCACCCCACCCCGGGGTGGGGTAGGTAGTGTTGGCCGGCTGAAAAGAGGCGAGTTAGTGATGGAGGCGCCTGGTAGCTCGTGGATTTCGCGCCAATCCAGCGCAAAGGTCAACACGTGCGCTAGGGGGTGGGGGATAAAAATCGTATGCTTTGCGACGTGCCACGTAATGGTCCACCACCGTCGCATCGCTAGTCCCTGGTGGTCAGATAACAATTTAAAATCTGTTAAATTTGCAGATAATTGTACCGACCGGAGGTAGCGACATTTGGTGGCCAACACACGGTCCTGCGCACATGGCCACTGACCATTACAGGCTATCGGCTTCATCATTATGTTCATCAGCCACCCAGGAACCATGTGTGCAGCGTGAGTTTATGTGTCGGTGGCACCGTAATTACCGATGCTACCGAGATCAAACCCCCCGGAGTGCACTAGGCCGGTCGGAGTGGTTTAGGACTGCCCGTAGACTGCGCGGTTGAGCGCATCGCTGGGCCACTCGGTCGCCGGTCCTGATTTGTGGACACGCAGTACGCTGGTAATGTACCAGCGATACTGCCATTTGCAGCAATTGTCGATAAAATCGTGGTTGACTCGAGCACTGCCCGGTGGAGGAGCCCCCTTGGAGCCAGCTCACTCAGGGGCCAGACGGTTTTTCGGTTGTTTCAATGAACTTAAAATCACGTTGCGATGCAATTATTCTATTAATTAGCTGTCGCAATCGTTTTGGGAAATACCGAACGCACGAGTGTTGCGTGTTGCGATATCTTTATTCGCTTGGCCGGTGGGTTGTTGGGTGGGCTGGGATGCTGACATTTTAATGGTGACAAATGAGGGAGGCGCGGAACGAGTTTGTTTCGATTTTTCCTTTTCTCTTTCTCGTTGTCATCGTCGATGGCGGCACGTACATATTTAACCTTCGCATGCCGGGCGAACATCGAGATTACATCGTTCATTCGATGTCAGTGCTGCTACCGCGTCGGTTGCTCATTAGGTATGCGTTGCGGTGTGTACACTTCACTTCGATTATCTGATGCGCGGTCGTTTAGGATGGTTCATTAATTGAATATGCTCGACAGCTCCTCCTGGCACCCCCTATCCCTGGAACTATTGATGATGATCAATCGAGAGATGATGTAATCGTAATGCTATTGATTGGGTACCAGGAAGAGTACACAAAAAATACAGGGAGAGAAAACAGGAAATCATCCCTTTTTTTTTTGGGTGAAAAGCTCCCAGTGCGCTTCAAGCACTCTCGCAGAAGATTGTACTACTCTAGGGGCCAATGCTGCCACCTGGCGTGCAGCTGCCGTGCTGTTTATGACAGGGAACGCAAACAGAAAGGCGTCCAGGGTACCCTCGTTACCGTGCTCAACACCTCGGTGCGTCGCTATCATCTCGTTCGTTCGGTCTGTTCGGTTTGGCCGGGACGTGAAACGCGATTTATGAACCGCTCTCTCTCTCTCTCTCTCTCTCTCTCTCTCTCTCTCTCTGTTGAGGTTGCTTATGCGTCAGTGCATTATGCTGCTCTGCCCCCGGCTTGCGAGCGTGTTTGTGACTTGGAGCAAAAATTTGCAACATCATTAGAGCCAATCGCACCAGCGGTAGGTGGCCTTCCCGCGTGGATTGATCCCCTCACTGGTATCCGCGCTGGTCCGCTGCCCGTAGTGTTGGTGTTAAATATTTTATCGCCGTTAGTCTGCTCGATAATTGGATTGGATCAATATATGCAAAAGCCGAGGATGGTAGGAGAGGGACGTCGAAAGGACGTCGAGTCTGCGGTTAGTCAGTGCGTTCCGCGGGTGGGGAGATGCAGTAGCAAAGGTTCGCAACGCTACATAATGCACATTTGCTGGGTGCATTTTGCCGTCGCCAGGCAAAGCACACTTTGTGCGGCCAGCCCGCGGGCTCAGAGAGTGGCCAATGGTCTCTCGTGCGACCTGCGCGATGCGTTGGTCGTTCGGGGTTTTGTGTTTATTTATTTAAAAAGGGGAAGAGGATCCTGCCCTTTGCCGGATCGCTGGTAGACGCAGCGTGACACGCATTAATGACGTTCCGGCTCGCTCTCTCACTAGAGCTCGTAGATCGAAACAGGACTGGACGGACAATCCGGCAGCAGACAGTTTAATGAAACGCGACGCCGAGCACTAGCTCGATGGATGCTGTCAGATTCGCTTGACCATTACTCATCTTAATAGCTTCATTTCTGGTTTGCAGCGTTTGATGCTCTTTTTTTAAATGAATTTCAAGTCCACCACTGTACCAGAAACAATGATAAATCGTTGAATTACAATATCATTACAAACAAAACACAAACACATGCCATGGTGCCATCGATTTGTTGTATCAGTTTTTGCATAGCTGAGCAATATCACGCTTTCGATGTTCTATGAAGTGTGAAGAGACACAGAAAGAGGGGGGCGAGAGAGAGAGAGAGAGAGAGAGAGAGAGAGAGAGAGACAGTGAGAGAATCCATTGCCGTTGCATTAATAACGTATTAACAGTAATGGGTACGATAAATCAATTCCATAATTATTTTAACGACGCTGACGTTAATGACTCCATCACCGGAAGCCAAAGGTTGTCGCCAACCAGCCGTTCCACCTGCTGTTGTAGCGAGTGAAACATGTTTCATATTTCACCCAATTGAAATGATTGGAGGACGAGCAGTATGCATGCCGCCCACCAAAAAAAAAAAACAGGACAGCATAAAACACACACTCAAGCTCGTCGAGAAAAGTTCTGTGTGGCCCAAAGAGGGTGCGGAAGGGTTGAGTGGCTGGAATTGGGCCACCGATGGGCCGGTGATGCGCCGCGGTGACGAATTGTTTTCAATTTTTATGAACTTTCCCGAGCCCGTAACGTGCCGGTAATGTAAACATTATTTGCGCCATTTTTTTTTTCTCCGGGGTTTTGTTTCGTTGCGGATTGCGCGTTCATATGTGTTCATTAACCTCGCTCACTTGCTCTTCTTTGCCTTTATGAGGGGCTCAGTTACGAGAGTACGCGCGAGTGTTTGATGGAATTCAGTTGGAATGAAATCGATTCTCATTAATTAGCAGCGCGTAAAGGGAGTTGAATGTGGAGAGGTTTGTGTGACGCGTGGAAGGAGAGGGGAAAACAATGTAAATACGACACACGAGAACGTGAATTTTTGATACGCAAATATGCGCTGCACGATCTCGGTTCCACCCATTGCGGGGAAATCTTTTTCCACCGAAAATTTTTCATCAAATTGAAACCTCGACACCATTCCCATGGTAATAATGGCGATGAGGCTTGGCGTGGAGTGAGAGATCATTGTGGTGGCTCGGTATCCAATTATAATATTCAAGCGCCGTGCCGAGAAGGCGATAAACATAAATATTTTCCAAAATCACTTCGACCTGGCTTGCAGGGCAGGGGTAGGTGTTGGCGACGATCCGTCGACGATCCTTCACGACTCATTTAACGATGGCAGACTTAATGCGCTGGACTTTAGCGAAAGACAGATTAGTGGATCTGCTTCTGTCGCTGCCGTCCAGCGAATGAATTTCACGCCAAATCACACCGAACGCACATTGACATCAATCGGTCGACGCAGAGCAAAAGCAACGGGAATACGGATTATCCTCGGTTTCACTTCCCGCGGTCCATTGATGCGTTGACCATTAGCTCGATAATATCGAGGACGAAAGGCGGCATAATTCACGCAACCAAACGTTGTTCGTCGGATAGAGAAAAAGGAAAAACCGCCCTAAAAAGGCCCTCTCCTAACGGAAGTCAAATGATACGTCGATCAGCAACATTTCACTTTTGTGGCTTTTTAGGCGAAGGACGCCATCGTGCCATCTCCGCACCGTCTAATCTTTTCGCCGGTGATGCTGCTGATCGCTTGGACAAATAAAAATAAAAACAAAAAAGGCAACAGAAATCCGCGAAAACGTGAAGGGAGCAGCGCGAGAAACACGGAATGCCCTAGAATTTCCCCCCTCTAAATTTAAGTTTCCACTTCCTCTTAACGCTCTGTATCTGTGTGTATAACAAGGTTGGTTTCGTGGCCCTTCCCGGAGTCGATTTGCATGGGCGAGAGAGCTTTTTAATCGAGCTTTCAGCTGCGAGCTGCAGCAGAATGGGAACAAAAATGCTAATGAACCCCGGGGTCAAACCGGAGGAAAACCACAGAAAACGCGGAGGCCTAGATCCGCCACCGACACAGGCGATTCGTGGCGTTCCCACGGTGATGTCGGGCCATTCGCCGGATCGCTTGGATCGCCCGTCGGATTTAATTCCGCACCATAAATCAAGCGGCGCAGGCGGTGCAATGTGCGGCTCGTTTTTCAGCGTCAGCCAATCAGCGAGTCCCTCGGACCCCTCTGCTGTACAGATTGGGAGTGGTGAAGAATTTTGTCCTTTTTTTTTTCTTTTCTATCTCCGTGTGTCTCTGTGGTGCGCGCGTATTATGCTGTAGTGTGCGGCCGTGGCGACTGCTAGCATGCTTGAAGGCCCCGCGCGTCAAGGGTCATAAAATTTTTATTATACCCCGGGCGGGTGCGTGGCGCATCGTCGTCGTCGTCGGTTGGAATTCGGTAGCAACGGACTGGAGGTCGCAGGAAAGGACCTCGGAGCCTCCTCGGTGGTCTCTAGATCCGTTCCGAGCCGGGAATATGAATTAAGCTTGATGCTTGGGCAGCTCGTAATGCGCCAACACCGTCGTCGTCGCCGTCGTCGCTTTTTCGGCTGAGGCTCGATGTACTGGCTCGTTCGCCTCGTGATTAGTGAGTTGCGTCGGTGCCGTTGCTGCTGCAGTAGAACCATTGCCGGTGATTACATTAGTGCTTAAATTAGCGTAAAAACGAAACGTTCAACGCGATAGCGCCGCGCTTGTTGTGATGAACGGAGGAAAGATAACACTGCATACAGAGCCAGCCGCAAGGTGAGGATGAAAGAGGGATGAAGTTTTCATTTAATGCTTCATTTACGCTCACTGACGCCACCGTTAATCATGCAGGTGCTGTGTGTGTGGTCAAGATGAGCAACATAATTAAAAGAAAATGGTGCAAAGCAATCATCACGCACATGTGGTTGCTGGTACCCATCCCTATTTAGGCGAATGATTTGTTGTAATGAGCTGGCAAGCGTATGGACAAACGGCTTTCATGCAGGGTGCCACATGGTAGCATAATGTTGAATTTGAAAAGGAAAAATCATGCATGGCCGCCCTGACATGAATTATGCATGGAATCCATCTTCGAGCGTTGCCTGAATGATTGAACAAAGAGGTGACCAAAGGTGAACGGTGAATTTCCTTTAATTATTGTTGCTGATCGCCCGATGTTGTTGCTAACGAGCGGTGAGAAATCAGCGAAGGCGAACGTTTAATTAGACGGACCAATTCGATTCCGATTCCGATTCCTCGCCCAAATCGGTTCCACTGGCACAACAAGATTTATCTCCTCGAAAGGGGTGGGTCGGACAGATGCGAAGATGTCGTGATCTTAAGCCTTCTTGGCCTTTGTCCTCTGTCAATGTCATTGATTGACGGATAATTAGTGGGAGGTCGGTGTGGGTGCGAGTCGCCTCTTCTGATCTGTCGACTTTGTTTTTTCTGCTTCTATCTTCGCTTGATATGTCACATTGTCTCGTGGATCGTTTGCTTAGTCACGACCAGATGCTATCATGTGTCAAGGGTGAACTGTTGCAATGAAGCTGTGACTTACGGTGATACGGGGCAGAAAAGGAATGTCAATCAGCGTGGGGTTGAGTGTTTCCGGGATGGTTGAAATGCCAAAAGGCTGTTTAGGAGACAGAAGGCGGTTGGTGTGGCATTAATTGTCGCTGAGGCTTCTGGCTATCGTTCTGAAGGTTCGTTGTATTGTCTCCTAAAACGATATGTTAGTATTTAAGAAATTATAACTCAAAAATTAGTTTAAATTTCAGTTTGTCAAATGGGGGCTAAGGCATTTAAATTTGTTTTCGTGATATTTATTTTTGAAGTAAAACTAACAAAATTATTTATTTTTGAAAAGTCGCGCTTCATGCATGCCTCAACGCCTCTCGCTACTTTGAAGGGCGTTTCCCGTAACCTTTGGTTTCAAAGTCGGTGGCCATCGTACCGTAAAAACTACTGGGCCGATCAATTTGAAACTTTTAACACATAATCTGTACGCTTTTTGCCAGGTAGCCCCGTCGAGTTTCTATCAAAATTGTTGATACTTTCTTTTTTAGAATTATGTAAAGCTCGTTTTTTTTTGGTAAAATCATAAAATGCATCACTTTTCCAACTTCATAAATCTGTCAAAAATAGAAAAATTGGAGACTCAACGAAAACTTGACGGGGAAATCTGAATAAACAGATAATCTATGTAAAGAATATTCATTTGTATTTTTCTGACCACCCATTACGCAGTTAAACTGGGCACGATTTTCGGTTAGAATCAAAAGACTTGCCCATTTAAGCGACGAACCCGGTTTGATCATTGATCGATCCGTCAGCATCGGTAGTGTGATCACTTTCTCAACTTAAAAATGCTGCCAAAAATATAAAAATTTCCAATTTAAAAAAAAGTCATACAGCAGTGCATAGTTTACTCATTTTTATATTGCTCTTTTTCTCCAACAACTTCCTGTCATCAACTCCTTCTGATTCTTTGCCATCCGCAAAGAATCAACAAAAGTAAGACTAACTAATTGGTAGATTGCTAATAATTACTATTGCTGCTAATAATTACTAGATTGCTAATAATTACTAACTAATTACTAGACAGTGTGTCCTAAGGTAGCTTTGAATTCCACGTTCTTGCTTTGCATATTAAAGTTTTGGTGATTTTGTAGAGTATCTGAATGCACGTTTATGAAAGGTTTCCAGAAGTCTTCCGACATTAGCAGTTGACATAACATCAACCTAAATACCTACTGTACCATCCAGCTACCCCAAAGCCCCTTTGAGAATGTTCCACCGGAGGGCTTGTTGTTACTGCGAGAGATGGAACTTCAAATGAACCACCCAACAATAACAACAACACCATCATCACCAACATCTCAGCATCATCATCAGCCGTGGCAACCGGCACAACATTCCGGCCCGGTACGTGTGTACATAATTGATACATCCGGTCGATGGCCCCTTTGATGCTGGGTGCTTTGCGAACGAAACCCGTACCATCCGGTAGGTCGGTTGGACCGAATGGAAACGGGAAGTCAACATCCGGCACTTGATTTTCACCCCTCTCGACCACCACTCACCGCACCGGTCCACCTCCTTTTCGGTCCTTACGCATTGTCCCACCGGGATGCGGTGTATCCCGCAAACGCGCAAACTACCGGTTTCGGTTCACCGCTTGCTTCCGATCGTTACACACAAAATGGAGGCTCGGTTGCACCATCATCATCATCTATGATGCCGTAGTTATGAGAAACGTTTTTTTCCTGCCTTGCGATCGAGCCAAGTGGTTACAGAGCTCCGGTAACGGAGGGATGCAACTTGTTCGCTTCCTAATTTTATCGATTTCCTTCTGCTCTACATCCAGAGCACTCCACTAGCGACCGTGGAAGGCAGACAGTAGCAGCATCAACACCATGCGATTACCATTTCTAATCATTTCATCCCGAGAGTTTAAAAGTATGTTTCGCTGCGCTGCATCCTCGAGAGAACGGAATGCCATTCGCGCATAGCTTTCGTCTAAAACCGTGGCCACAGATTGTGAATTCAAGTTCTTCGGCCACGGATTCCATGGCGAACGCCGAACGCAACAACAAATGCAGGTTTTGAGTGGGCGAAAAAGTTCTTCAAAACAAGCGAACGAATGCGGTGCTCACTCTTCTTCGCTCCGTGAAATGCAGATTTCCAGCGGAAGAGACACACATACAGCGCGAGCGAGTGAGTGATTGTGTGGAACGATGTTGAGGATAAGCCCAAACAAAAAAGGTAAAAAAGAAAGAGGAGAAGGGGCGCAAAAAAAAAAAGGAAAAACGCTCACCACTGCGCCCGGCATCTGGCACGCAGAGATTGCAAAATGGATAAAAGATGAATTGCGGTGCGGCCGAAAGTTGCGCCGGCCGAAAAATATATTCAAATTCAATTCAAAACCACACAAACCGCATCCGGGAACTTGAGTGCAGCCCAGGAGAAGGTGGAGAAGGAGGAAGAAAGAGGAGGTGGATTCAGATTGCACTCGAATCTTCTTGTGGTGCTACTCCGCGGAATGCATTCTGGCCGTTCTGGTGCGTTCGGAAGCGTCACAGAGCGTGCGCATTAATTTTGCGCGAAAAATGCAAAACGATTCCCCGCGGCAAACAAAATCCACGGTACACGTATTGGCCTGGGCCATTTCCCTTCCCGTTTCCCTTGTGCCTTTTGCATTGCAGTCGGTTTCTTCGTGGACTTTGTTGAGTGAGCCACGGTGGCCACGGTGGCCACGGTGGCCATGGTGGCCGTTTGTTAAAAGAATGCCGCCAACGAAGCTGTGAGGGAGTTTTGGGTTGGAAAATAAATGCCAGCAAATAAAAACCGGTAGCATAAGTGGTGCGAAATGGAAGGACGGATAAGTGATTCTCGCAGCGGGGACAATGGCCGCCATATACAACCCGCCAAAATGGTCCCGGATGAAATGTCCCGTTTCCGTGCTGATGCAGGAACATTAAAAACACTTAATTGATGTACATCTTTGGAAGGGCCACGATGCTAGCTATCTCTCTGTCTCTCTTCGTTTCTCGTTATGTTCCTCGCTAGTGACTGTGAGCACCACCGAAGAGCTTGCTAGCGAATAGAAAGGGAGCAGTGAAAATGATGAAATCCGTAAAAAAACTGTTTCGCCTTCGAGCCATATCCGTTCGCAGGATGCACAAGCGCGCGCGTGCATATACTACCCCATGGGAACGCAGTAGTTCCGGGAGTTCCCTAATCTAGCGGGAAAAACCCATCAAAAAAGGCTGGCACCACTCCCCCCAGTGTGGCAGTGCGTTACCAGCTCCCAAGCTCTGGCAGTCTGCATAATTATAGTTTAGCGAGAACAACAAAAAAAAAAGATGGAATGAAAAGATCGTTGGTGCCAGCGAATGAGGACCATTCGTAGAACGCTTCCGAACGCAACAGCAGCTGCCACCGCTGACTGCTGCTGATGAGCTAACGCGGAAACACCAGCAGGAACCAGCGGAAATGATGGCTTCCAGGCGGAAAAGTGCCTCACAGAAACGCCTGCTTCGACGCGCTGACGTTTAAATTTCAATTAGACGCTAAACGAGGCAACGCCGCAGAAGGCTGAGCCGCTAGCCGGGCCAGATGTAATGGCGAAAAGGGCGAATGAATGGTGAGCATGCAGAGCGTATAGTTGGCCGCTAGGATGCATGCGAGTTACCATTCAGCCGAGCGAGCGCGTGACTGGAACGCCGCGTGGATTGATTTTCCTTTTTCTTTCACTTTGCTTTTTTTCCGTGCGCTGGCTCTGCTTTTGTTCGACAAAACCCTTTCGCCGGCTATGACACTGTCAGATCGAGCCTCAAACTGGTGGACGATGGGTGGGCTGGTGGGTGGGCGGCATTTTTTTTGCTGCTGCCAGACAGACAGCAGACAGACGGCACACGCCCACGTCTCGCACGTTGCCTCGCCTTTCATCATTCGACCGACACCGGGTTGGACAATTACAAGAATCATCCGTTTAGTGGTTATGAACATTACACTAAGTAATCCGATTACGTGCTGTCAGTACACAGTCACATGTGTATGTGAGTGAAGGTTTTTCAGGTTTTTTGTTGGCATTGAGTTGAAACGGTATGCAACCAAACCGATGGTGTAGTGATTTGGATGTCGATCGGGTGTGGGTTGCATTTATGGGTAGCATATGACCAACGAGAAGGATGGAGTAGCATGATGGTAGGTAGATAGCATGTACAGTTTTCCAGGAACTACTATGAATGAGCTGCATGAGTTCAGTTGCAGCGCAATATCAACATCAGTCAGTTGACAATTATCAGCTTTGCTTATGATTGATCGGATAACTGACTTAATAATTTCTGATATTACTGCATAACAGATGTTGCATGAAATTTGCACTTCATATTGATTGCTTTTATTATGCTTTTAATGTTGTAATCGGATGGTTATATGTAATCATGAAAACGATTCGTGAGCTATGGGATTTTTTTTCAAATTGAGCATAAAGCTTGTTTAAAACTGCCTGATAAACTGATGATTACATCAACCAATTGAGCTTCATAATCATCCAGCATTAGGCGTGATTACAACTTTAAGATAAACATCGCTTCATCATCGTTTGTCCTTGTACGTGATCTGAATAATTTAATACGAGTCAAGGTTTGGCTTAAAACGATTTATTGTGTGCGCAATGTTTGTTAACACTTCAAACTAATATTTTCAATCCCATTTATTTAACTTAACCACAGCTTCAAAGAGAAAAAATCTTATCTTATGAATCAAAACCCGAACAAAACAATTTTAATGTGACGTTACAACTCACGGAACCTCAATTTTTACAGTCCAAAATAGTTGGGCAGTGCATTTCCCCACCTGACGCATGATTGATGAATCCGTTTCTCGATTTGCAACACGCGAAAAATTGGAAATATTCATCAGTACCAGATTGTGCATGAATGAAACGAAATTGCTCGAAGTGAAGCTTTCGCATGTTGGGAACGGTTTGACATTTACGAATCTGTGAATTAAATATCGCTGGCAACTGTCCATCATTGGTGATGGACTGGCCACTGTCAGCGGATGTCAGAGCACATGTTAAACCATTTTCGGCTTTGCAGAATAATTCTGCCAATTGTTTTCTGCTTAGCTTTGCCAAAAACCCCCTTTTTGTGATGCAATATCCACCATTTGGTTTCATACTGTCCGCAACGTATATGAACTATTCCTGAATGCCAACAACTCCACAGGAACACAGTGGCATCCACTGAGGCAGAGCGCTAGACGACCCCCAGTGAACACTGATCAATCTTCATAAACTCAACTCGCGGCAGATGTTAATCGAGGTAAATGGACACTAAAAGCCATTAAAGCCAAGTCTCCTCCGCAATCGTACGCCGCTCAGTGACCGTTTTCAGCTTCGAACTCGACCAACCGGCCATAGCTAGTACGATGCCGGTGGTGCTGCTGGAGGAAATTTAGTATTTGTCATGATCCCGGTCAGAATCTCCGGGGTGAGTTTCTCGTGCCCCAGCTCAACAGATGGCCAGCAGAACAGCAGGGAACGGAGGCTAGGGCCGTCGGTACCGGTGTGGTGATAAGACGACTTCCGTTTCCACTTTTGCTTTCGATTTCTGGTGCTTGTGCACTGCTGCTGCTGCTGCTGCGACGGACCGGCGTGGGCACATAATCGGAAGTGACTGCTTTGATCGATAGGATTATGGGCGTGATGTATGGGAATGGTGATTGAATCAACTGAGACGAAGAAGATAAAAGCTCACTCCCCGGGCACTAGAGGCGAATGGTGGAGCGAAAGGCGGAAAGGTTCGCGCCATTTCGTTAGCATACGCATGAAACTCGCTCTCGCTCTCGCTCCGTTCTTGAGGAGTGAAGTCGAATCTCTGAACACGTGTGTGTCAATGGCAATGTCCGTAAGTTGAAGGTAGAGGTCCCTTCGCATACGAATATCGTTGCCATCTCTGGTGGTGTGGAGCCCAATTTCCACGGAGGTGTCATCCGTTCTCAACCTGCGAGAAGATTGACAGACATCACAGCCGAGAAGGAGGCGAAAAGGGTTCTTCGCCTCAAAACAGAGGAATGGGATTTTGTAGAATTTGGCTCTTCCTCACCTCTCTGTCTCTAAGTTCTCTCTCTTTTTGGAGCGAGCGAGAGCAACAGCAACATGTGACAACCCGATACCGGGGGCGATAGTGACGTGAGGCCTCGAAATCAAAAGTCATTCCACACATCCACGCATCGGCACCTCAATCACTTCAAACAGTTCCGCAGCGCGAGGGTTTGGAAACCGGCCTATACGGAGGCCTACACCGAAAGGAAAAGCCTTTCCGTCACAAATCCGCTCGATAGCAGGCACATCCGGCGAATCCGGGGAAATCGATCTCGAACAAAGCAGGAGCCTCGGGCATCCGGGATAAGGACGGTATCAGGGAACGAATCGAACGGACGAACTGTCACTCAGGTCCGTTGCGGTGGAGAAAGAAGCCAGTAAGTTTGCGTGGCGTAGCAGAAGAGAAGAAAGAGATTGTTCACACCCGAGGTGTTGTGGTGGGAGTGAGGAGTGAGCCGAGGGCATTGAAACACCTCAGGAGACTTTGCTAATGTTGGTCTCTGGTGTTGCTGTTGTCACTTGACGTTAGATTTTCATCGATTTTTCTCTCCCGACAAGCCAATCGGCAAAACAGTTAATGTGGAGCAGTAGGCATGGGTTGCTTAGGAGCGATTGTAGCGGTTTTGTTTCAATTCGTTGCTCTACAGCTCATTGACAAATAAAGAGTTCTTCTGGAACAGCTTGGAGAAAATTAAACATTTAAATCTAAACACGCCTTATCCATGAACTGAAACACTCTAAGCTGCAATCCTTTGACAGGGATCAAAATGAAATGACACACACCTTCCCCCAAAAAGGCGCAGGTCTTGGAGGCAGATTTGAATTTCAAAACACTCCGTCACGCTCCGTGGTCGTGGCGGTGGCGAAGAGTCTGGAGCGAATAGTTAATTATTGATGTCATCAATTACCTTGTTGAATAGTGTGGAAACTTAACATAAACCCTTTACCGTTATCTCTTGCTAAGCTGAGTCCAGCAGTCGTTTGCTGTTAGACACCGAGACTTCAGTTCTCACGTCAACTGACCGAAACAGAAACATCTGGTCAACTGCTGCGAATAGCTCGGCAATGGTCGACTGCTGTGCTGCTTCTGCCTGATATTTTCAAATAAAGATAGACACTGAAGAAGCGTCGAAAGTACTGTGAGCAGGCTTTGCGCTCGTTTTGAGGTTGGTTTACACTTTCCTCTCGTCGACATTTCACTTTTCAGAGCTTCAATCGAGCCTGTCGCTTTCCGGGGACAAGGGTCTGGGATGTATTTAAACGGATGAAGAGTGAAGCCGCAGGTTTTCGGCGTGCTAGTCAACGCAATAGTATCTCTAACGTAGCCTAGGATAGTGGCACCGTGCTCGATGCTCGACTGCTTATGTTGGATGCTGGAATATGGAAATGAATGGACGTGATGAAAAATTCATATTTCCTACCTTCTCTGGCACATCGAGAGTGCTTTCATTTCCATTCCACTGCACAACACAACCCTCGCAACCGCCAGTGACGATTGGCATCGTCGTCCTGCCATTGATGCCGGAGCTTTGCCTTCCCAGCAGGTTAACATTGCACGCTTGTTATCAGCACTCACACATACACACTCACGAACATATACCTAGCTAAACAGTGCCACTACCCTTAACCACTCGTGACAGGTAGCATTGAAAATGTTTTTAAAAGTCAAGCGAATGAGCTGTGCAAATGCTCACACAATTACCTGGCTGGGGAAAGCACTCGAGAAGGGGCTCGATCTCGATAAGTTGGGGTTGAATATGAAGGTTTTGCGGCGGTACGAATACCCGACAGCCTCTCGCGCTTCAGTTCATTTGCTGTTGGGGGCAATGTGGAGGTTTCGGTTGGGTTGTTATTTTATCCAGCACAAAGACGAGCTTTCTTCTAAAGTCAATTGTATGCTAATCCTTTTAAACAATCGCTGTCATGCTACAATTGGTATGTATTTGGGTCACCAGTATGTTGAAGTGTGAGTTTAATCAATTTACAATTCAAATCAATTACAATCGTCAGCACAGACAGTTTGCTCAAAGCATCTCATTGACTAGAAACAGTGAATTTGTTCAAATGCTTATGATCCCATGTTTTTATTTTCTGTCAATTTTACTTTTCATGGAATTCATTATTGAGACAAACACAAACACGTCAATAATAGATCAATTTGGACGTTCTTCGGTGCATTATAATGATACAATATGAAATTTTTCTTCAATTTAGCGATACGAATAAAAAAAACGTTAATCATAATATACATAAATTGTGTACCATTTTTAATTCTTATTTCATAAATTTAAAAAAAAATCAAACATGAATCTCAGCTGATCCAAGTCTAATTAAAGTACAATCATTTCGAGCAATAAAATCCCACTTCGAACAAAAGAATCTCACACGTAACAAAACCCTTGCCCATCGGAAAGGCGCTTGATCGACCCGTGACCCATCGCAGAACAGTGCAATGTCATCGCCATCCACCTAGCGCCCGGCCGGAAATATGTTTCACAGCTCAAATGGATTGGAACATCCACCCACGACTGCACCCTGAAACGATGGTGGCCACGTTGGTGCAAAAATCGTATAATTCTTTCTCCCGCCATCCATCCATCCATCCATCCATCCACTTCATTTGTCGCACAATCATTCAAACAATCATCTCGTAACGGGCAGCGGATGCAGAACCAGCAAAGAAAAGGTAAAAAAAACGAAAGAAAAACCCGCTCCCAAGAACCGTGCAGCATAAAAAGACGCATTTGCAATCGTTTCCCACTTAATGCTCGACAGAGCGCTGCGTCGGTAGCACACGCTCTCGAGTTTCTTTCCTTCATTCCGCTGTTGCCGTGGCCACAAGGACCTCTATCTGGTCTTGGTTTTGTTTCTCTCGGTTTCAGTACCATCAATCCGCCACCGGGTTCTGCATAACGACCGATGCATCCGAGGCCAATGAAGGAGCGCTTGGCTGGCCAAAAGAAAGACGCGAAAGAAAGCTCGAGCCAAGGAGAAGGATCCTGCGAAAGTCAAGCAGCATAAAAAGTGGGGGAGTGAGGGTGTTGAATCCACCATCTTCGGACGAAAGCAAAGGGCAAAATGCAAACGTGAAAAAGTGGAAAGAATATTGGGAAAACCATCCACCAACCGTTGCTTGATTGTTAACCCCCCGCTCTCAGCTCCATCTTTTTCTTCCTTTGCCTTCCTTCACGCCATTTCAGGTTGCCTATTAAGCAATCGACCTTTTGCTTCCGGTCCCGAGAACACGGGTGGCAGGAGGAGGGGGGTGTCTCGAGTAT
Source organism: Anopheles aquasalis (assembly GCF_943734665.1). Classification (NCBI taxonomy): domain Eukaryota; kingdom Metazoa; phylum Arthropoda; class Insecta; order Diptera; family Culicidae; genus Anopheles; species Anopheles aquasalis. Next base: position 23,078,373 of record NC_064878.1, read on the forward strand.
CATCATCGGGGCCCCGACGGTCCGGCGAGCGATGGTCGACCGTTCTCATTTTTGTTTAATGTTTGCTTTCATCCCGCTTCTAATGTTTCAGCTGCGGTACCGCTGGCCGATGTTTCGATTGCGAGCCAGCATTAGCTTAATTTTGATGCCGCTGGTTTTGTTTCCCGCTGTTGCTGCTGCTGCTGCTCGGTGTTGTGCTGATTTATGGCACCATAATCGTGTTGTAATTAGCTCGTCCATATTTACCGGCCAGCCGTTTCATGTTGAGAAACGATTTTTCCGTTTCCAGTGGACCATTCTAGCGTGCATCTAGCGTTTCATTTGAATGCTTTTATGACTCCAATTATGCTCCAGTTGGGGAGGAAAAATATCACATTCCTTTTCCTACAGGAAACTCAATGTTAATCGAACTTTACTTATGTTTTTTTTTGTCTCCTTCGAGAGAAAAGATAATTATGCGATCGTGTATGATGCGTTATGCTTCCTTTTGTACAAATTCCAGCTGATTGTCTGCCCCGCAATCGATGCAACGAACACGGGCAAACGCTAGGAAGGGTGGAGATTTGTATTCCTGCCGAGGAACATTTCCTGCATTCAACGCGAACGCGATCCCGCCCGAAGCAACGATTGCGAGCGTGTTAATTCGTTCGGTCATAATAGGAATTTCCGGTGCGATCTTCATCACTGCACACTCCCCTTGTGGAGCACCTTATCCCTTCCACCATTTCCACTTAATCGCTCTCTCAGCAATCGTCAACCGGAAGTGTGCTCGAAGGGACGATGAGAACGCACCTCCTCCCCCAAAAAAAAAAGGGGCGCGATAGGGCACGTGGCCAGTGACGTAGCGAAGGAGAGAGCGCAAGGAGCAGAAGCAGAAAATGGCGAAAAGAACTAGCTCGACGTCGATGAACATGGACGAGCGGACGCGAAGAAATTAAGCATTTCTGTCACAGACTCCGGTCAGCATCAGCCAAGGGCATGCTTCGAGGCGCACTCTCGCCAGCAACACGCTCCAGCCATGGTGTATCTTCCAGTTCCGGCCAGTGCTGGTCTGATGAGGTACTTGTTGTAATATCGGAACCACCCTCAGCTTCTTCGCGCCAAGCAGTCGAGACCAATCCAGGGCCAACTGATTACGTGCGGCCGTGCTTTGCAATTATTCAAGTTGCTGCTGCTGCTGCTGCTGTTCGTCTCGACGCTCGGAAATAAATTATTCAAATCCGAGCTGTCACATTTAAATGAGGCAATTTTCTACTCTGGCCTGGGCCGTTGGCGTTTCCCTTTCTAGAGCTCCCTGGAGCGTGTTTTCCTCCCTTGTTGTTCCGTTCGCACCGTTCATCATCCCACTGTTAGCCGACCGGTTTTCGAGCGAGGAAGAGTTTCCTGTTCGTTCTCTTTCCCCTCATTCATTTGTTGCCGGCCATTCGGGCAGGTTCGGTGATAATCCGTTTTCTTCGCGAAACACTCGCCTATTCATTACGACGGCGGCCCGGGGGTTAATATTCCGATTTCACCTTCAACGCTCAACACCAGAGCACGCCAGCGGTAGGGCAGGCAGAAATGAAAGCAATTTTCGAACGGGGCACGTACTTTTGGGAAAATATTGCATTTCGTACGGTCAGCTTAAGCCGGGCGGCAGTGTAATACGCGGTACGCGATAGGGGAAAGTGCGAGAAATTATTCACAATTCGTGCTCCAGCGTCAGCGTTTATCAGCAACAACTATGGTGTGAGGTTCATGAGCCTGCCTTGCTTGCTGGACAATAGCTGCCCCTCGGCAGGTGTGGTGGAATAAAGAAAGATTCGTGTTTTGCTGGAGATTGAGATTTAAGCATCCGACATATCAACTCATATGACCACAGGATGCATATTGTCACAATGCTTTTGATGTGGTTTTTGGCGACGCTTCTATTGTTACATTCTGCAAGGAACATCCATCGCTCACGCCTAACGTGACATTCACGCTCTTTTATGTAAAGCCCTATCACCACCTCATCAAGGGGGTCATCCCTTCCTGCGGGGTGTTGTAATGGTAATACGGATGCGGAAGGGTATGTGATGGTTACGCTAAAGCAACATGGTGTGGCGGTGCGATTGACTTGCTTAATGAAGGTCACATCGAAACAATGCCGTATGTTCAGCGCTGTGTAAACATGATACGCGCTTCTTATTGTAAGCTTATCTCTACGGTGCGGTTACTACCAAGCAGCCGGTTCAAACGTTAACATTTCGCGAAAACGGGAATTCAAGACCACATAAGTAGTGTAGAGCGGTTGTTTGGTGAGTGAATGAGGAGTTGAATAAGATTTGACATCGTACGGAAAGACAATAGGGTTTGAATTGGTATGGCTGCTTATCGCTGATTTGCCAGAGAAGCTTCTATCGTGTCTTTTAGAAGAGAAGGTATTCGTTACACCAATCACTGTGACGGTTTGGTTAAACCATACTCAAGCTATGCAGATGTCAGATATTATTTCTAATCGCAAAGTTTGTAAAACGTGAAAATGGCCACGTTGTAAGACTGACTAGATTATTCTTCTTTTCTATGTCAAAAGACATGATCTGTCTGCTTACCGATGATTTGTTGCACATTTCCATGTTCAAAGCTCAATCCGGAAAAAAACGTTATCAGATGCGCATCTGTGATCAATGCTGCTGGAAGCAGAATGCACTGGATTTCCCCCCGCCCCTCGTGATATGCCAGTGTGATTGATGATGTATTTTCCAGGAAAAGTTTCCTTACAACCAATAAAAAAAACTGCCAACCTGAAGAGAACATCATAAATTGATGGTCATCAGCAGGATGGCGAGTGGTTGGTTTTTTCTGTGCACAATATTTTACTTTCGTACCATGTAGATCTTCCCTCGTTTCGGTCAGCAGAAGGCTAGACACTACTTGCCTCCATCCTTCCGCCCGCTAATCCCTATTGGTTATTGAGAGACCAAAAGCCAAAGTCAAAAAAGCAAAAAAAATAGAACAAAACTCCACATAGACAGGATGGTCATGGGAATGAAATCCACGAGACGATACTAGGTGGATGCTGCTGCTGCTGCTGTCCGAAAAATGTGCAAAAAATATCGTCAGGGGTTCGTTCCAATTAACGAGGGATAAAGTTGAATTAAAACATGATTGGATGCCGGAATGAGCTAGCCGTTTAAGGGCTCGGGAGCGTACTGCTCTCTGGGATGAACGCAGAAACCCCGACGAGTCGGACTTCCTCTCTGAAGTCTCTTATCCTTTTGCGTCCCACGAGCTGCCTATAGAATATGAATGGTGCCGGTGACGCAGGCAGAGAGGGCAGAAATGGGGGGACGGGGCAGGTTCGCAAATTACCGCAAACCACTTGTACCGGACGCTGGCCGCTGACAGCGTAAGGCCCCGGCATGCTGCACCGGAACTCTTGATGAAATTCTCCATTCACCATCAGGACCTTCGCTGCCGGGTTGGGGAATTTATGGGAGGACGTCAGGGCGGTGGTGGTACACACGTGTACACCGAGCGAAGCATGCGACCCCTTTTCGCCCTTGATGGTGAAAGGGATTTTTCTCAAAAATGATGAAGACGGATGGTGCCAGGTGATAGTGAATGGTGAATGTCGGTCGGTCTGGCCCGGCCGGTGGTGAAGAACGGTCTGCCTCCTTGTCCCCTTATGATTTGATGGTTCCCCCCCCCCCCCCCCCCCGTTTTACGTAATCAATCCCGATGCTCTTTTTTGCTGCTTATTTCAACGCTGCGGAGCATTCCCTTTTTTCGGATGAGCATGCTCGTCATCATCGTCATCGCCGGACAGACCGTAACAATTAAGTTTTAATTAAAACACGGTCTCAGATGTATGCAAATTGGTTCAGCTGAAGCAGTCTGGACTCTGTCCGGTTTGAGGTGATTTTCGTAGGAACTAGGGTAGCTCATCGGACCGGTGATGCATGATGTTCTCGTTAGGACTATGCTTTGGCCTGTTTTGCGATGAACAACACACCACAACCCATAACCCTAGGGCCATAACAACATCTTGATGAACGTCATTGCGGAATGTGGCTATCACAACCACGAACACGAAGCAAAGCCAGGGTAATGTGTGTGAAGAATTATAAGAGAGTAGTTATCAAGCATCGTGGATGCTGCTCAGCACAACCGGTTTCATATTATATCCCAACTAGCTCTTCTTTGCGATAAATGCTTGCGTCCAATAGGGTAACCCCCGGAGGAGATGCGTCAAAAACCCCCGATTGAAGCGATTGCTGAGCTCTTATCGTGGTCACTGTACACTCGTGTACACAATTAATTCCCTGGGAAGAATGGCGAGTGTGTAAAAATGACCAAACATTATCCAGCAAGAGAACATTCTATGCTCATCACCTTCAGTTCCAATATCATCGGACATTTGGACAGTTGATGTTGCATTTAATTATGAAACCTCTCGCAGCAACAACGATGAACACGGACGTGGGTTAATGATGTATCGCTTATCGGCTCAAACTACATCGCTGTTGCCTTGCAAAATCCCCTCGCACACACATGGAACAGATGATCCAGTGATGGCGAATGCCAGTTCCCTGGCCAGTGCACAGTCCAATTCTCATCTTCGACCACGCAGCACAACTGGTTCGTCTCAATGTTCCTTCAACGGTGCAGATACTTGTGCTGGAGCTGTTTGTTGTTCATCGCCACGGTACTAGCCGGTCCGGTTCCACCGGAACCGATCCTCGATACCGCATGCACCACACCGGACGGTATGGTTGGTGCGTGCGTACCGGTACGACAGTGTAAACACGTCCGGTATCTGATAAGACGTAAGCAGCACAACTACCAAGACACCGCGTTGCTCGAAAGTCTTCAATGTCGCGGAACACAAGGTGCGGCTAGCCAGCAATCATTGATTTGCTGTCCGCGGTTAACGAATGTGGCCGAGTGTGGCGGATCGGCGTTCGCCAGTCGTATCTACGGTGGTACCGACAGTGAGATTGGTGAGTATCCGTGGTTGGCCGTGTTGCGGTTCCAGGAGCGAAATGGTAAGCTGACCGTCAGTTGTGCCGGCTCGTTGATTGGGCCACGGTTCGTGCTGTCGGCGGTTCACTGTTTCCGGTCGCGTGCCGGCAAACCGAAGCAACTGTGAGTAACGCGAGGAGGACAATGAGGAGACCAAAAGCCTGATTCCCTCATACTGACGTCACTGTCTCGTGGTGTTCCTTCCAGCAAGTACGTGCGACTCGGTGAATGGAACTTTCAGAACCATCGCGGAAGGTCCAATTGCCGAAAGCTAGACGATGGCACCGGTCGTGAGGTATGCCGGAAGGACTATGGTGTCACACGCGTCGCCCTCTATCCCGAGTATGCGGTTAATGCGGCCGCTCACCTGCACGACATTGCCCTTATCGAGCTGGCAGAGAAGGTAGAGTATAGCGAGTACATTGCACCGATCTGCTTACCACTTCTGGAGTCAGCGGAGTCGTTGAGGATATCGCCGATCGAGTATACGGCGACTGGCTGGGGTGCAACGTTAGGTAAGGTCCGTGACGCTTCCGGAAGGGTCATACGAGTTCACCTACATTCCACTCTCCGTTCCGGTACACAGAATCGGACGGTATGACACCGGTGCTGCAGGCAGTTGACTTGCTGCCCTTCGACAAGGAACGGTGCCGGAAGGTGTACCCGGTACCGAATGCTCACGGTATCGGAGATGGACACATCTGTGCGGGAGGTGCGAGGGGACAGGATACGTGCGACGGTGATTCGGGTGGACCGTTGATGCAGCACATCGATGGAGTGGCCTACCTGGTCGGTATCACTAGCTTCGGATGGCCGGAATGTGGACGCGAGGGTAAACCGGGCGTCTACACGAACGTCACGCACTATCTCGATTGGGTAGCGTATGAGGTGTTGCTTGGGTCTCGGTTGGTAGTGAGCGAGGTGGAGGAAAAGGAAGCGCTGTGGGTGGTTTGATTGTGAGGAGCGAAGGGGTGCCTTTTCCGTGGTGCATGTTAGCTACCATTGATGATATGGTTTGCAACGGTTGTTCACAAGAATCATGTTAGTGTAAGGCGAATAGAAGCTCCGTTTCATTCGAATAGAAATTGCAACTGAAAGACATTGTTTTAAGCAAAGAGTATTCAAGGAGAGAAAAATCTCAAAATCGGGAAAATTAGTTATCGCAGCAGCCTAGAAACAATAGATTTATTTGCTTCATTTAGAATCTTTAATAAACAGTTTTCATTTCCTGTATTGCGTTGCCAATAGAACGATATGTTGGTGTTTTTTTTTAAGTTTTTTTTCGAATGATTTATCAATTTCACGACTGTGTGTTAATGAAAAATAGTTTGAAGATGGTCATTTTTCACCATGATCATCACCGTCAGTTGCAGTCGATTCTGGAGAAAGTATTATTTGGCGAGTATTCTATTTTATCTAATTAAAAAACAAGACTACAATTTATTACAAGTGGAAAGCCACAAGCATTACAGATTCAGTTTTCTAGCCATGTAGAACGATCTCCATATTTTATAAATGGCTTAGTTGGTACGATTTTTTTAATTGATCAACACCAATTTTAATTTCAACACCTCTTGTATCCTCGTTACAACGCTTGTGAAGTAATCTATTGTAATATCCAGAATGGGTCCATACCGTCAAAGTATGCTTGTAAAATCAGGAAAAGTGTTTTGTATTAGTATTTGTTATAAAGGCACAATTTAATAATAATAATAAAGGCACAGGCACTAATAAAATAAAAACATCTGCTTTTTCTTTAATTTTCTATAATCTCCTCGAGATGCCTACAATCGTGTGCAACTACAATGAAAGGGCCTTTGTATATTCGCAATCGTGCAATCCCTAAGAAATCCTTGAATTTTCAATTAGATTTTCTTTCTAACTGCATCCTCAGAAATAAGCGCAGTGCTATCTAAAATGAGAGATAAATCTAGAGGAAAATTCGCTGTGATGGATATTGTAAATGATGTCGTGTTTGGTTCTTCAAAAATCTTTCAGATAGTAGATATGATCATCGCGATTTGCTGTAAGATGATAAACAACTTCCAATACCATTAAACAACGATAAACACTCTGAATGATGGACCAATAGAGTTCTATTGCGATCTTGTAAAACGCATCTTAAGCCGAACGAGAAATGCTGATAGAAATAGCCAAGGAAGCATGTCTTTACAACACAAAACTTGTGGTCCACATAAATGATCCTCGCTCAGATACAGTAGCTTTTCTCATCACGAGAGAAAAATCCCAATTCCGTCTCCCACCTTGCAACCACATCGCAAGCTTGCGTCGATCGTTTATCATCCTGCCCGGCTCGTTGTGCGGTTGTGCCCCAGTGCAGTCACCTTAGCCAAAAACATTTATAATTGAAATGTCTTCCGACAACCAAGCACCAAGCGCTTGGACCCCTATTTAGCATAGAAATGTACGTTCCAACCCCGCTAGTGGTAACCACCACCACCGCTGCCTTAATCTTGATAGATAAAAGGGGTCAGCAAACGACTCTCCCAGCTCCGATCCTCACAAGCCACCACAACGTTACAACCACCCCTAAAGAAGAGAGCTCAAGCGCCACGCTTTTTGGTGGGTTTTCGTTGGGCTTTAGGTTAGCCGGTTGTGGCCAAGTGCTTCACCCTTGACCGCAGCATCGTTGGGCCCCCTCCTAGTGAACTGCAAGACCAATGCACCAGCGATACTTCACGTTGCTTCGGTGAACGAAAAATGAACTCTTGCTGGGACCCAGGAAACAACGGGACCCGACGGACACACGATGCAGACTGGACCTGGGGCGTGCAATTAGGGAAGATATGGACCAGTGTGTCCGGTCCCGGAGACTTATTACCTTTCTCTAAGCGGATAAAGTCCGTAAAATAATTCAAAAGTCACAGATTGTTATCGATACCCCCGGTCCGAGGGTCTCGGCATCATATACAGAGAGAGAGAGAGAGAGAGAGAGAGAGAGTGCCCCACAAAAGACTGCAGCGCTTGTGTGTTCGGATAATCCTTTTGCGGACTACGATGAGCTACGAAGGGGAGTTCCATTTCCACTGCACAAACCACGAGTGCAGCTCAAAACACATCCGAACCCATTAGGAGCTACTAGAAGGATGGGGAGAAGGTTGAAGGTATTTATGAAGTGGGAACCCCATTTTTCCAACCCAAAACTGGGAGCAAACGAACGACTCCTTCTTGCAGCATGTACCGTGCTAGTGTTACAGTTGCCCTACAGAATCCTATCCTTGGTCCGGTCCAGTTGATCCCCAGTGCCCAGAGGATTGGTCGATCGTGAAGTGAGACTAATTTCACTTCCAGCAGTTGCTCCGACTACGGGAACTAACCAACGCTTCCGTCTGGATATCGTCTCGGCCACCTCTGCAAAAATGCATCCTCTGCTAACGAGGATTCCGAGGTCAATCGGGCTAAACGGTGGTCTCACTTCGTGTTTCGCCAGCCTTCCCCCAAAGGGTCTCAACGTTTCAGCTCAGCGGAACAGCATCTAGCTTTTGAGATTCATTTCAGCAACGTCAAAAGCGGACGTTAATTTATCGCTGACTTTTTATCAAATTATAAACTGTGCTCCGTCTCGTCCCATTCCCCGGGTCGGTGACTGCTGGTGATTGTTTGTGTGCCACTGACGGCGGCTGGTGACTGTGGCTGGTGAATGGAATGAGCTGGCTGCCTGGCTGACTGGCTAGTCAGAATCGTGTGTTGCATGTGTTGCCATAATGTTTCCGGATCCGTTCTTATCGGTTCCGCCAACGCCGTTTGCCAGTAGCGGATGGAGCGTGGACCAAGTTTTCGGACGAGCGGCTTGGCAATTGGTGCAGTGAGTGTTCGTGACGGGACCGCATCTTCCGCATCAGCCGGCGTAACGAGGCAAAAAACAAGCTACTCATTATTTACTGCCGTATGCCAGTTCCGTCTGGTTCGGTGGTGGTGGCGGTGGTGGTGGTGGAACTCAGAACAGTTCCGCCTGCACCAATGGTCAGAATCAGTTCGATTCGAGTAGTTTGATTTTCGACAATTTGGGTTTTCTTGTTTTCAAGGAATCAGAATTCGATTTCAACAATCCTTAATCAATTCTTTTATACCCCTTTTTTCGCCTTAAAATTTAACAAACCAACCATTTCTTTTCTACCGAAACAACTAATAGTCTCCAATTCGTCATCTGAATGCTCCGCAACAGTACCGCTTTGGCATTAACTGAACGAGTTGCTGGCCGGGTCTGCTTGGTGCGCGCACTGTGCCACAGACACCGGAGTGCACTAACATGACGTTCCTAATCCCACTCTCCAGACCACCCCACTCTTCCAAAAACATTATCGTTCGCCCGGCTGGACACGAAAACTTTCTCTGTCTCTGCTCTGGGGAACGTCTGGAGCACCCGGGACGGGGCGGAATCGGGTCTGTTGCATGCGGTTCCAATTTTGCCATTTTGCTCACTCGTGCAGCTGGAGGGGGTTGACGGGAAAATTGGTTACTTTTACTGCACTCCACTTCTGCGTTGGAGCGAGTTTTACAATCGTAGGAGGTTGAGTTGTTGCTTTTCCTTTTGTTTTTTACTTTGACGACAAACTAACTCGTCAACGCGGCCCCAAATCGAAAGCAGGACGAATTGATAAGGTCGTTGACGGGATGTTTCGAAGCTTTAACGGCTGCTTCATTACCGGCCAGGATCTTTGTCTTGTTCAAATGATCAGGTGTAGCGTGCTCCGGCCACAGCGCTAATAACACGGTTGGTTAGTGGTCCTCTAATTCAATCCCTTTGTTCCATTTGCAAGCTACCACACCGCTGCCACGGCACACCTGACACACTGACTCTCGTTAAGTAGAAATGAGTGTATTTCGTTGTAGTGCCATGGCTGGCGGAACCACGAGAGTCACATCAAAGCACAACCACAATCCGCGACGTTATATCGTTTCACCGGATCGCTCCGACGGATAATCGCTCGCAACCATCTCGTGGCTTTTGCAACGCGAAGTCTCTGGAGGGACCGGCGAGCTATTGGACCGTTCCTAATGGTGGCCATTCTTGGGTGGGCAGACAAGCGTATCGTAGCGAGCACCTGCTATATGCTGCAGAGCCGGGAGCCTTCTCCTTTTCGATGTTCCACAAAACCACCGTGTACCGTGCGAGGGAATGCATCCTTCTTTGGTGGTGTGCTGAGGTATATTCAAGGAAATAGTCACTCGCTCGCTCCTGGATGTCTTTGTTTCTATTTCAAACGAATTTATGGACTCCGGAGGGCCGGAGTAGAGCTGTACCGGGCAACAGGTCGTACCATTCTCTTCATTACGTGCGCTCCTTGGTGGTTCGTTTGGCATCACAATGGCAGTGTTGTATTGGAATTGGAAAGGAAACTTTTACTACGCCACATACGTGCCCCTTAATATCCCAGTAGATTGTTTTTGTACTGATTGTTGACTTCGAAGAACTTTAAAGCAGCAGCACTCCAAACGGGGACCGTCTAGTGGCTAAGCGTCCTGGAGTCGTAATGAATATTGATTCACACCGTCCTGTGTGCTTCTTCCCTTGGGCACGTCCTGGTAGGGGTCCGCTTTTGCCCCCGGCGGGCCACAAAACAGCTTAGCGGCTTTGGTGGCGTGACCAGCGTACGCAACAAGTAGAGGAGCGCGTGAGGCGAGGCGAAAACTTCAAACTCATCAATCTTGACGATTGATTGCTAGGTAGAAGCGCTGACTTACATCTCCGTTGCACGGAAGGGTAATTTCCCAGGCTACATATGTAACCTTCGGCCATTGGCATCGTGTAAGTGGATTCCATGTAAGTATTCCGAGCGAAGATCTACCAACGGTGAAAAACCATCTTGACGGAGAAGTGTGCAAACAGGCACCAACGTAAATGGGATCACATTAAAGGCTTTCGCTTAAGCGCTATGTTGGCCTTTTTGTCGCCCAAAAGTAAATAATCCACCACAGCCGCACCGTTTGTGGTTCACTGCGATGGCTTTCGCGGTGTTTCGCGAATTGTTTGCTATGCTCCATGTAATTCACCTCCGCTCCCTCCCTTTTTACTATACGTTCCCTCTTCCCTCTACAGTGCTTAATGCTTTGTTGATGAAAGGTTGCTGCTGCTCTCTGCGGCTCTGTTTATGTTTCCAACGTACTTTTTTCCGCCATCGTCTGGCTTTCCAATCGATCGATCGTCATCGGCATCGACAGGATGCTGATTCCCGAGTTGTTGCTCTCTGTGCTCCACCGATGGTTGGAGAGGTAAATTTTCGCAACACATTAGCTGGCGAGTAGATGGATGGCGCCGTGAGGACGCTTGGGCTGGATGGATTCGATGCTTCGACGGAGAGGAAAGGATGTGACGGATTTTTCGCTTCCACCATACGCGTCCGTGTCGGAATGAGGAATGTTACCAGTGACGACGAAAGAGCCTCCCTTCATCCACGACCACGTCGACCCACAGATCGTCTGCGCCGATCCGTAAAATTACGAGTTGGAAAACATTTCAATTTGCTTCGAACGTTATTTTATTGGAAAACTTTTCTCCAATCGGAATTAGTCGCTGTATGTGTGCGCGTGCTAGTAAAAAGTTCGCCCTGGGCTGTACATCACCTTACACAACCCTTTTGGCACCCTTTTTACACCCCGCGCCAGGTAACCACCAATCGAACTCCACGGCGAAAGGGTCGCTAAAGGCCAACCCCTGGCTCCGGTCGTTTGCGTTGACTACGCCAGTGTGCCGGGAGTCCGAGTGGCGCCAAAAGCGAACACAACGCGAACAGCCATGCAGCCATGAGCTGTGCCGATTGGCGATTGATTGATAGGATTAACGCGGCCTTTTTTGGGAGTTTAAAGGTAATTCAATTTCGTAAATCAACACACACCAGGGCGGGCGTGTGTGGTTTTTCCCCTTTTTCCCGAACCTCTTTTCACTCGAGTGAAACCAGCTGTGGACCAACCCCTTTTAATGCTGGTGCAGTTCGTACGCCTAAATGTGTGTAATGGTTACGTGGGGTGAACCTCGCCCCAAGGACGATAAAAGCACGCTGGCTGACGCTGGCCGATGTTGAGAATAAACCCCGAGCAAGCAAATCAGTCACCGAGCACCAGTAGCATCATCAGGTCAGGAAGCCTCACTGACTGTGGCCTGGAGTTTTAAATCGCTTCGCAGTCGCAGCGCAGTTCCAGCATAATTTTAACACCGCACCTCGTGGAGGGCCACAAAAGTGAAGTGGGAATAGTTTAACGGGAGCCGGTGCCCTGCTCCATCTCCGTGGTTTTCAGGGGTTGGAAAAATCATAAATTTTGGTTTCTGCAGTTCGGTTTCAGTTTGGCCATTTATTCTCGCCAATTTTTTTTTGCCTTTGGTTTTCGTTGTTGTTGTTCGCGAATGTAATTGATTTATGCTCGCTGGTACAACGAGAGAAAAAAAAGGAAGGGCAACATTAGTTCGGTTTGGTCGAGGTTTTTTAATAAATTTTTACTTTTCCAATTGGGTCACGAAAGGTTGCGCGCTGGCCGCATTTGGAGCATGGAGCCATCGTTGTCAGGCATGATCGGTGGGAAATGTGATGCATTATCTACGTAGTTAATCCCGGTGACAACTGATTTATGTATCCGAAACCAAGGGAGATGTAGGAGCAAAACGGAACAAATTATCATTTCTCGATCCAGCCAGAACGTTCAGAGCGGCAACGGAGTGCACGGAACTGACCACAACCTGAAGAGACCGAACGGATGCAACCACGCAGAACCATCACTTATTCCTTCGACAAATGGCACTGCATTATCCACGCTCCTTTCTCTTTGCGTTTGTGATCGTTCATTTTGGTTCTTCTCCTGGCACCTCCTTACAGCCGCAGTACTTTCGCGGTACTTTCGGGCTTTTTAGTTTATTCCTAGTTTGTCTGCCAGTATAAAATGCAAAAAAAAAACCTACGGGAAAACTCCCGGATTATTGCTCACGAACGTAGCGAACGGGAGGATCCCTGGGCGTAGTGGTACGGCCGCTACGCTCGACCACACCACCGCAATGGCACAGCGAGGTCCATTATGCATAATGTATGCTTAAGCACCGTTCGGTCTGCGCTCACTGCAGGTGCAGATGAGATGCTGCCGCTGCCGTTGATTCTGCCGTACTGCCGTGCTTGTGTTGTTTTGCACCTGAACCAGATGCAAACCTGCGAACGAAACGACACCAACGACGACAACGACGGTAGAGCTGGCAATCCGTCCTGCCAGCAGCTGGTGCTGGTGTGGAAGGTAAGGCATACAACCACCGCACGATTGCTCCTAGGAAAGGACAGCAGAAAAAAAGACTGAAAAAGGACAAAAGCAAAAAAAAAAGCGCGCCCGCGAAACGGATGTCCAGGTTGCGGCAGCAGTGGTACAGGTTGTTGCAGCACTTTGCTAAGCAGTGCTTTAATAAAGTCTGCTTAGCCGGTAATTAAGGCCAAACTGCATCCATTTTTAATCAACTACTTCGCCTGCAGCAGCAGCAGCAGTAGCAGCGCTGGTCGCGCTTTGTTGCGTTGTTCCCTCGCGGCTTAGCCCCAGGTTGTAATGCGACCAACAATGGACGGAATAGTCTGTTGTTGTGTTGGTCCCCCCTGGGCGAGGATTGCCGGTAAGTGATTCGCGTACAAATCACACCGTGTGCAGCAAATCATGGAAAACGCATTTTCATTTCCACCGTGCTGTCTAATCTCAAAAACATGGCGGGGTATGTTTTGTTGGGGAGGATGACGGTCAGTCTTATCGCTGCAATCATAGCGTGATCTCGGAATTAAGACACTCAATTTGAATAATTGATTAACATTAAGGGGGGGGTCGGAAGAAAGCGATAATGAAATGAAAATTTGATCGATTGCATCAAATGAGCCGCCATGTCCTTCGTCTGTGCGTGGTAAGAAAAGGCATGAGCTCATGCAATGGCATAAATTATAGCTCTAATTTGTCCCTAGATTAGCAGTGAGAAAGAGCAAGAAAGCGTGAGAGATTAGCATTGCATTGACGCGAGCAGTGCGATGGTGGTTCTTATCCAAACAGAAGGTACATCGATATACGCATGTATGCCGCTGCATGATGGTGGTGCGGCTGGACAGTGTTGTCGCGATTACTGTAATGAATTAGATTGGAATATTATTTCGATTGCCAAACACCTGTTGAGCGGGTGGAGAGGGCGGTGGAGCTGTTAGGAATTGAATGATGGGTTGAAGTGTCAAGTCGATGGAATGGGCGTTTAGTGGCGTCAGGTTATTTCAGTCATTAGGTGAGGAAATAATGAAGCAGCCAGGTTCGTTCCTCTAACCGGAATGGTCCGTTGCGTCGTACCTATTATGACGTCGGTGCCATGGCTACAGTCATCATTATCATCATCACCGTCTTCAATGATCTAGTCAGTCGCCTCAAAATGCCAGTTGGTATCTGAAAAGGAGTTGGTAAAAATGCTTCAGCTGGAGATCAACAAATCATTGATTATATTAATCATAAAAGTGTTGAAAGATCTTGAGAAGCAGTATTGTAAGTCTGCAACACCAGTTTTTGAATACCTAGCGAGCAAAAATGCAAAACCGATTTTTTTCCTTAATTCTGTTATCGTTTTACTCATCAATAGTGATATAGATAACCCAGCTAACATAAACATGTACTAGTAGATTTATGTGGAATTGAATAAATAGTAGATACAACATAATGGTTACGAATGTTACGAATGTTTTCTACGCCTAAAGAGGTCTACAGACCGTAAGGTAAGGTAAGAAAAACAGAAGAAGATCAAATTCAAATGACGTAACTGTGCTCACTATCGATCCTTCTTAACAATCCATGCACCACTATGACGACGAGGCGCAGCTAATAAGTTTCTTAAGAGACGACATCACACTCTTTCAAGACGCAGAGCGGAGTCTCCTGTTGTCATTATTATGGACCGTTCCGTTACGGTATCAAACAAATAATGAAATCGTGAAAATATCTCAGTTTCCTGACAGTAACTGAATAAAAACAGATGCTATTTAGCAAAAATGTTAAAAAATTACTAAAAACTCCTCAAAAATCCTTCATCGCATGATCGCTCAGTCATGCGTTTCAAAACGCGTGTTAAACACCATCCCCCATCCCTTTTCTAGGGCGTCCAAGGCGACGCATTCCGTTTCCTCGCAAACAATGAGCGCCTACGGCAACGGTGCGTACAGTGTTGTGTTTGCCGAAAGCATCGTATCCCATCCTCACAGCCACAAATCATAATTCTTCTAATTGTTTGACAAAACCGCACACGCACGCACGAACGCACAGAGGCCACGTCGCTGTTTGGGGTAAAGTTTGTGTTCTCGTTGAAAAGCCTCGTGGCTACGGAACAAGGGGAATGAGAGGATCCAAAAGACCTCCTTCTCCGTCTCATCAGCAGAGGCACTTGGTCTCGACGCAATTAAGCAAAGCAAGCAAGTTGACTTACTCCTTCGCCAGAGAGTCCAGGCCGGTTGAGACGGCTGTGGCAAGTAAACCGGAACCGGAACCGGAATGTTGACGTTGGGTGCCTCACATTCCCCACACACAAATTACAATCACCAGCGTGTGCGATGCTTTGATAATGGGATTTGACGGAACGCGTTCAAAAGGATCAAAAGACCGTGGCCATTCCATTCACTCGAAGTCACCGAAAAAGCGCCCGGGCCATTGTCAAATTGTGGCTCAGCACGAGGACCCTCGGGCATAAAAATAAATAAAATATAACACACTCGCCCCCGCGCCAACCAACGGAACTCAGCAAAGCAAAAGAAATCAACTTTTCCACCGAGCAATATCAAAGCAATTACGTTCCAACGGACGGAAAATAACTTTCCGTTGACGCCACCAGCCTGGAAACACTCGAAGCGGTACGTTGGATGAATGCCTGCTGCTGGAAAATCTTCTGGGCGTTGAAGTCATCAGCTTTCAGCGTCATCGATGCGTGCCACCAGCAGCAGCAGGACATGAGAGCCGTTCTGGTCCTCCGCGGTCTCCGCGGTGCACGCTGGCGCACCCTTAGGCATGAAAGGTGCTCCAGGCAGGTCGACGATATTTCAATTTGCAATAAACTTGGCGAAAGTTACACCTGCGCCACGGCACTTGCTTACACCGATAACCCGTAGAGAGTGTTTGTCGCAGAGTGGTGCCGATAATGGTCCCATAGTTTACCAAACGCTTGTGGTATTCCTCCAACAGTGATGCACCTGCCGCACTTGTAGTGCACTGGTTTCCGGGCGGGATTTTCGGTTTAAAGTTGGTGGCGTCGGAGAGGCTTTCTTTTTTTTTTCGGTCGGAAACAACACGACTGTTGGCGGTGATGTGATGTAGTGATGCAGTAGATCGGTGATGGTAGAGTGTATCACAAACTTTGTAAACTACATTTTCGTGCGCACGTTTGCTCACATGCTGATGCTGATGTAATAGAGAGTTTTCCTGGGGTGCGGTTGTTATATCTGCGGGCTTGTGTTTGTTTCCGTGAAATGAAGGTGAGAATTAGGTGTTTCCGTGATGCAAGAGAACCGAAACATAATCATATCGTGGCTCGTGGTTTGATAAAAACAAATCGTACTCTTCGTGGCGTGCCTGATGCGTTTGTATAAAAGGAAAAAGAATAGAATTGAGATTCCAGAGGAATGGTAATACCGATGAGATTTATGAATTTTTTTTTTTTCATTCATAAATAGCGAATTGTGTAAACTTTGCTGAACTTGTTTTACAGTAAAAATATCAAATCATGAAATTTTACGTATGCTCATTGTAAGTAAACCATCAGTCACTGCGCTATCGATCGACAGAGCTTGTAATAACAAAGAGAAAATCGTCTAAGCTATGGACTCAATCGTCAGAATAGGATTCAAATATAACAACAGGAATGTTTGCAATAAGCATCGTTTTTACCACTCACGAATAATTCGTTTTATATTGTTACAGCAGCTCGATTAGTTCCTTTTTAATCCCTTCAGATGCATCCTGTATTTACGTCTGGAGTCTCTGTGTCCTTTGGATGGAGCACGCAAGGAAACCAATTAAATTATTTCAATTTAAAATGTTCATTTCATACAGGTCTTGACTTTAGGTGTTCACAAGCAGGGGTATAACTAACCTATCCCACTTTTGCCAAGTGCATTTTCAAAAACCAATAACTTTGTTAATTTAATTCGTAGATCCACAACAGAGCTTCTCGTGTAGTAAAAACTTATGGAGTAAGCAAGAACACTTTCAAGAGCTTACATAGTCCACCAACGAGTATTATAAGCAATTCTAATGCCAATAACACAGATTTTTTTGTTCAGTGTTAAGTTTAAAACGTTTCGAAATAATACAGCTAATACAGCTCATTGCTAATCTCAATTTAATCAGCTAGCACGATAACTAATACCAAGTTTTTGAAACACCAGCCCATCATGCCACGCCTCTTACCAACTCAGAAAACCAATTAAAACCCGTTTCACTTCCATTTTCCATAAATATTAATCAGCCTCGGGACCATCGACGCGCTCACCGACGGTCCCCGCAATTACGCGTGCATCGTAACGCCACTCTCTCTCTCTCTCTTCCTCTCTCTCCTCGGCCCAAGATGCAATAATTGTGTAGCTCCTTTGCACAGGTGCACTTTTTAACCGGCTGGATCAGCCCAAAAAAGCCACCTTTTCGCGTCATCCCGACGGGAAAGCCTCCACGTATCAGGTGGGGATTTCGCGAGCAAAAGGTGCAACTAACCACCGTAGTAATCAACGAGACGGCGCCACAAGTGTGCTACCGGCGAACGTCGTTACCGCGCTCTACTAGAGCATTAGTTAGTGGTTTGCTGGCGGCAGATAAATTGTGTCCATTAGAGTAGTACCGCGCTTAGAATGGGAGAGAACAGGGCCTGAGCTTTGCTTGGTACCAAAAGTTACCTACTTGAGACGCTTGTCTTATCACCGCTTCAAGCACTTCAACAACGACAACAACAACATGCACACCGAGGGAGTGAGATTCATGGTTGGTCATAGGAAGAAAAAAAAGTCAAGCACAGCCCAGAGCTACCTCAGGCATCGTCACAAGATAACCTTCCCATCGTCGACTGGCTTCCCGGTTTTCGCTTCACCTCGAACCGACGGTTCTGCGCCACTGGGACCTACGGGCCCTGTTCCAGGCAGCGACGTCGACTGTCGACTTGCCACCACCACCGATAGACAGACAGGCAGTTAGGGGACATAATGTGCTCCTTGGGAGAGACACTTGAGCCGTTATCATTTCGGGGACCACTGGGAAGCATTGCGAGTAGCAGCAGTAGCAGCAGCACCAGAAGCCAGTTGTCCTTTTCCTACTCCAGTAATTTCCTGGCATTTCCCGGCGACGCTTGGGAAAGTTTTCTGTAACAGGTGAGGCCGGATCAGGATCTGCAGCACTAGCGGCAGCAACAGCAGCACGGGAACGACAGCACCACGACGAGCGACAAACAAAATCAACCTAATTTGCTGTCAGGATATTATCTTATTTTATTTCCCACATGAGCATTGCATCATAAGCCATTATGGGAACACCGGGAGTGTGGGGTCCAGGACATACCCTGGAACGAAACTGCGGAGTGAAATGGCCGCCCCGTTCGATAGCGGTCGGTCTAACGTTGGATAGCGGCTGCAGCAGCTGCTACTCCTTGTTGATCGGTCACTCGAACGGATATTAGGTGTTTTATGGTTGGTGGTCAGCAGAAGCGCGGGGAATCAGTCCAGTATGTCCTGCACGGTCTCGGTCTCGGTGTAACTTTATTACGATGGACGTGCAGTTTATTGATTTGATAAAGTTCAGTCTAGTAGTCGACTTGCCGTGTGGATTTTCTTTCACTACCGGGAGTTTGACGTTTGTTGCTGACAGTTGTTATTCGGACAGCGTTTCCTTTGTTGAAGTAGCTTCAATGGAGGTGGTTCTAGCGTTTTCTAATGCTGATAACTCTAAAACGCAACTGGAGGAAGTAGTGAGTTGCAATAATGATTTATAGTAATTAGCTTTTGAAGACACAATCAACTCAAATGAAGCTGTTGGCGTTTTGCACAACAAACGAAAAGCTGTTCTTATAACAGAACGAATGAGATTCACGCAAATACAAATGTTCTTACTTAGAGCTTACACCATTACCAGCGCATACGCATTATCGCCACAACAACTACACTTCTTGTCTCAACTTTGCAATTATAACCACAAGTTTTCTCGCCAGCATCTTGCCGAACACGTTGCTTTTCTTCCTCCAACCGTACTCTTGTCCTGAAGGTGCGCAGCATCAACCGCGAGAAGCGGAAAAATTAAATTTCCTGACCAAAAAGAGAAAAGGCTCCGCTTCATAAAACCCGCCTTTTTCCCAATTCCCTCCAGTGCGCGTGTTTTTCTGTAGCTGAACTGTGCGCGCCCCTTGTGCACCGAAACAAACCGAAACGAAAAGAGACCGGAAGTTGTCCTCCTGGCACGGTACCTGCGCCTTTGCTCTGCAGGTGTTAATCATCTCATTTCAATTAAATTTGGCGTTGAAGCGCAATAAAGCACACCGGCGGCCAAGCAAACCGTGCTGTGTGATAGCGCGAGAGGTGAGAAGGTCCCCGGGAACCCTTTCTTGCGACGCAGAACGAAAGCAAAACGGAAGCAAAACGAATAAGTAGAAGAGCTGCGAGGTACCCAAGGACCGAGGACGCAACACGACGACGGAAAGCCAATAATAATAGGTCAACATCGACCGGATGGCTGACCGGGGTGTGTTCTTATCCCCCTTTTCTCCGTGAAGTTCCCCGGGAGTGGAAAGGAATGAAATGCACGATAAGAACGGTGGTTGGTGGCGAAGGCGACCGTCGGGACAAAAAGTTTCGTCGAAGCAAAGTTCCGTCACCAAACGGAACGGATCCCCCCCCCCCCCTCCCCGGCTCGTAGTTTGTCTGTTCCTTTCCGTACGATCCAATGCCAGGGTGTCAGGATCGGCGAAGCGATAGGTTGTATCGAAGCAAAGTTGGTTAACCGTTGGCGTTAAATCATCACGGGACTAATATTTCTCCCTTCTTCAAACTGTCACTTAAAATTTCGGTGAAACTTTCAATCCCACCACCAGCAGTAGCAGCATCAACGGAAGCAGCAGTAGCAGCAGACGGCGTTTGTCGAGCGCTCGAGCGTCGAGCCAGATGACGTTGCGGTCGCCAGCCGAGTCAGTCGGTGCTGACATGTTCAATGATTCATTCCCGGGACACTAGGACCTTTGCGACCGTGACCGAGGACCGGGTTTTCGGTTCGATTTCGGGGCAGCCTAGAAGCAGGAGGAGTTTGTCCAATTTGCCAAGTGTCAGTAGCGCGGTGTGCGGGGTGTGTTATGTCCAAACCAGTGTGTTCAGGTACCAATTAAAGTCATCTTCTCATTACGGGCATTAGCTACGCGGGTCCGAAGTGATACCGAGGCTGATCGATTGTGTTCCGTAGTTTACACTCGACGGACGGGCGGGCGAAAGTTCTTGGAGACAAGCTAAATGAAGATGCACGGCGCAATCAAGATTGATGTGAGGATGTGGTGCTTGGTGGAGTAACTAGTGGGCTCTCACTAGAAGCATATTCAAGGAGTGACAAATTGTGAGTGACTTTCGCGTTCAAAGTTTCCGCGGAATTCCTTCCAAATGCCAATCGATTCTTCCTATAATAATGTATCAACGAGGAGCGTCGAGGCAGCGGAACCGCAGATTGCGGGATTTTAATTGAAAATCAGAATAGGATTCCGTCGTTCGGATTGTGTGAGAATTTGATCTTCTTGCGGGAAATCTCCGCTTATGCCGCTGAGTGGATGTAGCCAGACACTGCCTCACAAGATATTGCAAAAGAATGCACTCAGGTGCGCCACACCGGCTGGCACCGGTTCCCATGCGGTATCGGTCGGTGGCCACGACCGCAACGATGCACCGATCTGAACTCCCGCGAAGACTTTCCGTCTCTCTCATTTTCTTCAAATCGAAAAGCCGCAAATCTATTTTCCATGTACCGGCACCGAAGTGCTTGGGCAAATATTTAGTCTTTCCTCTTCTCCGTCATCGTCGTCGTCGTGGTTGTCGACGATGAGCTGCATACCGTTTTCGACGAATTTCTTGCAAGACTCGCACCGATAGGAAAGGGAAGGAGAAAAGATTCCATCCAGCACGATAGGTCAATCAAAAGAGGCTCCTGGAAGGAGCTTCGCGGAGGTTTGATGCTTGCATCTCAAATCAAATCAGCTTCAGTTCGCGCGTATGCGATATGTGCCCTTCATATCGGCGTCGTTGGTGTAGAGGTGGTGGCACCGACGCATATTGCCAGCGGATTGAATGAATGCATTTTGCGCTGCCACCAAGCAGCTCGGCAATGCATGGGAATCGTGGTACCATCAGCAGCAGCATCGGCAGCAATTCCAAGCGAAAACGATATCCAAACAAACGGACACGGGATCCAGTGGGATTGGCTCATAAAAGTTACATCGCACCATAAACGCTGCTCTCGCTTTCATGCGGCTCCGTGACATTCAGTGGCCCTCACAGGGGAGGTGAGTTTGAAGTTATGCACAAATGGCGTTGAAAATATGCCAATTTACCCTTGCAATTCTGTGATGATGTAGACAGCCATGCGCGGTACATTCGTTGGTAGCGTGTTTTGCGTCAGGCGAGTGTTTGTTTTTTGTTTTGCTCGTTTTTATGGAAACAAGCACAGTTACAGGTATGTAGTGAGAAGTTTTACAAATAAAAACTATTACATTGCGTGTAAAAAATCAAATTCCGGCATTCTGCATAGCATTGCAGTTGGTAATTGAATTAATTGAAATTAGGATTTGTGTTTTTGCCAGTTGTGTACAGGGATGGATTGGCTGTATTGGCTTTTGCATTGAAATAGTTTTGATTCTCATGATATGTTTCATTTGCATTGAATGTAGCTTTGCAAGCATTCTGATAGAATGATTGTGTTAGCCAGATTAGGATCAGTTAGCAGTAGGTTGATGTTTAGCTATGATTTTTCCGGTTCAAACAGTTTAAAAACTATCTGACTCTGTTGCATGCTCCGACATGAATCGTCTGAAATGATTTCAAACCATTACTGAGCCGATGATGATAAGAACAATGATAAACGCTGTATGAAAACGGAATTGAATGTCGAAAACTATAGAGATTCGCTGTAAATAAACAATGAAATCGGATCAGGGATGGTTCGGAAATCTATAAATTCAGCAAAATCAACTATTTATGCAGCACTCGGTCGATTCTGTGAACGAAAATAAACGTACCGATGAGGATCATAAAATCCACTATCGGCAGCGGCATCTCAAATATTGTAAACAGCGAATAGTAATCCAGGGTATTCAATAGCGTTGGAGGTACTAAAAAAAGGAAATGCTCAGTAAAGTACCGTTTCCATATTTTTTATGCTTACAATTAATGCTCTTTTAGCAACAGGAAGTCAGAATTGCGATACACGGTACTACTGCACTGTGCGTATGAATAAGTATCGGGTAGCTTAACAGCAAAGTGTTCGTGCGTTTTCATGGAATTTTAAAAGTTATTGGCATTGGCAAACCAACTGTAAAGAGGGATTCATGAGGTTTATTTGACATATTTCAAAAATAAAATGATAACAGAAGTGGTTTGTTGCAAACAAAGAGGTTATTTTTAACCACAAAGCAAAATCAAGTGGAGAATAAATGGGTTTGCTTTGCTGGTTTGTCAGTAAATGTTTTTTCATCTCTCGTACAAATTTGTGGTTTTCAAAACATTCCTTAAAACTAAATTCGGCATGAGCTACTCACTTTTTTTTTTATTTGGTTATTTAAAGGCACTGTTTTGTGGTAGCAATCTATAGAAATATCGCGATGGAAGTTTATTTTAACGCTATACTAATAACTTCTCAAACTTCATATTGAACATATTCTTTTATACGAATACATTTTATATAATTGGATAATTTGATGAATAAATGTGGCTTAATGGAAATTATGACACAGACCCTCTTGTGAGTTATTCATATTAAATACTGTGTCTAGTAGACAATTTTTTGAACCCACAGCAAAAAACAAGAAAAAATGCTTCTTAAAATGCAAATCTCACTCTGGTTAAGTGCCTTAGTAATGATATTTCTATTGCTGGCAATGCATCTTACAGCCGCAGTCGAGTGCAATAAACCCCATTTTCACTCAATCACCTCGAATGCAATCTATTGTTCATTGTCACCACCCTATTTGTGCCTCCAGGGCGGCTTCTCGAATCGAACCCGCTCAGGACACCAAGACAATTGACGATCGTTCCAATCTATCCTCCAAGGGTGAAGAGCATCTTCTGTCATTTTTTATCGAATTTTACGCGCCTTCGGGGGAAACGTACCACCGTTGTCTGTCAAGCTATGCATTGTGGCCCCCGTTCTGGTTGTTGCACTAGAGATTATTTTGAATTTGAACTACCGCAACTGCGGCCACGCCATCCAACGCCGATACACCATTTGTCATGCACTGGCGGGGCCTGTCAAACCAGAGGGGGACCCACTGGGGAGGTCAAAGTGAACTCTTTATTCACTTAGACACCTTCCGAGACACCGGCCAGAGAGCACGCTCGTGTGCATGCATCCATGTGTCCCACATGGTGATGGCATGTTGGATTTTGGGCGTTCAAACTCTCGCCCTTTGTTGGCCGTGTCTCCGTGCCTCCGAGGACCAACCGTAAACCGTTCACAGTTCGAGAGGGTGAAGAAATTGAAATTTTGATCACAAAATATTCAATTTTCCTCCCCACCAACCCGGGAGGACACAGCAATCTTCCATCAGCTTCGCTTCGATTGGCCATCATCATCGTCGGTAACCAGGCTGAATGGATTCACGGATTCATGCGCCTCCAGCTACAAGCCTAGTGCCCAGGGGGAGTGGAAAGAAGTCAATGTAGTGTTTGGCATCAGTACCATCCCGAGCCAAGCGGAAGTGGAAACCGAAAACCGTACCGGAACAGCCAACGCCGCACCGCACAGACACTTCCGAAATCGTCGCGGCGAGCATCGCCAGCATAATGATTTGTCCCTTGGGGGGTGGGACGGAGGAAAGAAAGGAGCGCATGTGTGTACATGATTTGGATGGTTGATTTGCTGTGTGAGCATCCTCGTCCCCCTTTGCAGCTCGTTGGCATTATTTCAAAATCCTTTCCGCAATCCTTTCCCGAAGCGGCGGCGGCTTCGGCGTCGGCCACCGAGTTTCCCGGGAGGACGTGCCAAGTTGTGAAAGATGAAGGCGGTTCTGCCGGCAGGAATCCTTTCTTCCATGTCTTTTTCGGTCGTTTTTTTTTTTGGGGGGGTTCCTCCAGCCGGTTCCAAGGGACTACCATTATTTCCCTTGTGCGAACAAGTGATTTCTTTTTGGCCAGCCAGACTACTGTAAGGAGGGCCTCAGTGCGGCTTGTAAATCAGCGATTTGCTTCGTTGTTCCTCGAAGAACCGAAGACGTGTGCGCCATCTTGTGTGTGCTACGTGGACGTGTAAGAAACGTTCGTATGAGGTTCAAGGGGAATTCGAAAAACAGCTTATTAGCAAGTTGTCCTGGTGGCCCCATCGTTGAAGCATTTGGTCTGGATTCGTTCCTCTGATCAATCCTGATCAGGAGATGTCTTATAGGTTCGAGAGGGTTTCGTCGGAAACTGCAAATTGTTCCAACAATTTTCTGTTTTATTTTTGTTTCTCAAGAAGTTCCTGGTCTCAGGTCTCGGTACGCACGGGATCGTCCCTCTCAAATTCTTCACCCTTGTGTCCTCAAGGGAGCGTCTGGTACGTGATGGAATCACAGGGTTCCTCATCGCAGTGTAGTATTTTCTGGAGAGGTTGTGTATCAGTAGTTCATTTGGAAGCAACCCCTCGGTAACTCGGCATTGTAAATTATGATAATGTGTAGCGATTGGCCAGCACAATGGTCCCACGGTGCGAAGGGAAAGTTTCGTTCGACAATCAGACGTAATCATCGGCAGTCCAACCTGTCCTGATCAAACGAACGATGATTTCGATGCACAGAAGAAATGTTTTGGAAACTTTCCCAGCCCTTGATATGTTTTTGATTTTATCGAAGAGATGGTAGAATCAGTTTTTATCTCAAATACGTGCTTATGCTCGGTGTTTGAAAGTGGATAAGCATAGCAGCAGGATAGCAGATACTTCTTTTCTTCTATATATGCTTCTGAGTATTAAATTGCTGGTAAGCTTATAAATAAGTCTAAAGCGACCACCTCTATTCGAAAAATCTTAATTTGTTTTTTGATATTCCTATTTCGATTTCGATTTTTGGCAGATTTTTTAATTTGAAAAAAGTGATACATAATTGTGAAAAAAGTATCTACATTTTTAATGAAATCTCGTCGTGGCTACCTGGCAAAAAGTGTACAGATTATGTGGTAAAAATTTCAAATCGATCGGCCCAGCAGTTTTTACGGTACGATGGGCAATGACTTTGAAAACGTTGGTTTTGGGAAACGCTCTTCAAAGTAGCGAGCTGCATGGAGCCTTGTATGAAACGAGGATTGTCAAAAATCTATAACTTTGTCAGTTTTTACTCGATTGATCCAAAACTTTTACACAATGCTCTTGAAAGGATCAGCAATCAGGGACAAATGTTAAAAATATGTGTCACCAATAAAAAAATCCGAAGTCCCCCCGTTAATGCTTCAATTACGCATCAGTATGTGAATGTTTCTCAACAGCTACAGGGTATTCCTAGGTAATTACCAGATGAGCGGGTGATAATCACCGGCGAAGACATTACAATGATATCCCAAATGGCTTTGAATGATTGTTTTGAAATGAGCAACGCGGAATTAAATATCTTGGATCCTCCGTATCAACATAAAATAAAACATTACCGAGTATAACAAGAAGCTCACAGCACTGCGTGTATCTAAAGCACTCAAATGATCGAATGATCAGACTGCAACATTCACACCAGACTCAACATCAGCGATCCCCGCTCTCCGCATTAATAAGAGCAATTTAAATGCATCATCCGCCGTATGCTCACTGCCATCGGTTCCACTCTCTCTCTTCCTCCACCTTCGACCCATAGGAGGATACGAAAAGACTGACAGCCACCGCCAACAGACAACATTTAATGGAAATGACGAGCCGGGGTGGCAGCAGCGTAGTGTTGCGAGCGAGCGAGTTTCCCATCGGAAAAGACAGAATATGCTTCAACATAAGAAAGCATCACTAGCTGGTGGGTGGGTGGCTGGTAGGTGAACGAAGACGGAACAACATAGCCCCATTACAACACCAAGCGCGCGCGCCAGCCCGAGCAACGGTATGTAAAGCAGGGGTTGATGGTACCGTAGGTGATGTTGCTCCGGGCCACCCCTTCCTGAAGGGGTGTAGGAATCGCTTCGATACCCTCGATCTTCTACTTCTTCTTTTTTCCTTCTTTAAACCAAAAAGGACGCCCTGGAATGGTAGAAAGGCTTACGGGTATTTATATGCAAAACGATTACAAGCAGTTCTCCCCCTTTCCATCTCGGGGTCTGACTGACTGACCCCACCAGCGCCATTTCCACCGCTCCATGCGCCTCCATCTAATCATCAGAGTAAGAGAGAGAGAGAGAGAGAGAGAGAGAGAGAGAGAGAGCAAGCGAGACACCGCTGTTCCATCGCATGCTGGAAGTTAGTCACTTTTCAGTTTTCCATTTTCCCACTCCCTCCATCCATCGAAAACGGTTATATTCCGGAATCGGTAACAGGTACCTCGGCACCGGGGGAGTGGTGCGGCACGAAGTGAGAAAATTGCAGGAAACACACACCGACACCTTGATGAACGGATTCTTGGAGCCGGCAGGAGACGGCAACCCACCGGCCCACCGGACCAGCGGAATCAGGGCTGATGGAAGGCATATGGCGTGGCTGTTGCTCGCCGGCTCCCGGCCTCCATTCCAGCCACGTAGACTCGGCGTTTCGGTTTCGCGTGCGCTTAAGGATTCTTCAGGTGTTTTCAATTTGTAATTTTAATGTCGGAATTCTCTCGTTTTCACTCGCTTCACGCTGCTTGGTGGCTTATTTCCGCTCCGCCAGCAGTTGAAGGAAAGAGAGAGAAGAAGACGTGCGATCAAGACCCGGGAGGACTTTTCGCAGGGAACTGCACACTCATGGCTTTGGCATTCAAAAGCGGGGAATGAAGGAAAGGCCTTCCGTTGTTGCCTTCTAGAGCACAAATCTTAGACGTCGCTATATGCTGAGGACTAGCTCTAACCAAGATGGATCATATGATGGAGAGGACGAGAGTAAAAGACGGACGAAAAGGCGTGTATGGTGGTGGTTCATTCCGAGGAACCTTTTGACTGGACTTTCTGAGGGTCCGTGTTGTGCTTCGTGCATGTGGATTCCAAATTCGAGAAGGAACTAGCACAAATAGGAAAGGAGCTAAAAAGGCGCACCAAAATGAAAGAAATGACCAAATCCCGTTGCCCAGTGCCAGTGAATTGAATGGATTGACCGGTCCAACGATTACCTCTGCCTCATGCTGCTGCTACTCCTTCTAGAAGGGTGAGCCTCACTCGAGTCGATGGAGGGATTTAAAAGCGATTCGTTTTAATGGTTGATTGAATTTACCGGCATCGCGTAAGGGGTTTGCTTTCTTCTTTCTCTCTTCCTCCCTCTCTCTCTCTCGGTCCCGGAAGGATGAGCCGAAGCAGTGGCAGAAGCGAGCAGTGAAAGATGTAAGGAAAACCCCGGGAAAAAATACCGAAATCTATGTGAGCTGCATAAAATACATTCGCTAGGCAGCTCAGGCCGCTCGCTAGGTGCGGTTGTCGATCGTTTGAAGCAGCCGTTCAGCAGCGGCAGTCAGCACGCAGCGCGGAAGGATTTCTCTCTACTCAAATTACCTTTTTTTCTCCTATTCGATGGATTTTTCCCAGCCATTCCGGGGCTGGAATTAGGGGGTGGGGCAAATGGTATTCATCGTGTTTCGTGGAATCATGGTGAATCGATAGCGCTATGAACGAGAGTGTGCAAGAGATAAGAAGACGCTCTGCACGGAGCTGCTGTTGTGGCACCTTTTGATGAAAAAAACCGATTCATGGGTTTCGCCTGTTTGAAAATTAGTTTTGAATGCAGGTGGGGTGCGATGTGTATGCTGTTAGGCGGCTATTGGGTTCCAAAGGAGATGCAAAATCGGAGCTCTATAGGAAAATGTTTCGTAAATTCTTTGCCCGTTCTGCACATTCAAAGAAGCAAATTTGTGAAATACAGTTTGAAGGTAATGCCGTTTTTTCTTATTTTTTGTTTTCGTT
>NC_064878.1:23111595-23166595 GCF_943734665.1 Anopheles aquasalis
GTTGGATGTGACATCCGGCACATTCCAAAAAATATCCGTTTTCCTCGCAATTTTCCTGCGAAGTGAAGTGCCGTTGCTCGCGGCACCATTCACATTGAAACTGATATTTTTCTTCCACTCTTCCGCCATCTTGCGAGTCACGCGCAAATCAGAATGCGTTCTCCCTGTTCGTGTTTTTGTGTGCGCTGTAAAAAGCGGAACTTGCTCACGAAACAGCTGATGCTAGATGATTTGATTGCAAATGAAACTTGAGGTGTGCTTCGTTGGTTGAGTGTTTTCCTCCCGGCTGCGTTGTCAGAGCTTTGTGACTAGACGTAGCTACTGTCAACGCAAGAACCTGCCTGTGTCTGTGCTGAATAGTTGAGGTTTCAGGCCCTTGTAACTCATTCCTCTTCTCCGGTGATCCACCGTCTATACTTCTTCTGCTCACAACAGTTCTAATCTTAAGTTTCAATGCCCATTTCGGGCGTGGTATCAGCTCTCACCCGGCTCAGAGTCACTATGTGTGTCATCAAAATCCGGACATCTTTCCTCATTCGATTGCTGGTAAGCACGGCACGAGGTCTATCTGCATGCTCGGTCTGCATCAGCATCCTGCAGCGCCAGCAATCTGTATCATGTGTCGAGCCGATAAAGACCCCTTCTGCCTGCCCCTTCTTCCCGTGGCGTTTGACGTTACTCCTCCGGACAGTTTCCATCGGTTGTACCCTCTCATTAGGATGCGGTTAAAATAGGACAAGAACCAGTGCTCTGGAGTGCATTCTGCCTCTTCTCTCTGCCAGCCGGCCTCCTGGCCCTCCGATCGAATGTAACGTTGCACCAAATCCGTCCGGATTAACTTTGCATTTTGTGGATCATTTCATTTCACCGACAGCGACACCGACAGGCCGGCGTTCGACGACGATGGCGACGGACAGGGCACGATGCTGACGAAGCTTGGATAGGTCGAGCCGATTTGTAGCAATTAATTGATTGCATCGGCAGCAAAAAAGGAGTCCGGAGTCCCTGTCGAAGTAGCAGGAAGTCGGTGTGCTGAGACGAGTGGTGCCGATGGGCACATGTGTTATGCTTCTCGGAAGCGAGGGTTCTCGTCTGACAGCATGAAAGTTCGACACATTTCCGGGAATGGGCACGATGCCCTCCGGGAAGGATGCTCCGGGAAACCCACTGACACTGGCAGTGTGCAGTAAATTGGAGCGCTGGAAGGATATTATAATCTTTGCTCCCTGTCAGTGCTTCGGTAGCTGACGAATCATTTCTACAATAATCCACCACCGTCATAGCACAGTGCCGTTTCCCCGGAGTTGTTGGTCCAGGAGTTGACGGACGTGAGGCGACCACCGTGGGCGACCGAAGGATTCCGATGACCACATCACTATTCTGGCATCCTGCGGGTTTCGTGTCATGTCAGAATCGCTTATTAATTAGCGCATAGCTTCACAATGGCTCCTCCGCTAGTAACACTACTGGGTAATAGGCAAAATTGACAACTTACTGAGTAGGCGGCGAGGACTCAGTTTAGACGATGCAGCAGCTTCCCGGATCTTTGCTAACGCTCTTGGTCGCTTATTACTTTTGACGGTCGGCAACGGTGCGATGACGAGGAACATGATTTACCTTCGGGCTTTTGATTGTTCCTGTCTCTCGAACAGCGTTTCCGTCGCGGCAAACAATGGCGATTGTGGCCACATTATGGTGATTGCGGTTGTACCGCAAACAGATTGCGGTTGAAAGGGATGAAGTGCATGGGCAGAGAGTAGTGATGTTTTTGGGCATTCATTGAATTTTAGAATCATTGGCTAAATCAACTGGCATACGGATCGTTAATCAAGAGTCTTCGGATCTATAATATATGATTTTGTTTGCTTTAAAATTCCCCTTTAGGGTTTAATCGTTATTTTAAAATACCTAATTTGTGAAAGCTAGGATCAACATATTGAAAATCAATTTTAGCAAAATCAAGAGGAAAATATTTGCTTATCTTCTACATCACACAAGAAATTCAACGCCCTGACTTCTCAAAAAAGCTGCTTTGACCGTTTAATCCTTCTATTAATTAATAATTGTTTATTCTTAGGACTAACAAGATCATATTGCCAAACATACGGCTCGTCCGTCCTTATATATGTTTAAAAAAAAGATCATATTGCCAATATTCCGTAGAACGGAATTTAAGAGAAAGTTTAAAAAAGATGGATAAGAAAACAAGCAATAAAAAGAACATAACGTCGATGAAGTGTGGATGCAATAAGAAACCGTATAGCTAAGAAAGTAAAAATGATTCAACGGATAGCAGTCCAAGGATCATTGGGGCCTATATTAAACTCAATATTAATTATGTGTGATATTTTTTGCATAAAACATTACTATAAAAAAGCTATTTCATTCTTCTAATATTGCATGATCATTTCTTTTAGCTAAACTTTAAATTATTCGGCACTGTAACAGTCCGCTACTTCATTAACTGCGTTGAAAATCATTGGCAAAGGCAACGTTTGGCTGATAACCTCCACCAGGCAGTGTACTCTTAGAGCTAGCGTTTATCAATCCATCCAATCTTTCAATCATATTTGCTTGCCAGCCATGCTCGCATTTGCATAAGTGTGCGCCCATTAAAACTGTCCATTCTGCTGTGTACGAGGTTTCCGAATATGCTACTAATCATAAATCACGCCTCCCAATTGATACTCGGTAATGCAAATGCGAACCATATCAGCGAATCACCGCCGCACGTTCGCTACGCGCAGATCAACCTAATAACCGAAGATAATACGGTTGAAACGCAGAAAAGCTTAAAGGGGACTCCATAACATGAATCACCCACCATATCGAGTCCCTGATCGAGTAGTGCCGAAGGATGACTCCATTAAGCCGATCGACTGACGTGGCATCATCCAGCGTACTGTGACCCTTTCCTAGAACGCTGACGGTAGAGCTGAAGGTGCATTACCCAAATGACACGATCGTATACTGGGCGGGTGAGTGCAATCAGAGCTAAATGCATCGCAAGAATAGTGAATTAACTTCTGCTACGTTCCCATCGTTGCACTCATCTTAAATTGCTGCCATCGAGCGAGAGAGAGAGAGAGAGAGAGAGAGCTCCCATCTGCTTTCACCTCGCTGCATCCGCAACCGATGATCCGTGGCATATCGTCGGCCATCATTTTCCCGTGCAAAGTTTTCCACTTTCAGCAGAAATTACTTAAGCGAAAAACTTCTTCTCCACTTCGTACCCCATTTCGGTCCCGTCGGTCGTGTCGGTCCCTCTGGCTGTAAGCCATTTGTATTCGCCTGACCGTTCCATTGCGACCAGCCCGTTCTTTCAGGACTCAGGGTGGTTTAGCCGAGATTGTCCAGCCGGCGGAAAAAGCAAACCAAAGGAAGAGAGAGACATTCTGAGGCAACACTGGCTCGGAAATCATTGCCGCAAGGCGGCCGCCGTTAATGCGACGAGAGTGGACAATAAAAATGACAAATTTAGATACTTGCGACGCGATGTCTTAATCTTTCTGTCGGCGACGGCTCGAAGGGTCACGTTTTGGTTTTTGAGTGAAAAACGCGACCAACGGGACCGGCGCCCCGCGTCAAGCATCAGAGCCCCGAGGGCTGAAAACCGAGTGGTCGCCTGACTTCAGCTTTTGTTCGAACGGTCACAAAGAATGATGACCTCCGCCTGGATGTAGCCGGCCAAAAGATGAATCGATAATCAAGGAATCAATGAAGATGAAAAACGTAATGGAAAAGGTTTTACAACCGAGACGCTGCCAGGCAGTTTGCTGGATCGACGTTCATCGAAGAGGGGATTGCCGTTTTGGGTAAAAGTGTCGCTGGATCGTATCCAGTTTTTGATGGTTGATTATATTTCATTGAGAAAAAAGCGCACAAAAGTTTCACATGATTTTTTTTAAACGAAATTTGTTTCAATGTTATGTGAGAGCTAGTGATTGGTTATTTACCTACTTACCTTGTTTGTTTTGATCAGATCCTAGAAATATGATAAAACTGTTTAGCAATAGGTTTTTTCGTATTTTCTGTTAAATTTTAACGGTTCAAAAGTACATGTACAAACATACAATTACAAACATACAATAATTTTCC
The DNA here is from genome assembly GCF_943734665.1 of Anopheles aquasalis. NCBI lineage: Eukaryota > Metazoa > Arthropoda > Insecta > Diptera > Culicidae > Anopheles > Anopheles aquasalis. The sequence goes on from NC_064878.1 coordinate 23,115,694, forward strand.
AAATTTCATTCAACCCCGAAAACTGAAAACGAAATGTTGGTTTGTGTGAAATGTTGGTTTAAAACACAAAATAATATCTATAAATTGATAATTGTATAAAGGCGACTAAACCTGAATACATACAGGTGACTTTGAGGCATATCAGCTAGTTTATCTTATCGACATACGTGAACATGGTGCGAACTCTTTACGCACATGGGACACAGATTGTCAGGTCCGTTGAGGTTTGGTTTTGGTTTGACGAGGTTAGTGCAGTAAGCAAGCACCAAAATCGGAAACTGCTTGAATTGAATACGATTGTAAAAAAAATTAAAGCCAATCCAGACCGAAACTCTCTGAGGTTTAAGAAATACACATTGATTTTTCATCAAACAAACAAATGAGGACACTTGAAGAAATAGTTTTGCCTGTCAAATAGCCAAACCTACTTGAAATCGTAGTTATTGAATAAAAACCGAATCCGGTGAGTTTACTTCCTCCTTGATTCGCGGGAAGCGATTGAGCAACCTGCTCAATTTCCAAGAATCTAATCTGCTCTGTACCTCCGAAATTTGATAATAAGCGAGCGATAATAAGCGATAAAGACGAATGCTTACGCGCACACGCAGCTTAACACAGCAGTTAGCTGCAAGCCTCGACCCAGAGCGGTCGTATCGACATTTGAATCAAAACGCATACGAATTGCTGCCCAGAAAAACGAATTGAAATGAACACACATGTTGTCAATGAACCAATAGAATTTAACACTCATGATATCGCGGAGCCTAGCAGGAACTCAAGTAACCAAACGTCTGGATCAACCACAAATTCATCTACAAACTCGTCCGGTGCTATGTAAGTTTTAAATAGTGAATTCCTTTCACAAGAATATTATAAGTTTATGTTGTTTGCAGCTCCCCTAGGGAAGAGTATGTTGATAACAGTGCGCATAGAGAAGAGAATGTTGTTTCCGGCTCCCGTAGAGAAGTTCCCCTTGAAAAGTATGATTTAAGGAAGAATGCCTACGTATTGGTGTTACACCATTACATGTTTCGTGATTCCACACACAACAGAGAGGGCAGTGAAAAAGATATGGCAAAGATTGAAAGGTTTTTTCGTGATTATCGTGCTGACCAGCTCAATGTGAAGGAGAACCAAACTGCTGCCGATGTACGCTCCATAATGGATGGATGTTCGTAGATCCCATTATTATCAACGCTGACTAGTTTATAAGAAAATTCAAATTTTTTTTTAGTTTTGCACCACAATTTCACCAACAATAGCTGTTTGATAATCATCATAATGAGCCATGGAGTAGAGAGCGATCGAATCGAGGCTTATGATGGTGAGACGTACTGCTTCGAGGCGGATATTGTGGAGAAATGCACTTTAAATCGATCGCTCGATGGCAAACCGAAACTCTTCATCGTGCAAGCATGTCGGGGAGATTCAACAATGACAACGGATTCGAAGAAAACCCAGAGCAAGAAAAGTGATGTGTTGACTTTTCAAAGCACATATAAAGGTAAGTAGCTAGATAATCGTAAGTAGAAAGATTACCTACTGATTGCGTTGGGTTTGTTTACAGGATTTTTCGCCTACCGTCACGAACAAAATGGATCGGTTTTCATTCAAAATTTCTTCAAGCTGTTGGATCAACATCGAGACGAAGACATTTGTCACATCAATCAGCACCTTAATAATGTTTTCGAACGGGAAAGGTTAGTACCAAAGGCGAGTTGCGTTAGTCTGTGACGTTACTGAAAGTATATTTTCTTTTATGAATTCAGAATTCCCCAAAATCCCACCATGACCAGCACCCTCAAGAAGCGATTGATCTTTGGTGACCTACGCAGAGCTTGAAGTTATGTCCCTTTAAGACAACAAACATCTAGTCAATCGCAGGGATAGTAATGCTCAAGTGGAAATTGTAACCAAACAGCCAAATTGCATTCAACCGATACAATCTGCTAGCGGAGTTTCATGGAAAAATCTGATTCCGTTCTAGTTGAAATTGTTTGGTGCTCGTATTTTGAGAGTATTTTTTGTAAGAAACATAAAATGACCTAAAATCACTAGCTGCGAGCCCATATCAGTAAACGAAAAATGTGAAAAGTCTTAATATACTACTTGTTTGTTATCATCATATCTGTTGTTTCCTCCTAGCTCTAAAGATTTAACAAAGATCTAAAGATGAAACAAAAGCAAATAACGGTGGTAGCATTGACATTGCGTCAAATCAAAAGGACATCAGTAACATTGGCGTAAGTAATACAACAAAATCATGAGCAAATTAAAAGTCGTTGGAAGAAATGTCAAATGAAAATCAAATATCAAGAAGTAAAACCTAAATGATAAAATTGATTCGTGCTTTGGTACTGATGCTCGATTTCGTCGAAGAAAGAGGATTTCATTTTCATGTTGATGATGTTTTGGCAGTTTTTTTTTTCATGAAAAGTTTATTTAACGATAAACTCATACCGAGAAACACTAAACCGACTATTTATCACACAACGCACAACGAAAAAACCCCGTTTCATACAAATTACATGAAAGAGATTGAGATATTTATTTTATTCTGCCGAAAACGCAACAACCGCTACTCTCCTCACCGGACGAAAGGCAGCCCATCACGTTCCAGCAATTCCGGACTGATCCAATCGGCATAGTATGGTGCTAGATCTGTCGTCGCTTTATGATCTTCTACCAACAATGAATTACCTTCTTCCTCATTGTACTCGTAATGGCCTCACTAAATGTGTAATCTACATCCCTAGCTGCTGAATGTTCTTCGTTAACTAGCAAACTTTGACCATAACTGGGCACGATACATCAACGAACGTAACGTGTCAATGCACAAGTCCATTCATGAGGCACATTAAAGATGGAATCAAATTGGAAATCCCAAACTTCCTCCATCATGTAAGCGTGCTACTTGCAGCAGATCCAGCTCCGTTTTCAGGATGCTGCTAAAATTGCGTTGTCTTGCTGTCTTTATGAATCGCTTTAAACCCCAACCACCAACAGAACAGTACGCCAGCATGGCGATTGATCCCGATAACGCAAACTGACGCGTTCCGCGTGGCATTTAATGGCCCACCACGGTAAGCTAACCATTATACTGTCCCAAAAGACCACCCAGAAGTCACCGTGCGCGCCTTCGATTGGTGGTGGTGGCATCAAAAATTAGGGAACCGGAAATACCCCGGCACCGATGTCGGCCAGTCCGAGTTGGTTTCGCGCCAGTTCCGATACCACCGTCGCATCCTGACTGCCTCGCGCTCGGAATATTAATGGCCGCAGTGACGCATAAAATGGGAGGGGGTACAGTGGGACCGAGGACTAGAGGGACAGGGTCGGTTCACGCGTGTGATATATTGAAGCCATCAAAAAATTCGTCCAGAGATCCGTCTTCCCGGCTCCGACCCGTCCAGTCCCGTCCCGCCCAGACCTTCGGGAAGTAGTCAATTCGTCTTATCATCCTGTCATCCGCTTCGCCGACGCCCTGGGAGCCAGCCTGTTGGAGTGGAGGATTTGATGCTACAATGATCGCTAACCCCCTGGCGCAGAGCGAAATCAGTGACCGAGGACGATGTGAGCATCATCGCGTTCGGTGAGCACTTTTTGTCCACCCCCTGGCGTTGACTTCTGGGACTCGTGGAGGACCCAGGTCACCGGACCGGGACAGATGATTGTTGCCACTAATAATGCCCGGCGAATGTGTTTTGTGCTTGCGATGAAGACATCAACATGATGTCCGCGGTGCGCCAAGGGTTTGATTGGTCTTCGTTCTGGTCAAGCGCTGGTTTGGAAGCTGCGTTCACAATGATGATGATGATGATGATGATGTGATTGTGGTTGATGATGATGATGATGATGATGATGGTGTTATTGCGGATGTGTTACTTCGGTCAGCGCGTTTTTTGGTCGCTTCTCCATTTGATTCCTTGCTTCCTTGCTGCTTTTCGATTCCTGTTTCTCTTCGCTTTCCCATTTTGCTTCCGTTTCGAAACCGAGACCGGAACGCTGTTTGGTATTCGATTTATATGACCATCACCTCCGCTATCAGGACCATCCACGGCCGTCTCTTTGACCTCGTACTCGTGTCGCCATTTGGGAGATGAGCAAGAACTACACAACAAATTCACGCAGCAGCAGCAGCAGCAGTGTTTGCGTTGTTGCGTGCGACCGATTTCGATTCCTTCTTCGGCCAAAGAAGAAGTGGATAGAAGAAGTAGAGCAGGAGCTGCGGATAAAATCCCGAGAAAAACGGGAAAATCCCATCACAAATAAATCCCCTCCGCGCCGAACGCGTTTCTGTGTCCTCGGCCAGCACCTTGGCGTAATACTGGACACCGTATCTATCCATCGTTCCGCTATTTGGCACGCATTCCTTGATGGATTGGTTTATTATTTTACATTCAGCCAGCCAGGGAGCCAGCCAGTGAGCCAGTGGGCTAGGGCCAACGTCATAAATCGTGGCAAAAATCAACAGACAAGTAATTTGTCATTCGCTGATGCATGACAATGCTCCAGACCGGCGGACGACTTCCTGTCCTGGAGCTTTTCCCTCTCTCCCTCTCTCTATTCAGGGAGTGATGTGGAGTTTTAACGGGATTTTTTTGTCAAATGCTTACCATTCCACAAGCAATCACTAAACGCATTGGATTGGAACGGTCAAACCGGAAGTAAATGCGAGAGTGCGTACGTGCGCTTGGAGGCACATCCTGGTGCACATTGACACCAATGGGTCGTGTCGATAGTTATTGCTATTTGATGGACATTCGATCAGATCCGGTGCCATCAGATAGTGATGACGGTGTGATTTGCAGTGGATCACACGAACTGATCGTTGATGGACGCATTGACCGCAGCTCGACTTTAGCGCTGGTTTTCGGTGCGATTTTCAATAGCTTCGGTGTGCTCTACTTTAATTCTACCAGTTTGTTATAGCGCAGTGACAGAAATTAGTAGATTGAATTTTAATGTTGTTGCATAACCTCACAGCACATCCTACCAGCGAACATATTGGTCAAACATCTATATTTTTAACCAATGTTGGACCACAGGACGTTCACGCCGGTCAGCAGTAATTTAGGGCTTGCAGAAGGTATGTCGAGGTGGAAACATTTTTATTAATTCTTCAATTATTTTTCTGCAGCTCAGGCAGACACGCTGGATTATTCTCTTCATCCTGTGCTTTGTCTTCATCCCAAATAATTAATCAAAAAGGAACTCAAACATTCCTTTTTGTATCTCCAAAATGAAAGCATACCTTTGGTACATTCCCCCTTTTATGATGGCAGATTTGCATTTGACCAATCGGTGCGATGCTACCGTAAACAATAAATGAAAAACAATCATCCCATCTCGAGACTCTATTGTCCACCCGAGAACAGTCGAGAAAGGATGATTAATATCGGTCGAATACGAAGCACTACGAAATGTTACCATCAGAACCAGAAATGTTGCCATTTTCTGTTTCTCCCGTTCGTCTTCTCCTCGACAAACCAATCTCACCACAATGACTTCATTAATAACCGTTCTCTACAAATTTGGACAACGAAAAGACAAAAATACGCCGGAACTATTCCGCAGATCGCTTTCGTTCCACTTTCGAAAATCGAAGGATAATAACAAGTTAGACAAACACTAATTGCTTGCCAACCACCGTCTACGGTGCCGACATTGTCGCCCCCTTTTACGAATGGGAAAAGTTGGGAGCAGCAGCAGTCTGGTGAAGGAGATCGCGGTGCCAGTTCGTAATTACTTGCCGGGAGTCCGGTTCCGGTTCCTTCCTTCCTCGGAACCACCAAGGCGTCGCGATGCAGAGCAGTCCGATGACTTTGCTTTGTTGTACCGTACCGTCCGGCAAGCGCAGGAAGCGAACCAAACCGAACCGAAATTGCGCCACTAATTGCGACGCGAAGCGGAAGCAAACGGACGAATTTAAATAATGAAGAAAACCCTGTCGCTGCTTGTGATGGGCAGCTAGCGCTCGAAATCACTTATTGCACTGGGATAGCGAAGAGGAACCAAGGGGAAACGGGGACGCTGGAAAGCTGATTTCAGGATAAGCATTCAAACTCAACAACATTCGACGAGTTGGCTGACAAGTGGAACCAGCTAGCGCTGTTGTGCTGGCCAGCTGGCCTTCAATTGTGGTTCGATCTGTCAAGCGGTTTTGTCGGGGAAGCGCGACATTCGGGACCATTTCGGGATGGACCACCGTGAAAACTAGCACCGACAAAGTTCTGCAGAGTTCAGTTTCACCACGATGTTCGATTTGAGTGACAAACAAAGGCAAAAAAGTGGTTCGAATGGAACGCGGATGGTGCGAGTCTTCCGGTGAACTCAGGTGTAAACGAATGTTGATGGTACTCCAATGGGGGTGGGGGAGCTCGTTGTCGTCGATGAGTTACCGATGTGGAGAAAGAAATGCACCAGAATACGACCGAGTACGCCGAATTTCGGAATTCGACGAACAGGATATCTTGAGTCTTGTCTCGAGCACCTCATTATAATTTCGATGCCGCATTGTCAAACTTGGTGTTCTCTAGGTACTGCTGATACGGCTAGTTGGTGTTTTCGGTATCGTAGACGGAGTTGGGATGCATTATGCGTCCCTAATTTTCACTTTCGAGTCATCAAATCAAATTTCTCTTTTACTTTCCGCGGTATCCATACAGAACAACGATCATTACCGCCGTTATTTAGGCAATGCAGCAACGGCACCAGATGCTTTATCAATTTTTATTTTTTTTAAACTAACATTGATTAATTTAATGGTGGTGAAGGATGATTTGCGCTTTGGAGGTTCAATGAATTGCTAACCATGTGATTCCATCGACAAAGCTACATCCTATAACCTAATTGAACCAAAGCAAACTAGCCAAGGATGATCGCCAGAACGAGTAATTCATTGCGCAATACTGATGAAAGAGATGACGATAATGGTTTCAATCGTTTATACCATATCGATCTGCACTTTTCTTTTCATTCTTCAGAGTAATTGTAAACATTTTCGCATCCTAGTTTAGATCTAAGCTGGTGGTTGCTAAAACAGAAAGAGAAATGCATCTGTCATTAAAATATATGCATGCTCGTGTCGTGCACAATCATGTGGACAAACTGATTAAAAACCGATCGAAAGTGCACAATAAATATCTTTTCGTATATTTATACTGAGGTTTATTTTGTCCAAAACAGATTAAAATGTGGGCGCGGTGCTAGACCGCAGAAATCATTTCTGGTGAACACACATGCAACATCAGTGCGTGTCTTCGACCAAACCATTAAAATCGGGTGTGCCCGCAACACATATGAGCATTGTCACCGAGGAAGGTCACAAGACACAACGGAGTGGGTCAGCGTCCACTTATCGCCCGATGGTTGGCAAAAAGCGCACCAATGCTTGGGATAGGTCAGGTTTGCTCGAACGAAAAAGCTGCGCAATCATAAAGACACACAGAACGCGAATGGATTGCGCAGCCGTGGTTTCGGATTACGCACATGTGCGCAACCACTGAAACCATCAAAGCATTCGGGCACGGGGCGTGTCCAGTACTTCAGTTGTCCCGTTTTGAAGTAACTTCTCACTCGAGTCATATATAACGAATAATCATGCAACCGCTATGTATCAATGAGGCTTATCATTTCAGCCACGGAACTGAATCCTTATCAGCTTCCTCCAGAACTCGCGCACAGAAAAAATGTCCGTCCTTCACTGTCGGTCCATGAGCGCACTTCTGTTGTTGCAAAATCTATTGAAATAAATTAAAAATTTAGTCCTCATGTAAAACAAAAATCGTTGGTTCAGTGGTGCTAAGTTTACGCTTGCTTTTACGCTCGGTTTTACGCTTCACGGGCCTATAATATTTTTGATATAAGCATCATCTTTTTGGCATTACACTCTGAGTTAACATTAGAGTTTACGCTTCATGTATCCCCGGCTACGTGTTTAATTGGCACTCAATACTTCCTTCACGAAACTCGGAGCTTTTTTAAGGAATCTTTTTGTAAACACTCTTACCAAACGATACTCGATAGATGCTTTGGATTAACTTTAGTCATTTAGGTTGGTTCTTTGCCATCATGAGTTACTCTATATCCTATTCCATTTGTGCCCATTCACGTTGGAATTGAACATAATCATCGGCGGGAGGTTCGATGTTTTCTAGCCTCAATTCATCCATAAACAGCGACATCCTAAAATAATGTTCTAGCGGTGCCGCGCGCTCCAACACACTGAATTATTAGTTTAAAAACAGTTTCGAATGGTTAATACAACGAATGCATTTGAGCCATTTTATAGAATGCTTACCGGTTAACTTTTTCGTGCACGATTTGTATCTCAGTGTTTTGGTCTGCATAAAGCATTTCCCGAAAAAAAAACTGAATTAATGGCGTTCCATACTCTAGATGTCTAGCAGACGATGATCCTGGTGATGGAAAATAGTAGCAACTTGTCAATATGTGCTCGGGATGCCTTCAATAAGCCAAACATCTACCGTACCCCAATAAGCGCTGTAAATGATACCGCTATCTAGATGCTGTTTTGGTTGTGCTACTTCTTTGGCAACCATTCCTCTCATATAATTTCGACAATATTGTCCGATGAATAACTTTGGTTTTCCATCCAACAGCTTTATAGAGCAGATTCTATCAACAATATCGCTGTTAAAGTTGTAGAATTGGTAGTCATTTGCCAAAATGTCTCCATTAATCAAGCCGTGGCTCATCACGATCGTAATCACACAGCAGTATTCCGCCAAATCTGTTTTGCTTTCAACTACACCAAAGAAGCAATGATAGCATAGGTAAAATAGCATGTCAAGTCTTACAAAAACTACCTACTTTCTGTCAACGCTTGATCAACTTGAAGCTTCGTGTAGTTCGTAAACGGTTTACACTCCGAACGGTAATAAGATTCAAACACATTTTTAATCAGTGCATCATCCTTTTCAGCCCCGGTTCGATCCTCTACCCGTTCTTTGATGATAAAACGGTCAAACTTAGTATGGTCGAACTGAACATGGTTGAACACCAATACCAGTACTTTACCCTTAGACAGGTCATACTTTCCGCTTATAATAAAATAACAGAGTAGTCAGAACAGAAATGGAAAGAAAGAAATGTCGAAAAAAAAATGAACCACTAAGAAGTGATGCAGCCGTCGGTATACCTCATGGTAAAGGTGATGTGTCGGTCGGGATTCACACTTGAACACTGTAGAGCCTGAAAGGTTGCGCTAAAACTGATCGGCTAACTTGGATCACACCCCAGAGTAGCCCTGCTATAACAAACGGCTAAAAGGAACTGAATGCTCCACACTGATACTTTGTATATACTATGATATGCGTCCCTTATAACGTGAACCTTGATTCCTTCGCTTCAAGTAGCTGGCAGGCAGGATACGTGATACGCGTGAAGCATGCGTCATGCAACACTCGTGTGGTCGCATTTATTCTCATCCATTATGCCAGTTGGCTCATCAGCCTTCTATGTATTGCTACCGTCAAATTTGGCAGGAATAATAGCGATCGATTGGAAAAAATGAAACAACCTTGACTCATCACAGCACCAGGATTAATACATTCTACATAGGTAACCCGCCTGACAATTCTCATAAAAAATTCCCGTATCTCTTTAGAAATAGTCCGAGGGGAAGTTACAGATGTAAATATCAATAATAGGTTTGGGAAAAGATAAGATAGTTCATATAGGTATAGTTAGAATTTTCAAAGTGTTCAAATCGCTGGCTTTTGTTAGTCATTTTTTCTAGACTAAACGTACTGCGCTAGTTGCATTACCCGTATGGTCGACTCCGAGAGTACTAATTAAACGAACGTTTAATCGGCTTGCGCAATCTGTACTTAGACTCCATTCACAAAATATACGCGCAGCTAGCAGATGCTCCGCCTTTTCCTTTGCGCTGTTATCATACATAAACCATGTACTACTTACATAGCATGCTTAGCATGTACAATAAAACTTATTTACGCTTGCGTGACCAATGGCGCTGGCAGCTAATGTGCAATGCGGTAACTGAAGTCGATTCAGTATCATTCACCTCAGCGTAGGAAACATAATACGCGCAGTGAGTCGCACCTGTGGGCCACCTAGTAAAAATTTACCATTCCCAAATGAGTAACACAGCCGAAAAAGTAGTGATTTTTGGAAAAAAGAAATGGTGTGTATAATGTATAAGTTGTTGGCGCTTATGGTAAGGCTGCTGTTACTAAATGAAATACTAAATTTTATCTTGCTATGAAAAACATTAGTCGCGAAGATCCGAAGCGAAATTGATCCAATCGAAGTGTTGGAAAGATTTTGAGAATGGCAAAGCGGTTGGAAAAGCCAAGATTGTTGATTACTACTGGTCAGCACACATCATCCGGAGTGCGAAATGAAAAGCTGCCTTGCTCTCAAGTTAATCCTTTAATTCTAATTTCGTAGACAATTAGTGACAAGTGCGAAAGTAATGACTCTTTTGCGCTTCTCAAGAAGATAGTGTTGATTGAATAGCTTCTTCAGTGAGTGAAAGGATTCTTTTTTTGTAGGCAAGTCACCACCATGTCTACTACTCAAGAGGCTCTGAAAACAAAAGTATATCGGGGTCCTATGACAATAATCGAGAACAATATGATTTATTTTATTTTTCAGGTTAATGTTGGATTTAGAGTTGTTCCTCGAAAAAATAGTTCTCCTTCGTTTTTATATTTGTTTTGTCTCAGTCTAATGATTTTGCTTCAAAAACGGTTTTTGAAAAAGCTGTGGAAGTATTTCCAAAATCAACATAAAAGTTTTCCCTTTGCGGAACAAAAACAAGCTCCAAGCGTCATACTGCTAACATATGAAAGTATGGATATATTTTGAGTGTAATCCTACCTAGTAATCGACCATGATCCAGTTTTCTGCTTATCGTCATTTGGATTTACCAGATCGAGCCCTTTCTAATCATCACCACTTTTTATCAAATACACTCTTGCAGGCGATTATTAATTAAAAAAAAAAGAAAGCAGCGTAAAATGTGCCAAGCAAATGATATTTGCTAAGTTAAATGTTACCTTAAATGACTGAACTTAAAACATTTTTATGGAGTTTAAGCCTAGGAACGCATGCGCAAGTAGCTCAAAATGCATGTATTCAGCAAACCTCTTTTGCCAGCAGTCTTTAGTTTGGACACATTTCTCTCAAGTAGCTCAATTTGCTGTCCTCAAAAGCTTTTCTACGCATGATTGCTCGATTTATAGAATATGTTGTTGAACTTTGAAATAATACATAACGGACGCCACTAACCGCTATAGTGGTTGTTAGAAATTGCTTCATTGTAATAAATTGATGTACTCATACAACATCACTATAATTCTCATACATAAAATTCCTCTCGTGAGAGTTAAAGGTTATTTAGGAATGGTAATAACTAGGACAACATTGCATACACCTGAAATTAAATGTTTAACTGGAGCACTACATATGACGTTCGGGTTTTTTATTCACTGAAAAGTATTATCGAAGCAAGATCTGGTACAACATGTCTTCAAATACCAGCTCATGAGTAACAGAAATGCTCTGCAGTTAACGTGCTTTGCAGCAACACGAAATTCAACACATCAGTCATATCAGTCTGAACGAAATGATTATATTTTTATTGTACATAAAGTATATCATGCTCTTATTTACTGCGCTATTATCGTTTTTCTGTTGAAACCATTCTGAGAAGTCGATTAATAGTGGAGTGCAACGAATCGCGGTACTTTATACCAGAGTAAAAAGGAAGGCACGTCAGTTTTGCGAGTTCAAATTATCGCTTTAGCGTAGATCTTATCGCCAGAGAGATAAGGAAGGAAACATGGATTCGTCTCATTGATAAGAAGGCCGGTATGTCCAGAAAGCAACGTTTTCGTGTCGACAGATTGCGTAATGAAATGCTCTGTGCACTATGCCCATCTTAAAAAAACACACAAATTGGTTGATTTGAAAAAATAATAGTTATTTCCGCAGCTGTTCGGAACAAAACGGTTGAGTCAATGTGGTTTTGACGTATGGAAGCGACGGAAGAGTTTCGCGTATACTAGAAAACAGATAAACCGTCAAATTAATATCAATATAGAATAAAATAGTTCAAATAATGATGTACTCACTCAGGCGTCATGATATCATGCAAAACAAACCTCTGGAGATCGGCAATACTTCTATGCTCAACATTATGCAAAAAATAGAATATGATTAACAGAATATTTACGTGAGTGTCGATCGGTTGCAAATTCAGCAGTTCACTATGAATGAAATTAAACATTGGATCAAGGCCGATCTTGAAACCTTTAGGATTAAGGAGAACAATCAAAAAGAGAATTATTTTTCTAGAATGATAAGACGAAACATGGTGTCATCGTTATGCATTATACATCATATTGGCTATAATCTCTCTATGGATGAATTCAAATCAATGCTATGTGGCAAAGTGGTTCCTTACCTGTATGTGGGAATCGATAGGTATAAATATCGTGCTTGTCAGTATAAAACTGGTCTGTTTTCCGAGATCTTTCCACCTTGCAACCCTCAAGAATTCCAGCATCTTGCAGCAAAAAAATGAGGGGAATCCTTGTTCCCCTCAAAACCCTTGTTTTGGCTAGATCCTCCACAATATCCTCTTGAAACGAATAGGTCCCATCTTTGGCTTGAATTACTATGTCTTCGTCCGATGTATCTCTCATGAGGCTTGATATGATTATAACAATGGCGCTTACGCCGACAAATCCTGCTTGATTGGTCGCTGAGAAAAAAAGGGTGTGAAAGACGAAGAATTATTGATTCGTTTCCACCGTTGGCACCTGGCTGATATTTACGATTCTTGATAATTTGTTTAATTTCTTCTACTGTGATATTGCGATGAATTTGAGGCTCATCGCCGAGAACACGATAATACGTAAAAAAACGCCTGATTGCTGATTGGTAAAATCTCTCCTCGGCGGCGTTGTCCTCTATTTGCTCTATTACGTGAACGCACACATTTCCAGATAAATCATAACCTTCAGACATTTTTCCAAGGCACCCAATTCTGATGAAATGTTGGCAAATAATTCCAACCAAGAAGCAAACTGACGGAAGAAACAGTTGACAAACTATGCACAACTCTCAGTTTTTACAGTTCTGTTTAATAGAATAATTTTAAGCTAATAATGGTCACTGACCCGTTATGCGAAAATAAGCTGTATTTATGCCAAATTTTCATCGATTTTTTCTTCAAAGCAACAAAATTTAACGAAACAAACGAAAACATGAGATTCACATTGTAACGATTTTAGCTGGTATGGGTTTGTTGAATCGCAACCTAGTTCATTTTCATTTGGCATAGTCCGTTTCGACTAAGTGGTGATGAGTTCCCACTAAGCTCTGCAAAATCTCCGGTGTAGAGAGCAGAGCAAACGGCATTTAGTAAAAACCGTCACGACGCACAGTTGATCTGTGGCAGTGGAAACGCTAAGACCGTGGCCAACAGGTGAGCTCCACGCGATTGTGGTCAATTTATTATTAGAAAGAATGGAGAGAAACCGATGCTTTGTGTTCTTTTTTGCGATAATGTGGCATTAGCAGGCGGTGTTTGAGGAGTAAAGAACACTAGGAACAAATTCTACAGTATATTTCAAGGTTTACAAGCTGTAGAAAACCCGTTTTCATACTTATTTTAACTAAGTGAAACACTAAAACATTGTTCAATCAGTTAGTGTTTCGGTGCAGAATGAGATCACACTATTTAGAATTTGTGTATTATCGAATATCCTTAAAATTGTGTATTCTTTACACCAGTAATGATCACTATTTTTAATCCATTAATCAGCGTCGTCATAAGCGTTCCGACATACATTGCCTGATAAGTGTTTCTTGGTCCCAAAAGAATCCCATTAAATGTTCAAATCAATTAACCAGTGGAACTACATACACGTTTACTAATGTATATTATGCTATTGGTATATTCTACATTTGAAAAGTACGCAGAATATCCACTGAAACCGGTGCATCAGCCAGAATGAATCCTTATATCAATCGAGAAAGTCAAAGCAACGACGAAATCATCACTCGCTCTTAGCGCTAAATTTTCTTAATGCTAAATCGTTCTACAGCCCGAAGCTTTATCAGTTCCCCCATTTCACCATGACCTTGCTGGTGTGGCCTGTCGCAATTATGGCCCCACCTCTGCCATGGCCGAGAGTTTTATCAACAGGTTATGTTGAGCAAGATATCTCCTCGCCTTAACGCACCTCGCATTTTGGACTACCACATTGCCCGATCACCCATGGCTATCGATTTCAAATGTACCTGTGTGATAACAACTGGTAAACCAATAGTGTCAGTGTATATGAGTGTGTATGGGTGTGTTATCTCCAAATTGAAAACCTCGTCGCACGCAGCAAGGAATGCCACCTTGACCACAGCGCTTGCTTTACGGATCGCTATCAATTTATAGTACCACACATCGCCCCCCAACATGTGCTACACATCACTTGGACAAATGTATCGATCACTCCTCGGATACGAGGACAGAGATCTATTCTCAGTATTCTACGTCAAAACGACAAGAAAATGAAAAAGGCGACAAGAATAATTTTGAGTAAATACGCACGGTTTTATGTGAGAAGATGACATCTTAGATTTTAGTTCTGTTTAATGCCCTCACCACCAATAAAAACCTTTATAGTGGTCTAGGCTGTGGTAATATTTTGGTTTGCATTTGATTGCATCCGACAATCCTTCTTGCTCTTGTGAAAAGTGATTTGTAACGGAATTATTTCATAAAATAGGAAAATATAAAGAAACGAGCACATTAACTGTATGTACCTAATTTAAGCCTAGCGTAAAAAATCGTTATCTGCTACGCTCTAACGATGGACTTGTATAACAGCAGGCGTTTTATCGAGGATCAGCGCACAGAGCAAACAATTTCGCGTCAATAAGGCATGAACCGGGGCCAAACGAGTAATTTTTAACCAAAATGTGATACAATCTAGGTAGTTTTACTTTTTTTGTAAGCATTAAATAATTGTAATAACTCTGAGGATAGAGAAAATAGCAGTTCAGTTACTTTTGCCATTTAGTCTCTTTTCTAAATTATTCCAGATTTGCGTAACAGAAGACTGTTTATTGATAGTCATATACTAAATGCTTTTTTTTACGATCCGCCAATCTAGTATCACAAGATCGTGAGTTGCCGTGATGGTGCAATAGAGGCAACTGTTTTACTAAATTTAAATGCTGGATCGTCAAGATTTCAATAAAAGCGTTAAATTCTCCAAGAAAATGCCTTCTTTCCATATTTAATTTCACCAATTTCCACGACATCCGAAAAAGAAAAATTGATCGCTATGCTACGTTTTAGGTAAGTTGTTTATTTCGGTGTTGTTCGGTATAAGATTTGCTATGGCACCACCTTCCAGAAAGACATTATCCAGAGCATTGCGTCGAACATTCACCGTCGATGAGTAGATCCTTTCCTTCCATCATCTCACACTAGAGCATCAGCCATCAGCTACACTAGAGAATTAAAGGAAGTGCGTGAAGGCACAACTCTCTGTCTCACCTCGACCGAGCCGTGCGCCTCACGATGGATGGATTGCGTCAAGACGATACGAACAGACGACCGGGTGACAGCCGTGTCTGCGTTCGATTCCCATGAAACCGTTCCGGGTGCTTTTGTGTTTTTTTTTTATTCTGTTTAGTTCCGAGAGGAAGTTCATCTTCAATCCATCGTAGCCTAACAGCGTACACTCTCCCCATCCTTACAGCCACTGTCGCCACCGTGATCTTCGTGAAGGGAGTTGCGCGATGGAGACGCTTGAAGTTTTGACACCGGCAAGTGTCGGTTGGTGCGGCGCCCGGCGTTAGAAAATGTTGCTCCTGTGAAAATGTCCCCCCCCCCCCCACGGAAGAGAGGAAGAGAAGAAAAAGAAGAAAACGTACGCACCAAAAATGCTCCATTGTTATTCTTTGTGATTTCAATTTGAATAATATTATATTTCTCTCGATGTCGTTTTGTCGCCAAATGTCGCCGGTCGCCGTGGCCGCCGCTCGAGGGAAAAACATTTCAATGCTATTTTGCTATTTGTCCCCGCCTTCCCTCTCTTCTCTTTTCCTTTTGGTAAGTCACATTCCGTATTGTTAACCTTGTGCCCGCCCTGGACCACTTTCTGCTTTTGTCGCTCACACTTTCGGCCTCTCGAGGGACTCGTTCGGTTGTCTCTGCATTCGCACTTCGTAGGCAGCCAGCCAGCCAGTCAGCCTTTCCGGGTTGTGTTCGTCTTTTTCTTCGAGATGCTCGTGCGATTTGGGACTGTATGGCGTGTTTAGGAAAATTGGTGCACACCACACCACACCAGCCTCCATCGCTGGCAGGGATAGGGAAGGAACAGCAAACAGCAATCGCCGATGATGGTGGCGGGCTTACGCGGTACCCCCTACCCCCCTGGGGACAGTGCGAGAATAGAAACAAAAATCTACTCCTCCCCTTCCGCTGATCCTCTTCTCGCCATGTGCTGCTTGGGATTGATAGCATTTAAAGGCGAAAAGCGAAACAGAACACTCGGAGTTTACTCTGGTCTCTACAGGGCGGGGCAGCGGACGGCTAGCGAAATGGGAAATTTATGCTGATTTTATGTAATTGTTAATTTGGATAAACATATTGAAAAATCGCCTAGAAATCGAAACGACTGCCGGGCGCAACGGAAGCCCAACGCTCAGCGTGAAATGGAATGAAATGACGACGAAGTTTGGAGGCATCCCAAGGGGCGGAACATTGCGTACGGTACCGTCGAGTGGTACCAGCATGTCATTCGTTGCGGTCCCGGGTACTTAGTGCTTATTGCCTAGTATTCGTGATTACTGTTCTGTGTGTACTAGCCAGTTGTTTTGGCTCTCGATGTTTCGCCGATTTTGTGTGCACTTATCGGTATCGGCGTAATTAGGATGAAGCGAAGCGTATCCCTCGTGGTGTTTGTGATTTTCTCTTTTGATTTGCCCTGTGTTGGCCACAGTTTGCAGAAGGAGCTGTTTTAATCTCAAATCCGTGTACAATCCAAATTATTGGTTTTCAATTTTAAATCTTCCTTGAATTAAAACGAAAATCGTATGTTCGAAATCGTTTATCATCTGATTTGGTAATTCAAATATGAAAATTCGACCAAAGGTAAACTTGAAAAATAAAAGGGGCCTATGATACCCTAATCAATTAAACGCAAAGCAAGGTTAAACAATAATTGTAAACAGACAGTTAGTGTTTTAGGATAGCTGCTGCTAAATTGTTGTAAAATTGTCGGGACTTGGGAAATTGATGAGAGCGACTGTTCATACACTATGAAGCATTACATATTCGATTCATTACATTATTCACATCAACATATCATACATATCTTTTAAATTGAATGCTATTTTTTGGCAGGGAATAAAACAATTGATGTGATTATGATTGTTTGATTGATTATTTGCAAACCAGCAAACCATTTACAGTGTGTGAATGCTCGATTGAACACAATTTCAATATAATGTTTGTATGTAAACACTCGGGCATTTCAGAGATCAATTCGCCTGAGCATTTATTTACCTGAGCGATTTCATTATTAGTCTGTTTAGCTTGGGCCCTAATCCAGTAATAAGTGAGCAATAACGATTGCCTTGGGCGATCTAAACAAAGCGTCTCCTGTCATCGCCGTCCTTCGCAGCCGACTAGATGAAAGTGAATATGAACTAAGTAAACATCGAAATGTTTTCCTCGCCCAAGGAGATAATTATCCCCTTTCTGCAACAGGGCCCCAAGTGGGCCGTGTTTCCAGCCATGTGCAATGAGAGTAGTCGGTACTCAGGTTTGCGGTTATCAATCCAAAGTCCCATCGAGTTAAATTCTTTGAATCTGTTACTACACTATGTTTCATAATGATAGCCTCACCCTGTTTTTTCGATTTCGC
The DNA here is from genome assembly GCF_943734665.1 of Anopheles aquasalis. Taxonomy (NCBI): domain Eukaryota; kingdom Metazoa; phylum Arthropoda; class Insecta; order Diptera; family Culicidae; genus Anopheles; species Anopheles aquasalis. The sequence continues at coordinate 23,133,630 of NC_064878.1, forward strand.
GCTTGAATAAAGCTCCTCAAAAGTTATTAAAAATACTTTTAATGTTCCTATCATCGTTAAAAGACGTATGCCATTTGAATTTTGAAAAATATTAAAAATTGTGGATATGGGAGACAAAAATCAAAAAATGTGGTGTTTCATAATGATAGCCTCACCCTACAAAAAAATTAAATTAAGATGGAAAACAATTCATTAGGCTATCAATGTTATTTTATTTATAATCAGTAACTCCTCCTTTACTATTAATTGCCTGGAAATGCGGGATGGCATGCTTACAGCGAGCATGAAAAATGTTGCAGTGCGCAAGGATCGCCATGCACTCTTATTATCTACTTCCACCTGATCTATGGTGTCAAATTGTCTACCATTCCCATAAACATCACTAACTAACATCCGCCAAACATTCTCCATCGGATTTAAGTCCGGAGAAATCGCTGGCCATGGCATTACATTGATGTTTGTATACTTTAAGTAGGCAAGTGTCGCCGTGGCGCCGTTATTTTACTGAAAAAAAATATTTATTCACGATGGTTTTGCTTCAAATATGGCTCCAAACGGCCTAGCAACACTTCGATGTTTTACTATTTTAATTATTTTTGGGACGCTTTATTCGAGCGCGAAATCGAAAAAACAGGCTGAGGCTATCATTATGAAACATAGTGTATTGTTAATAAGAATAGAATATGCCAATTGATTTGGATACAAAGTCTTCAAATCACAGCATACCTTTGGACAGGAATTGTTGTTCTGGAATAAAACAATTGAGAGCAGTTCATAATTTCTTTTCAAGAATCACACTATCTTACAACATATTGGCTGTTATCATTTAAGTTAAAGCCAAAGAAACATATTTTCTTCAATTAAAGCTATATACAAACCACAATGTTTCTAAAACTGACGCATAATTTTAAAAAAAAAGTGACAAATAATCCAGCATGCCACTGGCAGACTGCATGACAAGCTTGTGGAGACAATACGACCTTCACCGGCACCGCATGTGTCCGAGCCTATAAGTTAATCGGCCCGTTAACGTTCCCCAATACCAATTTCGCTGATGGACGAGTCGATGGACGGATTCTACGAGTCCGCTGCCCAGCTTAACCCCATCGGCCTTGGCACACGCCGACCCACCGCTCTTGCCCCGTCAGCGTTAGCCACATGACTTGGCACGCGGCCAGCAAGCAGCGTCTGGCCAGTTCTGGCCGGTTGAGTGTGGCAGTGGATCCCTGGCGTATCGCATCGACTGCACCCAACGACCGCACCGCATAGAGCGACCGAGCGCACCAGGCACATGCCATACCGGACGCGAACGAACACCACACCGAAAGGAGGGGGCGGGGAAGGACACGAAGGACACGAAGCGATGACATTTCCGGTACATGCGCACCAGAATGTCCCGGGAAAACCCGGGAACCGCTCGTATGTCGACTCGACGCGAAGCGCAGAGCACTGCAGATGGTAAACAACACACGCAGCACGTCGACCAAGCTCTTCGGACGGTCTGGTCCTACGCCAACACTAACACCAGTGTCCGTTACATAATTCTACTCCGTTCACTAGCCCTCGCGCGAGCGGAGTGGTGAGTTTGGTGAGTTTGGTTGGCCTCATCTTCGCGCTGAGTCTGTTCGGATCAAAACATTAGAATCTCCCAACTCTTGGTGATACAAGAGAGACCGAGAGAGAGAGACCAAGAGAGAGAGAGAGAGAGAGAGAGCGTTAAGGCGAGAGAGAGAGACTGGAAGTTCGGTCAGGATACGTTATCCTTGGCTCCGCTCATCTCGTGCCGTCCGGTAACGCTTCGTAACGCCATTCCGAGACAACTCCGGCCTCAATCGCCAAACGGAGTAGCGCATCTTCCATCTTCGGTATGCTGTGGCTAGTTTGATTGCAGATTCCGTGCGATTTGGACGTGTCGCGGTGTCGTGTCGTGTGTGTTTGGCATGTGCGTACGTGTTGGCGTGTACTTAAAGTGCTGTACGGTTGCCACCGTGGCATCAGCTCGGCAGACGCTTTGAACCGCTCTGCCGGTGATCGGTGATCGTGTGTTGAGTAAATTTACAATCACTTGATGTACGTTCGATACCAGAGTTATTATTATTTTTTTAAATTTCATACACATCCATTTAAGGGCGAGAAGTAATCCATACTGTTCATGACTTGCTTTGATCGGGAATACTATTTATTCATGCGTCCAACTAACTGAATCCTCGGGGGTGCTCCCTGAACAGTGCGCACGATCCTCGGAATGAATTGGCGAAAAGAATTCCAACAAATCCACCCCCAACCCCCAAAAGCAACCCCTAACGACCTACAAAAACACATTCGTCCTGCGGCTCTACTAGGATTTAGCGTGGAAACCAAATTTGTAACGAACTTCGCCTCGATCTCCCTCGAGATGTGATTGTGTCTCGTTCCGCGAGATAGTGCTGAAGCTGGTGGAAATTGATTTTCCCTGTACTTGACCCATGCTACCAGGCACACAGACTCACACACACACACACACACCGCCATTTGGTGGTACGAAATTGTCAACAAAAATAATTTCACCTCCGGAACTCGTTGGACATTCGGACACAACCGATGAAGGAGAGCGAGAGAGAAGGACGAAAAGTTGGTGAATTCCCCATTCCCCCAAAAGGACAGAGCTTCAGCAGGTGAAGAGAAGTGAAGGCAAGGTACCAGAGCCAACTTCACAGACCACATGGTCACAGGACGTAATTCGGACGAGGTATTCGACGCTCGCCAGTACGAACGAGGTGCGTAATTGCGATATTCTGGTGTGGTCAGTTTGACCAAAAGTTAGTTTATGCTCACCGGGGCGCGTGTGTGTCCAAGTGTCTGGAGAAAAAAGTTTGAGCCGAACAAGGTGAACAACACCGGCATCCCGCCGGTGCGATCAATTGGTGTTCATTTGTGGAAGTGGAACTGATGACTGGACGACCGAGGATTGGAGCAATGGAACCGACAACCCAAAGGAGAAACACAACATAATCCATGTAACTTTATCCAGAGTGAACTCGGCTCCCATCAATTGCCCCTTTGCTGACCTCGTCTCAGCTCGAGGAAAAAAGGAGTGGGGAAAGGACCTGTCATCGCTTCGCTTTTCCACAAAGCAGACGCACACGTGGCCGACGACGAGCAGGAACAGTAGCGGCCCGCCCAAATCGGTTAAATCGTTTTATGTTTGCACCAGGATTTGCCCTTTGATATGCCAATGCCCCGTGAATGTGGCGAAATTAGATTACGGACATTCTGCCTTCTGCCTGGTGTGCTCCTCAGTGTCTCAGTCTCCTTTTCTCTCTGCACCGGATTCACGGTGTCGTTTGTACGTTCGTTTGTGTACTTGTTTGTGTGCTAGTTGCCACTGTGGTGTGGCTCCTGGTAGCCCGATCCAAAGCACCGTAAGCAATCCGAACCTCGACGCTCGAACCAACTGTGTCGATGGCTGCTCAGCGTTGGTTGCCACCGTCGTCGTCGTCGTCGTCGTTTTGCACCGCGGTGAGGTGCTCGACTACTATGAAAGAAGATGAGGAAAGCTACAACACAACAACAACAAAAAAAACATCCACATCCAACAGCACAGTGTCTACGTTGGATAAGGGACGAGAAGCAAAACACACCTCACCGCGAGTGTCCCCAGAGCTGAAGTCAAAGCAAGCGTTGAAGTGAGCAGCAGCAGCAGCAGCGAACCAAGCAAGCCTCACTTCCGGTGGTTCTGTGGTGACGGAAGCTCTGTCTGTACGTTTGTCGTGTTCGTGCGGTGGTGCTGCGAGTGCGGTTGATTCAATTTCGCGTTCGGTGAAAGGGCAAATATTATTTTCCTCCCACCCAGCAGCGCGACCGCGTGCAGCGAAAGTGAAATTGCGCGAGCCAGTGGGGGCCGGGGGGACTCCACGCACCCAGCTTGCGTTGCCTCACATTTCACACCAAATCACACACATACCCGGAGACACACACTGAGACACAGTGAGAGAATAGAGCCGGAAACAACAAACTCGATTGCCTGGGCCTATCCCAGGATCACACGAGTCAGCGGCTTAAGTCCAGGAGGTGACTTGAAGTGAGTCAGATCAGTGAGTGAGTGAGGAATGCTTCCGTGACGCAAAGTAAGCAAAATAACAACACAAACAGGATTTAAAAAAAGCAAACGCGCGGTTGGGGTTTGCTCTTTCTTTCTTTATTCTCCTCTTTCGCCGGAACACAGGGACCTGAGCAGTAGCTGACGTGGCGTGAAGTGCAAAGAAAACCAAATTAAGCCGCGGATTCGTTCGTGCGTGACGCGTGATATTCAACGTTCACTGTGGAACGGAGACGGTGCTTCTCCGGAAGTAAGGCCCCCGGTGGTGTCTGCAAGAAGTGTGCAGTGAGTGAGTGTGTGTTTGTGTGTTTCCTTTCGAGTGTTTGTTTGTGTGCACATACATGCCACTGGTGCACGGGAGTGTATGGTGTTCCCGGGGGGGGCTAGAAGGACCTGCCACAGTGGCATTACTGGTGCCAACCAAGTTTAAATCTTAATGCCCGGGCCTCTCCTCCTGATGGTGTCCTCCATTCTTGAACATCCGCACAGGCTGACGACTTCAACGACAACTTCGACGAAGCGTTGACGGTTCCCAAGGAATCGAGCGAAAGACGCGCTTCGATCAAGAAGGCCTCGCTCGCAATGGAGCGTGTGTTGGGCGTCGGTGAAGTAGGTGAAGTAGGTCGGTCTTCTGGAAACACCGCGTGTGGAATGTAAAGTGATAACCAAGCCCCAGATACACACCTATAGAGGTAGCTACAGAAACCTACTCGTAGGCTCGCAGTGATATACACCGAAGAAACAGGTGCAAGAAACGGTACCAGCAAACGGTGCCAGCAAACGGTGCCAGCGGTGCTGTAACCACGGTGCTCTCTCTCTCTCTCGACGAGAATACGACCAGAACGTCGTCATAGGGACGTGTGTGGTCGTTTGTCTGCCTGGGCTGAAGCTGCCAGACTGCTGTTACCATCGCCACCTAGAGAAGCACGAGCAAGGAGCAGACCCGTGTTTAAGATTCAGGTTAGCCAAGTTTTCATCTGTTATTTACTTATCCAAACAGACACACACATAGGCGTGTACGTCGTTTTCCCTTTTTTCCACGTTCGCAACGATGCGCCATCACCACTGGCGGGATATTGATGTCGCTGCTGGATGCGGCACCGGCGGTCCTCCGACCGCTGTTTGCACAGCCAAAGTCAACCTTGACATCTATCCCAAACCATCACTCGCGTATGTGTTGGTGTGTTTGATGTGCTGCTCCTTCTAAATGGCCGGTTGCCAAGAGCGGAGGTATCCGTATCAAGGGTTGCTGCGCAATCATGAGGCGTTTGCCGTTTTCCAGCTCGCTGCTAGAGAGTGAAAAAAAAACACGAGTCAAAAGCGAAAGAACGTCATCAACACAGTCGATCCGGTTGTTCCGTTGCTCGTATCGATTGGCCATTTTTAAATTTGGGTTTTCACTCGGCTTCAGAGCGGGGGAAGAGATAGCGAGAAGGCGCAAAGGAAAGAACGGGGAATGGTTAAAGGATTCTGGTGCGGGAATGGTAACAAAAAGCGATGAGATGTAGAGCGGTGGGCCATTAATCATTTTGGACGGTTAGGAATAGACAGAGAAAGAGAGAGAGAGAGAGAGAGAGAGTTTGTTGTTTGACAGATGAAGCTTAGGGTCATGGGAAGGAGTTGCCAGAATCAGTTCGCTTGGTCGCCTACGATCACGGTAGTGGTGCTTTTGCAGACGATTCCTCTGCTTTTTTTGCGCTGAAGTCACCAGAGTTTGGTGAAACAGGGTAGCAGTGATGCTCGAATGCTTAGTCTTTGAGTATCCAGTCGATGGAGAGTTCAGAAATGGTCCTACACAAACAAGAAACTCCAAAGAGGTGTGGTTGTTGGTTTGACGCACATTTTTTGGACGGAGTAGGAGTCCTTTATTCGCGGTTAATCCTCCCCCCCGGCTGACTCATTCGTCACCAACGCATTAACGAACAAAATTTGATTTCCTTCTTTCACCGAACTTATTAGTTTCGAGCGCAGTGGTGCCAAAAAAAAGACTTGCACTTTTGAATTACACAAAAAGTTCAAATCGTAAAGCGTAAACAACCTTCGCAGTTCGGCCGCACGTTCCAGTTCAGGCGATCATGGCAGGGAACAACATAATGTCGCAGTCACCGAACTTTTCTCATCATTGTCTCACCGGCGGTAATTTGTCCGCCGTGGGTGGGGCCGCGGTGGAAAATTCGACACAGAAAATTACGTGTTACCTGTCTTATTACCGCTGCGACGTGAGAGGCACGAGGCAGAGGCAGAGGCAGAGAGCAATCTTGATTAGCCGGGCGGACCACGGGGCAATCTTGCGTAGGAGACGTGACAAAGTTAAACTTTCTAGTTCCCAGCCCATAGTGGTCGCCCGGTGGTCTCGCTGTTCATTCCGTCACTCAAGCTGCGAGCTGGTGCCCATCGGACCAGCGTTGCGTTTTGTCCGCTGTTGAAAGACCAAGGGACTCCCGACGCCAAGGTTCCGTATTCCAAGCAAATAAAGTTTTGCAGATCGAACTCGCAAAAGTTTTATCACTTATTGGCTTCGTTTCAACGGATAACCGGTGTGTGTATTTGTGTGTTGGCGTTTTTTTCTCCATTTTGCTGAGAAGCAGATCGGCCGCAGTCGGAATCGATTCCCCCACCGTGGTGCTTTCAACGGTGACGACTCCATGCCGACGGGGTGGCCGGGCGTTTTGAGTCGGTTCAACATTCCACCGTTCACCGTACCGTCGCCGTGCTCGCCGTGGTTTGCCGTACATTCTTTGGCCGCACATAGCCGGAAGTGTTGGAATTCCGGCTGTTGTTGGCCGTGCTACCGCCATGAATATCATTCCGCACATTTTTACGCCAGCTAGCGATGTTGCCGAGGATGTCGTCTTCGTTCCGTTCGACCTTTTTCTTTTGGCTGCCCGATATCGGGCAATCGTCCATGACCGTGGTGCTGTGGCGAAGGGAAGATCTGGGATTGGGAAGTGATTTTGGGACACGGTTGCAGCTTGCATGCCTTTTCGGGCTGGGCTTTCTGGCGAGATTATTGCTTTTTGGATCAGGATTACCCGAATAAAGAGGTTTTATATGATTCTAAAAGTTGATTTAACGATCTCTCCATCGTCTTCAAGATATTTTCAAGTATTATCATATTTCGTATCGTATTCGCAGTATTGTCATATTTAATCCTGCTTCTTATAACGAGTGAGAAGGGCTTCAAGCTGTATTAACACGAATAATTGCAAATGAGTGTTAGGAGTGTAGATCAAATTGTAATTGGATTGCCTTCAGAGTTCCTAAAAATATTACATAAAACCCGTTTCTATTTATTCTTATTGCAGTAAAAGCCACGACTACCTGTTCTTTGTTTACAACGACTTGCAATAGTCTTATTTTAATCCTTATACATTTTAAACACGCTTTGGCAGCAAAGTGGATTGACTGCAAAAAGATGAAGCAAACCAAACCGCAGGATTCGTTTTGAGTGCCTCTAGCTCATTAAGCTGAAAATCACTTTACTGTTGAGTTGGTTTATCTATGGTTGAGTTCACATATTTTGCTTTATGCTCCCATACATACCAGAGCATGATGCTTCTTTCGTTGTTCTCGGTATTTGATCCCTCCTTCTGAGTATTGACACTCTTTTTATCGAGCGCTGGAGAATGATTTCACGAAATACGTTCCTCAGACACGCTCCTCACTTGATGCTTTCGCGCTAACCAACTCAGCCCTTTTAAGATCTCCTCTAATTGTTGTCTGTCACGGTCACGTTTCAGGTCAGGGCCGGCCGCCCTTTGATGCCTATTGCTTCGTCTTTGCAATGCCAGCAAAGCGTCAATTGAAGTTAATTAATCAGCTACGGAATCTTGTCCGCGTCATAAAACTTTACCCTTAACATCAGTTTATGTGGGCCACGTTGTCCGATGTGTTATTGAAATTAATTATAAGCAATGATAAGCAAGAAGCACCAGAGTGCTGCATTAATAGCCTGTGAGAGTCTGATCGGGGAAGAGAATTTGCTTCAATCACATAAAAAAAATCCCAGATATAACCATTCCGCGCATAGAACCAAAGGCGTCGGATATGATCTTCTGTAGTCATCTCGCCTATCACTGACACTCTGTTCGTTTTGTAGTCCGTGGGCGTGTATGTTCACTTATTTTACCGTTTACTCGCCACGTCCCGATGTCAAGTGACGCTGCACCAGAAACTGTGTCAAGCTGGTGATGCAAATACGCTACAAGCAAAACACCAGGCATCATCCAGGAAAAAGACACAAAAAAAGGAAGGGGAAAAAAGAGAGAGCGAAGATAAGAAAACAACCCTGACCACCATACGCTGTCAACTAACTTTGCCTTTTGCGCTCACAGTCATGAGTTTGCTCGTGGTGCAATTGCTACTGTTGCTGCCTCCAGCCAGTGCTACCACCACCAGCATGCTGTCATGCTGCCATTGCAATTCCATTTCCCCCTGGCAGGTAATAGAAAAGATCGGCACCAGCACCACCTGCAACAGCAACAGGAAATGGAGTCGGAAATCGAAGGAATGAGAAAAACGAGAGCAAAAAAGAGAAGGAAAACCACAAGGAGAAAGAAGCAAAAATAATGAAAATTCAACCGCAACGCAGAGGTTGTTAGCGTGGTAGGGCGCAGGGGGATGGGTGAGCACCGGAAACGAAGTTCTATTGACCATTTTTCATGCCGCCTGTTTGAGGCGAGCTCACACAGCTTGTCTTCGGACCTGTGCCCTCCACCGGTTCGTGCAACCCAGCTACCCAACCCGCCCCCAAAGCCAAGGGACGAGACGAGCTGAACGGGAATGGAAAAAGGGAAGGGAAGTAAAGTGGAATTGAATTTCAAGGTTGCAAACCCCGGAAGTGATGCACAAGCAGCTTGTCGAGGAAGAGAGAGAGAGAGAGAGAGAAAGGCAGTGGAAAGTTGGGCCGGAATGTCCTCGGCACACCTGGCCCACCACACACCACCACCGTGGCCTCCGTTCGAAGGTTTCGGAACGAGATGGAAACGGAAAACGGGCCAAAGCGCGAAGGCGAAGCGAAAGCGTGCCGGCGCACGAAACTGAAACTGTCACAAAACCTACGACAAAGCGTTTTATGTTGTCGGTCGCTCGGTTGGTCGGTCCGTAGCCAACGAAACATTCACCGAGCGATGCGGCAATGGGCGGTGAAGGGAGGCTGAGCTAGGGTGCTCTTGAGGGGATGAGCTTGTGCTGACGTAGATTTTAAATTGATTCGTTATGCTGAGCCGATTGCGTGGCGTGCGGTAGAACCGCCTTGGAAGGCGGTGGTTTGGTGAATGATAAATGTGTTCTGCGGAATGTACTGAAGGCCGGCGCCTCGAAGGGTGGATATTCGAGATAGCGATGAGTGCGACACGGGCCCAGCACCGATAAGAACGTATTAACGGATTATCGCCGTGTCAAGCGAGCAATATTTCGGACGATTCTATTACCCGCTTGTGCTCAGCTCTCTTCAGTACCTAGGAAGGGTTGTTTAACATCCCTGTCGACAACTCTATTCGCACACTCTCTGCATCTAAAAGGGCAAAATAAGGGTGACCTAATGTTGGCTAGATTAAATTTAAGGTCACATCGGATAGGTGCACGCTGACTGGCTCGGTACAGTGGCTAGCAGGAACACATAATAATCAAGACCACTCCGAAGGTTGCTGGAGTGTAGGGAGTTTTCATGTAATTAGATTAAATTATTCATGAGTTTCCTGGCGCTCCATTATAAGGCGCATTGGTGAGCGATAAGCCATCCTTTCGAATCTACGGTATGTTGGTTGACCGAAGGTTAACGACCTTGACTTTAAAATGGACCAACACCACAGCAGTTACACATTTCTCGTGAGGTAAGATAAATTTGGCCGCAAGTAATGACGAACATTTATAGGTGAAGGTATTTTATTGGTTTTAATGTTGTTTTTGTTTTCAAAATTTTCACCATTAGCTTTGAATACATATTGTGATTTTCTTCATTTATGGGTTTTGGTTTTTCCTTACGAATTATGTTGATTTTTTATGATAATTGTTGTTCACCATTCACCACATAATAGAGATTGAAATCCATGGGTTTTTTAAGCGACTTCAATGTCTATTACAAAGCTCTGAAAGTATGCAATTTTACCGGTTACCTGGCGCCTCCATTATCGGATTTCGGTAGCGGAGCTTCATCATTTCGTTTTCCCAGGGCGGCGACCAGCTTTAGAATGGTCTTTGGTGGGAAAAAGCAAATTTAATAGGGCCATTCACCACCAAATTATGGGCTGATTGTTACTTTAAACTGGCGCCCGCCGACTGACTGTTACTTTCTTCTGCGGCCCACATGACAATATGACTTTGAGATCCATAGCTTAAGGCTTACCTCTGGTGTGTTTGACATTTGACTTCAATGAAAGACCAACCAATGGTGTAAAGTAGTGCTTCATTTTAAGGAATCACGTACAAATCATTAACATTATCTTTTAGTGAAATTGATTAAACATTTTGCATACACTTGCCAATCGAAAAGCGAAGCATACTTACACATCTTAATACCAATCAACAACTTCTGTACTGGCCTTTCCTTTTCAATCAATCTTCAATTGAATGGCACCCCGTGATGCCATTCTCATTCATTACCTTCCGCTTAACTGTTAATTGCGTTGGTAATTCACGCTGTCAATAAATCCTACAACAGACCAGCAAAGACTGTGAGATGGATGGCGAATGAGAACGCTCACTGCCGCTTATCAATCGTGATGACTTTTCCGGGGAAAATAAAAAAGTAGAGAAAAAAAAACAACGCGTGCACATGGAAGTGTGCTAGTAAGGGGGGTCATTAGGGGAGCCTAGCGATGCTTGGTACGGTGATGGTGATCGTTTAACCATCTACGTGACCAATAGCAATGATCGTTTCGCTGCGCAACAAACCGGAAGCACAAACACAGCACCAATACATCCGTCCACCTTTCCAGCGATTTTATGTTGCTGTTCATGCTGCCGTTGACTACCACGAACCGTGGACCGGTAATTGATAAGATGCGTTTCGCGGCTGCGGAGTGAAAGTGTGTGGTCGCGTCACCACGCTCCCTGCCATCTTCATCTTCTCAATCGAAATGGTCGATATAATGAGCATAAAAAAGCAACAGACAGGAGCACGACACACAGGCAATGGATCGGTTTTCGATGTTTGTAATCGATTCCCACTGGGTGACCCTCCACGGAGCGCACCACGGCGAGGAGCTCGGTTGCGTTTGGGACAACCGGCTTGCGACCATCCATGTTTTGCGACCATCCCAAGCGCCACCTTACGATCTCATAAATATAAATGAACAATTTAGAGCCTCCTTTCCTCTCCCTCTATACATTCCCCGTTTTTCTGCAACACTCCCAGTGGGTTACTGACACTTAGACCGACACCACCAACGACCAACCAACCGACCGACCGACCGACCGACCGCCCGCTCGCCCTTGTGACGTGGTATGAGTGGCAGCATCATACGCTCCATCTTGCTCCCATCCAGCCAGCGTGGGGATCGATCCGAGGGATCCTCCAAGGGTCTTTCCCATCGGAGCAGCGACCGTGGTATCGTCGTTGCTGGCTTTAAATTACCATCATCAGCTATTTAATGCTTTTCGCTCGCTCCCTCACCGCTGCCCTGTCAGCCCTTCCGTACCACACCTACTGGAACCACCAACATCCGGGGCTATTGACTTTTTCACTTTTTTTCCAGTGCGGAAAAATGCTACCCACGCCCCCATTGGCAGCAGCACCAAACAGCCACACACCATATGGCGCATTTGGAAAGTTACTCACTTCGTCTTCATTCCTTGGCGTGCCTGCGTGGTGTCACTTGGTGTGTGTTGTGTGGGCAGAGGCAGATCGCAAACCTCCGATGGGGATGCTGCTACGAGCAGCGTCAGATCCAGCACCGGCTGGAATCGTTTAAGGAGCCGGGCAGAGGTTTTTTTTTGTTTGTTAAATTGCTCGCTTCACCCCGGGATCGCTATCTGGCGGGGCCCACGCTTCGCTGTAGACACTTTTTCCGAATTAGGGGCCTTTCAAATTGTGACCCTGTCTTCGGGTAGGTGTGTTCGGCCGGCCTAGTCCCACGGGACGATGCTCCACACTAGGCACCATCGCACATCACCATCCGTCGTCTGTTTGCCATTAAAAACGGGGCCGAAACGAAGGTTCTCCCTCACATTAGGTCATGGCGTAGGTAGGAGCCAACCGAACTCTACGGAATGGCCGCTGAAGAGCACAAACTCACTCGCTGGAAGGACATTAGCAGTCCTTAGTCGCAGCAGAGCCAGGCTTGTTTGTTTTTCGTTAATACCGTTGGAAAGGATTACGATCCCCTTCGATACGCTCTAGGGTGCACGATCAGCAGATCACTCGTCTATGGAACGGAATGGTTCATTTCGAGAGAAGTTCGATAACGATGGTGTGTGCTTTAGATGCACTCTGGCTATCTCTGGTCTCAATGGGAAATTATACAACGGAACATGTCGGTTTTGCAACGAAGTTAACTGCATTACGATGATAAGTTGATGGTTCTTTAGGTCCGAAACTATTTGAAATAACACTTCGATTATGTTAGTCGAAGCTTGCGTAACTAACAGGAACTTTTGCGTCAGTAAGAAGCAGGCTAAAATGATCGATTTTTTCTAATAAATTCGTTTGAAGCCAATGAAGAGAGCTTTAAAAATTAGAAGAGAATTTATTTTAAATTGAATCCCCTGATAAATAAGGCAGCTTAGAAGCAATTGTTGTAGAACTTATAAATAGTTTTGATACCAATCTATTTTAGCAATTTGTTTTTTTTTATTTAATTAATTAATTTATTAATTATAGATAGCAATCGCATGACGATCATATTCAGCCGTAAAAGCTTTATCGCTTGCAGATTTAACAAATAATAATTGCATGTGCAAATTGCAATCTAACAATGCCTTACGCCACCATTCATGTAGAAATGAAGTATGCTGAGTAGATATTTTAAAAGCTGTAAAGCAATTGATGTGCTGTTTCATCAACAAACAGCAGATTATGATTTTAAAGCTTGATTCCTGCTCTTCTGAGCTCCAACCCATCGATTATTGCACGTTTTCATGCACCTACAAATGCTGGAAAAGCATCGACTATGCATTATGCAAGACTCTTAAACGACTCCAAATTAATGCCACACGGTCCTGTTGCTGTGACATTAAGTAATACTAAGTAGTGCAGTACTAGCCATCACTCGGTGCCGTCTTGCTAATGCTAATCATTTTGTTTCTCAGCTTCAACGAGAGTACCGGCCCGGAAGTTGTTAAAAATGGCGCATAAGCCCGAGACAGAAGCGAAGAAGTACATCCATCATACTACTGCCGCTGCTGCTGCTGCTGCTACTGCCATTTGCATAATTTAACCCACCAGCCTCGCTAGTGGCGTGTAATACTTTGTCTTTGATATGCAGCCCATCAGCATTAACCGGTTGCTAGGAGGAAGACACGATTCCACTTCTCCACTTCGGTCTTATCCCGTGTTTGATGAAGAGCGCACCGGCAAAGCTCGACAGCTTACGACAGCTCACCGGGCACACCAAGCGCACACACTAATACTTCTTCAGCTTGTTCATCGTTGACTCGTTGCTTCCGTTGCTTAATTCCCGTCGGGTGGGTACCATTTCGACAAGAATTGCGCCACTCAAGTTTAATTGAATACAAATGAAAATCTCAGCCCCGGCCCCGTCGACTGCCTGTCGAACTCGACTGTTGTGTCAGCTCCGGAAAGTACGGAAAGAGGGAGTGGCAACAGGGAGGTAAAAGAGAAAGCGCTACCACTGCACTGCACTGCACGAGCGCACCCGAATACACCGCATCCCGGCGAAATGAGCAATCCTCTTTGGAATTTTTCATTTCCGGAGTTCATTTTTCGGGACAATTTTTCGGCGTCCCGTGCTGGGGTGTGGTGGTTGGCGTTGGCTCCGACTGTGTCCTGGGCCAATGGTTTTTCTCACTTTTTTTCTCACCAACCGAACATCGCTCGCCCCTTCCTTTTGTTTTGCTCGTTTCGAAAGAGTTGGTTGAAAAATTGTTCAACCGGAGTTGAAAGACAAACTATTTCAATTTGCTCTGACCGAGTGGAAAGGGGTTGGGGGTTGGAGGGGATGGAAAAAGAGAGGGAAAACAATGGTAACAGCTACAGTGCACACAACGTTGCACAAAACCGGCGAAACCCGGTCGGACGCTATCCAATATCAATAAACCTGGCATCCTAGACACACTGGCCGCTAGCTACCGATTGAACCAGACCGGAGAGAGACCATCCTGTCCACCCGGGCCACCTCATCAATGAATTGGAATGCTCCGAACACGAAGCAGTGATGCGTGCTCGGTGTCGAAGTCCTTGCGTCGACTGTCATCGGGGGGAGAGGGAAAAAAGCATCCAACACAGAGGCATCCGATCTCGGTGATACACCTGTCCACCTTACAATAAACAAAGCCACAATCAAACAGACAAGAACAAACAAGCGCGCCACTGCACAAGGGAGGATGCACCGACACTGGAATGCGATCTTTCAATATCCTCCATGTATCCTGGCATCGAGAGGCCCATCCGGCAATCCTGGTTTGGGAAATTCTTCTAAATTGTGAATCAAAGGTATGGCAGACCCAGAGCTCAAACAAGGTTTGACCAGGGCTGGCCCGAACGTAATTCATTTTCCATTCCCAAACAAAACCATCGCCCTCCGGGGGGAGCTCGGTCGTCCTGGGAGCTCAATATTAAATTGCAATATGGATGGGCCACAGGCGACGGATCTGTGTGTGCCCGGAAGGGAAAGGAGAAGAATTCTGAATAAACTTATTTCGTTTGCCAATGCGACTGCCATCAACATGCAATCGCCGTTCGCTCGTCGTCGTCGGTTAAATTCTTTGGGAGGTGTTTTGAAACTGGAATATGGTCCAGGAGTGTAGCGGCGACCTGCAAAAGCGAATATGAGTCATTTGCTAGCCTTTTCCGAGACTTCGTGCGTTATTGTGTCAATTTCTGAAAATTGTTTCCACTTCACCTGCCCCAGTTTGCCTTTCGGGCATTTTGTCATCTTAATGGTTGGTGGTGCGTGCAGAACTTATCAACACAGTGCCTTGGGGCAACACATAAGTTCGGTTAGAGAAATGGAAGGCAACTCTTTTGCATTTAATGCAGTCCAATCCTACAACATACTCTTTCACAGCTTTACAAAGAAGCGATTCGAATCATGTAGTAATGTCCTAGATGGCTTTCCTGAGAGAATGCATTGTGAACACAACCAGGTGGACAGCCTCTACTACGATAATCCTTTGAAGGACCTTTACAGTATCGTAAGCAGTAGTAAAGAGGAAAAGAACGTAGAAGCAGCTACCAGTAGATTGTTGATTTTCTCGGCGATACTTGCGTCCGATGTCCTTTTAATGCGATGGACGGTGGGAACGATGTACCACTTGTTAACGTTTATTGGTATATCGTATCGGTAGCGTTCAATGGTTGTGCCACTCCTTCCGGACGACACGACCGATGGCAGAGAAAGGACTACTGCCGCCAGAGGCTATGCAAACATGTGCTTTGATTCACGCACATACTAGCAGCCCCGGGAGTTGGGGACCGATGAGTATTTCAGCAAGAAGTGCGCACCTTATCATCCTGGCAAGCGAGTCATAGAAGATGAGTTCTTAGTGGTTGTTAGTAGAAGTATTAGCTGCTTTACTTTTATGTGCTCCGCTCGTTGGCCAGTGGATTAGGGGAAGGGATGTGTGTTGGCGAAAATCGATGCCGAATCTACCTCTCTGAGTGAGGCCATACAATTAATTAGACAGTTCGAAACCAGTAAAAGCATGTAAACAGTGTATTAATGCGGTAATGGACGTGCTTGGTCCATCAAAAACTGAGCCCATCCCACCGCAAATGGCTGAAGGCTCTTTGCGTATTCTTACATGCTTTTTTGTAGCAAAACCCGGGGATTTTCGATTGCCATTGAATAATTAATGTTGATAACTAATTTATCCTAATCTTCCCGCAATCGCTCCCCTACTAAAGGACAACAAAATCCGTAAGAAGCGAAAGAATGCAGGGAATTTATTTCAATAAAGCAAATTGATAAACCGTAGTTTACTTTTGAAAACACTCTTTCTTTCTCTCCAGCACCCAACCACACAGCGCCGAACCTTTTCTCTCGTTATCGCTTCACAGGTCAACTTGGGGAGCTAAGGAGGTCGCTGTGAATTGTTTTATATCGCTTGGTTTGATGAAATTCCAAAGATGATTGGCATTCCAGTCTAAGGGACTTGATTAAAATATCGGCGGAATGCGTATCCAGCTGATACAGTACGAGTATCCCATCGAGTATCCTTTCTGTGAAAAAGGAAAACGAGTTTTTTTCTAGACTTCGAATTTCCCAACATCTTAACAATAATCTTGTAAACGATGAGATTATACATCAATTTATATGTTTTTAAATTAGTGTAGTTTACACATTTTAATGCCTATGTTTTCTACACATAAGCGGATAATTAAAAAAGGTTTGGTATAGTTGACAAAGCGTAATGTAAACCAACACTAGGTAATCTGGCATCTTGCTTGTGCGGATTGGACCATTGCCTGCTAATTAGCTAGTAATTTTCAATCGGCTAGATGTCCATGTTGACATCATTAAATGGTATAATTTCAAAGCATTCGAAGGTCAGCAAAAACGAAATCCTTCTGAAGAGTGGTGCTCATGGTAGGATTTTGTGAAATTCTAAAAACAAAAGTCGAAACATATCAGCAGTTACATATCACAACAATCTTACCCGTGTTATTAGCCTTACCCGTTTTGTGCGAAAACTCGATTCAGGTGCTTATTGATCAAGCTGATGTCTTCGTTTCGATGTTCCTCCAACAGTTTGAAGAAATTTTGAATGAAAAATGTTCCATTTTGTGTGTCTCGGAATGCGACAAATCCTGTAAGAAAAACCTATTGAATGCAAACATCCAAATTCTCTTCGCTCGTTGATAATCAAATACCTTTGTAGGTGCTTTGAAAAATCAAAACATCATTCTTGTTGCTCTGGGTGTTGATAGAATCCGTTGCTACTGTTGACTCTCCTCGGCAGGCCTGCACGATGAAAAGTTTCGGTTTGCCATCGAGCGTCCGATTTGAGGTGCATTTCTCCACAATATCTCCCTCAAAGCAGTACGGTCTACCATCACGAGCTTCGATTTGATCGTGCATTAGTCCATGGCTCATTACGATGATTATCAAGCAGCTGTAGTCACTAAAATCCTTGCGAGCAACTTAAAGAATCAACTATTATAACTATAAAATATACTATTGGCACTAAAAATGCTCTCTCACTCTTATCCATTATGTAGCGCACTTCCGCAGCAGTTTTGTTCGTGGCTTCAGTGAGCTGGTCAATCCTATAATCCTGAAAAAATCTTCTAATCTTTGCTATATCTTTCTCGCTGCCCGCTCTGTTGTGTGTGGAATCATCAAAACGTATGCCTTGTTGCTCAGGGTGTATTTACCGAGGCGCTGGCTTCTATGGGAGCTGCAAACACCGTCAACATACAATTTGTTTGAGAAAGGAATCACTAATTAGAACTTACATAGCACCATAGGTTGATCCAAATGCTTCATTAACTGAG
Source organism: Anopheles aquasalis (assembly GCF_943734665.1). Lineage (NCBI taxonomy): Eukaryota > Metazoa > Arthropoda > Insecta > Diptera > Culicidae > Anopheles > Anopheles aquasalis. The sequence continues at coordinate 23,151,323 of NC_064878.1, forward strand.
CCGGGCACCGAGAATTCATGAATTTTAACATCACTTGGCTTCCTGACTGGCGGTTTCACGGTTTCATTCGGCAGAAGGTCTGGCAACAGGCTTCGGTTTAACTTTGATCATTTCAATTAGTTTCGGCTGAACTACAGGCTTTGGCTTACCTTTAAGTATTTCAATAAGTATCGGCCTGGCAGGCATCCGTTTGACTTCAATTGTTTTAAGAAGTTCTGGCTCTGGTGGTTTCGATTTTTCTGCTCCCATTCTGCACTAACTTCACCGATCGAAAATCAAATTTCAACTGACTTGGTGAACTCATGAGCATTAAGATCCCATGTGATAACCATATAAGGTGATAAGATAAACGAGCTGGTATAGATACACCGTTTTCGGGCCCTAGTAAAATATCGTGTAAAATAAACAATGAAACGTCAAATAGTCTGGCGTCGATGTTTCTAGCCATCGTCCAAGACTTCTAGCCAGCGTCGAACAGTGACTAAATTATAGACATACCATGTAAATTTCTGCCGCTCAACTAGCGCGGCGCCCAATGCCAGTAAATTTTCGACGCTTCAATTAAAACTTTAACGCGCCGTTGTTTTTCGTGCGTGTTTTTCCCAATTTTAGTACGATTTCGATCGGTACTGATCATTCCGGTTTATTTCGCAAGTTTTTAATAGTTATTGTTGAATATTAGATAGAATATTATTTTTGAAATAATATTGCTTTCGAATAAGGGTGGTAGGGAATTTTACGTCAGGTTCAGTTGATAAAAGTTTTAGCTTTACTCTTTCTCCGTTGTTTTCCGTGGATCAACAAAGCATTCGAGAGAGTGACGGATCACTAGTGTTTTTTTCTTTCAACACAGCTATCGACTCGCGAACAGACAATGTTCCAAAGCAGCTAGCTAATTAACTTGTTTCGCATTGGACGCGCTCAAGCAACAAATTCACACCTTTCATATTGGTATTGGTGTTCATTATTGGTAGCTTGAACATGAATATGAAGTTGCGAGATTTGGTACATAGAACGAAAAATCTAATTGTGAACCTTATATGAAAGATCTGTCGTTATCTGTCGGTGTTGCCGCCGATGAAACTGACAGTTATAATTCTAGAAATTTGTCTAGGCCTACGGTACATGTTTCACCAAGGCCATGTATGGCCAGTTAATGTCTATCTCCCAGATTCGTGTAGTTGACGGTTTATCGTTGTTTTAAGCCGTGAATGTGCCTCCTTGCAGATGGATTGATTCCGCGCCCGTTGCCGCTCGAATCATTCGATTGTCTCGATGTTGATCCAGTAGGTCGAAGAAATTTTGAATGAAAAATGTTCCATTTTGTGGGTTTCGGGAAGCCACACATCCTGTAAATAAAACCATTTGAATGCAATCATCCAACTTCCTTTCGCTCATTGATGATCAAATACCTATGTAGGTGCTTTGAAAAATCAAAACATCATTCTTGTTGCTCCGGGTTGGAATTGTATCCGTTGCCATTATTGACTTTCCTCGGCAAGCCTCCATGATGAAGAATTTCGGATTGCCATCGAGCGTCCGATTTGAGGTGCATTTCTCCACAATATCTTCTTCAAAGCAATACGTGTTGCCGTCTCGAGCTTCGATTTGATCGTGCAGTTGTCCATCGTTGGACCGAAACTGACCTGAAACTGACCATTTGCACAAGCGCCACGGAGTCACACCGCCCCAAATCACGCTGATAAGCGAATCTCGCTGGGCTTGATATCAACCTTTGTTAACGTCAAACCATATTTTATGATACAAATTTAAGTTTTCCAGCGAATTCGGGAATATCCTATTGTTTCACCTAGTAGTTAAAAGACTGATAACGCTTAGAAACAGTAAATGCCTTCTAATTTTTCTTGGAACTCGAATAACTACAGTGACCTTCGCAAATAAAACTCTTCCGCAGATTTACTCACACATCTTCATGCGCGTCTCTTGAGACCCATTTGTTTGCTTTACCGCCAAAAATAATTATATTATGCACCTAAGAATAACCGATCAAATGATATTACGAAAAACTTTTTTTGTCTTTTTAAAGAACTTACTTAGTACTCGTCGTGGTTCCAGTTGCATTTGAGGTTGATCCAGGATTAATTGAGTGTTAGGCTAACATAAACATGAAAACATTAATGTTAAATTCACGTGAATCATTGATTTCTTGTGCCTCTATTTCTTTTGTTCAACGTGTTTAAATAAATCCATGTTTGAAATTGATCATTCTTTGTCGATAGGGATCTGTACTAACGGTTCCACCTTGGTTTCCACTCCATGGACACTCCAAATCTGTCTGGCCCCATGAGAAAATGTCAACGACTCACTTGTTTTCGTAGCTAATCACGTTTCGGCTAGAGAATAGACGGTGTTCCAAAGCATCCAAGAGAGTAACCCGTTTTGACACGGACGCACACAAGAAAAAACACTTTGTTTTGAGAATGATTGTTTAGCATTAGATTCCTGAAAGATGTTTCAAGAACAATGCATTCCTTGAAGTTCGAAAGAATGGTCAGCAAAGATTCACGAACCAATGGCATTTGAGCAACTGGTAATCAAATAGATTATCAGCCGAACTATGAGTAAGCAACGATAGCTTCAAAGAGGTAACCAGATATCAAAAGAGTTTAAAATCACGAAATGAGTCATGCCTTGGCTTGTTGTCTATTGCATAGAAATAACGATGGAGTTCGTTGCACTACTTACGTCAGTGTTACTGATAAGAACCCATTCGATTCCATGCAATGTTAATGCCACCACCGTTGATTGCCTTTGTTTTGTCAATATCAGAAATGTCAAACTCTCGAATACACGATACATTTTTAAAGCCAGTTGAGGGAAAACAACAGATATTTTTGCTACAGACATCTAGGACTTTTTACATCGTTCGTTTATTGACATGGGCTCGCTAATTAATTTATATCATTTTATGTTTCTTACATAAAAATACTCTCAAAATACGAGCACTTTCAGCTAGAACGGAATCGGATTTTTCCATGAAGCTCCGGTAGCACATTGTCTCGGTTGAATGGAATGGTGTATGCCGTTATGTTACATTTTCCCCTTAAGCATTACTTTCCTTGCGACTGACTAGATGTTTGTTATCTCAAAGGTGCATAACTTCAAGATTTGCGTAAGTCGCTAAAGATCAAATCCCTCTGGAGAGTGCTGATCATGGTAGGATTTTGTGAAATTCTGAAATCGAAAATTGAAACATACTTTCAGTTATGTAACAAAATAACACTTCACTTTCAGTATACTAACCCTTTCTGAGTGAACATTTGATTTAGGTGCTTATTGATGTGACAAATGTCTTTGTCCCGATGTTGGTCCAGCAACTCGAAAAAATTTTGGATGAAAAATGTTCCTTTTTGGATATCTCGGAAGGCGACAAATCCTGTAAACAAACCCAACTCAATCAGTAGGTAATCCTTCTACTTACGAGTATCTAGCTACTTACCTTTATATGTGCTTTGAAAAGTCAACACATCACTTTTCTTGCTCTGGGTTTTCTTCGAATCCGTTGTCATTGTTGAATCTCCCCGACATGCTTGCACGATGAAAAGTTTCGGTTTGCCATCGAGCGTCCGATTTGAGGTGCATTTTTCCACAATTTCGTCCTCGAAGCTGTACGTGTTACCATCATGAGCCAAGATTTGATCATTCATAAGCCCATGGCTCATTATGATGGTGATCAAGCAGCTGTTGTCGCTAAAATTCTGGCGCGCAACTAAAATAAAAATTTAAATATTATATTAAATATGTAATTTTAGGTCCTCACGGGGTTGACGCACTTCGATCCATTATGAAGCGCACTTCCGCAGCAGTTTTGTTCTCGTTAACATTGAGCCGGTCAAGGCGATAACCGTGAAAAAAACTTTTAATCTTTGCCATATCTTTCTCGCTGCCCTCCCTATTTTGTTCGGCATTTTTAAACCTGTCGTGGTGGAACACCAATACGTATGCCTTTTTGCTTAGATCGTATTTGCCAGCGCCCAATTTTGAACCGGAGCTACAATGTAAATAGAAGGTTGATAATAAATGTGTGATAAATCATGAAAACATTGATCAACGTTTACCTAATAGTCGATGGTATTGCCGGGGCGACAGCAGGGGATTTATATACTGGACTATAGGGAGGGCGATTTTTCGTTTGTTGGACAGGGCTTTGCGCAGAAGAGAAACCGGTGCTAATTGCCTCTTGCTGAATGAAATTCCCCGTCAGCGAAGGCCGGTTTAAAGGGTTCGATCCACTTATTGAAACGGACTGGGTAGTTGTGGAGCTCACTACACGATTGTTTTGTACTGATGTACGGACAACCGTTGTTGATGTTTTCTTATATCCATTTGCAGTGCTGTTGCTTTCTTTTCTTACAATCGCGTCGTGTTTCAAGCGATTCTCCAACAGTGAGTCACTTGTACTCTTCCTCTTCTTTGGCTTCGAGCCGCACGCTCCCATCTTGCTATGACTTCGTTGAACACACGTTGAATCAAAACTGAACTGAGCAGATAGGACCACAAACGCAGCTGCCGCGCACAACCGCAACTCGCGTTGATAAGAAAATCTCGCTGGTGTTGGTATCAACTTCCCGGCAGCGTCAAAAACCATTTGATGGTGTAGATGTCATTCCGCAATTATTATCACATTCCACGCAACCGGTTGTGCGACCAAACGCATGTCAAACGCTGCGTGCGTTTCTCGAATAAGAGATTTCGAATGAACCGTTAGCATTTCGTTCGTTTCTTCAAACGAATTTACATTTAGCTTGTAGCGGAATGCCTTGAAATGTTTAAATCTTATAATTGCTTGATAATTCAACCATACTATAATTATTTTAACCAATATAACCGACACACAACTCCGTTATTTCATTTCACTATTAAGCGATTAATTTCATATGATGCGATAATTTACGAAAAAAAAAGCTCAACCTGATCTGAACTAAAAGATTACGAAGAACCCTCTCTAGCAAAATTGGCCCGAATCACGAGTTAATATTGATTTGAAGTGATTGTAGATAAGTGAGTTGTAGGTTTGTATAGTACAGACTCCTTGATTCACATCATGGATTGATATAATGTCAAAGTTACAGATCGCCAATTATCAGCATTATGGGTTTCAAAAACTAACGCAACCGAATTTGTATCAGAGAGGTTTGAGCCATTACAAAGGATGAAGATAAGATAGGGGCATCGGGATTAGTGGTGACCTACGATAACGTCGACAAATGTTTGGTTGTTGATAGCTGTTTTATGATTTAATTACTAACCATGATCATTTTCAGTACGACAAAATACTCTGTTAGCTTCAACGTGGTTCGATCACAAACGGCACAATGCAGTCAGTGTTTAAATGCCGCCAGGCTGAGATGATGATGCTCTAGGCGTGAGATGCTCTAGGGAACTAGAGTTTAATTTAAAACCCTTTTAACAAATATCCTGTTGTGACCCTCGGTATACTAATGTCATAAAAATGACCAAAACGGCGAGCAGCAACACAAAATCATTTTTATTCCATTGAACAATTAATTTTGCAATATCTTCTTGACACAGAAAGGTTGGAAGAATGTGCCCCTTTAAACTGTCCTGTGACTAACCGCATTACCGTGTTTCTTGAAAACTTCTCCGTCCCTCGTTTGGCCATGAGGTTAAGGGTTACGGTTAAGGGAGACGAAAGCACAACAATAACGGTTGAGTGATGTTTCAAGTCGTATGCTGGGATTGAATAAATCGTTAAGGAGACTATGTGAGATGCGAAAGTTCAATTGACAATCAACAGTAATAAGGTCTTCCAATAGGAAACAAAAGCATTTACCTCTGCATGATGATTTTATGTTTCCTTATGCTGTGCACAATCCGCAATGAAATTCCTGTTGGACTTTTTAAGAGTGAGAATGAGAATGAGGTTTAAATAAATCATCTTTTGGCAATCGCCACAAACATGTAAAAAAAAGTAAGCTTACGAGAATGCTCAGGAATTATGTGAAAATATTCGCATGCTCCAATCACAGTTCATTCGCACTCCAGCCAAAAAACGGCTTCTACACTCGCGGTGCTAAGCGAATAACCGTGTCATCAATATCCATCGTGCAGATAAATCGTTATAAATCGCTTGGCAAGAGATAGAGCGCCGCTAAAGGAATGCGTAATGGCACCAACATAAATATGCTGGCTCAATAAATATAAATATATGATGAAATATTCGTCGAAGTAGCGCCGGTTGTAGCCGCCCTCGATTGTATCTCACCTGCGACACACCGCACCGTCGATTTCGTCACCATCGAACGGCGCAATCTTCGCGCAGAAATGGAAACTACCCGGAATGGTTCACTCTTTTGCATAAATAATAATGTCCCACAAATTTTGCCCATCCCACCCCAAAGCTCCCTTTCATTCTGTTCTATTCCCACCCTATCATTAATGCTGAGACATGATACTTTCCGTTTTGTTACCGCGTTGCACACCACCCACCGGGTCTCAAGTAGCAACAACAGCCTTCGGAACCGTGGCGTGGCCGCGGTGCTACTTCAAACATCTCTATTTTCGGCACTATCTGTCGGTGCGCATCCCGAGAACATACCAACCGTGGCTGCCGCCTCGACTTGACTTGTCTGAAGTGCCTCCGAGTCGCTCCGCTGAAGGATCGACTTTCATGCCGATGGTAGTCGGTGGGTCCTTACCTAACCAACTCGGGCGCGCGCGCTCGAGGATCGACAAACCACTCGAACCGCAAAACCGCAGTAACAGTGCGAGGTCGAGTCTGAAGCATTGAAGCACAAGCTGCCAATGCTTATATCCTGCTCCTTCGGTTTTCCATTTTGTTTTCGGCCGCCTGTATCCGTGTGCCGTGGCCAACAGAAACAGCTCCCGCAAACGACCGACCTGCAACACTTGAACCAGCGACACAGAACCGATCCGATTCCGCTTGCGAAGAAAGACGAGAGATGAAGCAGTCCTAAATCCTTCCGATAAAGAAATCATGCACATGTAGCGATGACGGTGTGTCTGTGTGCCTGTGTGCGGTCTCGAGAACCGAGCAAGAAACCCGTTAACAGAATCCATTCCACCCCGTTCGCGATTCTGCTGTAATGTGGTCCTGGCCTTTTTTATGCCAGCTCAAGATGTCTCGATTGAAATACGACAGATCCTTTTACCGCGGATCCGCAGCATATCTGCAGTGTCTAGGCAGCTGCCATTCGGCCCGGGCGGGTAACCTCAAGCTGAAGCCTTCCGCAACCGGCCGGCGAATTGCAATTGGCAACGAAGCGCGCGCGCCAGGTGAGAATCAATCTTCGGGAACGAAAAATTTATTTCTCCCCGTAGCGCGATTCCGCTCAAGAGTCCTCTAAGCTGAGCGGCTCGGAGAAGAAGCTTGCGAAGAAGCTCGCAGCTTTCTAGCGACCGAATTAGCGACGCCGTCACCTGCGGACGATACAGCCGCCATCGACGAGACGGTGCGAGATGCCAATGCGGTTCTTCTTGGCACGTTGATGTCGCTGCTCGTAAAAAAGGAGCCAAGAAAGCCGAGGGAGAGGTAGAGAGAGAACCGACGGAACTGGAATCTCCGCTTCGCTGCATTCCTGCCACTCGCGCGCGGTACCGGAATTGAAGTGGACGAAAGACGAATAATCAATTTCGACACGGTAAAGCACCTGTTCCCTGGTTGAAGATGGAACTCAAGGAGCGAAATAAATGTCATCGTAATGTACATTTCACGCGCGGGCACACGAAGGTTTGCAGGCCACAAGGCTAAGTGACGCTTAGTACCGCGTTTTGATGTTCGTTAAGCTGCGCATTTGCTAAGCCATCGTCTGTATCAGCATGGCGGCAATTGGATCAAGAAGCTTCCATTGAATCGACTATGAACAAATGTAGGAAATAGTTTGTGATTATACCGTACATCCATCTTGAATGTTGCAGAATTGACATCTGATCTCACCGGAAGGAAATCTGGGAGGAACAGATGATCGAACCATGTGCAAATTCTAATTAATGAAGGCTGGAAACTTGATTCTTGGTTTAAAAAGGGGTCTCAAACCTTTTTTTACCTAAATTTGTATTACAAATTCCTGAAATTATGCATTTTTACGGGATACCTGGCGCCTCCATCATCTTTTTTTGGGGCAACGGAACTACATCATTTCGTTTTCCATTCTAATTTGAGCTTGAAACCTCTGTTTTACGATCGCGTCCAAAGCAGTACTCCTTCTGGGGTGCAGCACCTCGAAACAGTAAAGTAACTAGCCTGCTGCACGAGCTGTTGATACCGGGCATCCCCGTTATCGCCACGGAAATGCTCATAAAATCGTCTATTGTCGTCGATTGAGAGTGTTCCGCTTCGAATTTTGCTCAGTAATCCAATCACGAACCACTGGCCACTGGAACAACGGAAGGAAACCAATTTTCGCGCGTTGTTCTTCCCCCCCCCCCCCCCCCCCCAAAACCGCCCTGGAACCCTTCTTCCACTTTGTACGCATCCTCTAGCGCACACGCTAAAAGAAAAGTCGGTAAGGAATTCGGTGAAGACGGGATCAGCACACGTGTGCCGGTTGTAGTCGGACAAACAGGAGACGAAGAAGGTCGAGATGATAGCAGAACCCCACGACGATTCGCCATTTGCCATCGTTTGGATCTGCCCTTGACGTGGTAATTACAGCCGGGGACATTCGGCAATCCCCTTTCATTTCACTCGCTCGTTGCCCTCACCAGAGTGTGGGGCCTAGGCACCGCTGACATATGTAAGCCAATGGGGCTCTAGTAATTCCGTCTGATTCCAATTTTGACTTTATGACCGGAGGCGGTACAGGCGGTTGCCCCTCGGGGTTGTCAGCTCCCCCTCAACCGGTTTTTGGGGGGTTGTTGATGCGATAACATCGAGTGTCATCTGCAGTGCTACGGGAAGCCATAGGGGTTGAGCATGATCTTTTTCAGGACAGGGGGACGAGGGGGGGGCAGATCCTTTTTGGGGGATTCTTTGGGGAAGCTGCCTTGGAAGACGCTTGCCCCGTCTAACCCCAAACCTACCGAGTGTCATTCAAGGCGCGTGTATGCAAGGGTAACCGGCGTACCGGACAGCAGTTTCCGGCTTTTCGGCATTCGGTGCTAGTTCCGTCCCATCGTAAGGCCACCATTTTCACCGAAAACAAGCCGCACAACATGTACCACCCGGCGGAGCACCCTTTTGCCGTTCAGCATTACTTTGAAGGGACATCCAGACGAAAGAAGGACCCCAAATCCTAACCTTTCCATTCCAGCTGGAGATAAAATTATCACTTTATTGTTGTTTGATGATGTTTTTCGACCCTAGGGGTCGCACCCGGGGGTCACACTATGTTCCACCAGGTTCCAGCGTTGTCTGTAAGTGGACGTGCCGTGTAGTGATGTTGGAGGAATGGGTTGGTGCGAGTCAATTTCATGGATAAGACATTTGTTTGACGCTCATCTGCGCCCGATTGAGCTTCTGCAAAGCCTCGTGTGTGCGGCACCCGAAGACGAAACCCCTGCGGTGGCTCGGGCAAGGCTGCAAACTGCTCTCGACATGCTTGTTACGGATGGTAATTGATCATTACCATAAATTTCGGGGCCGGTCTCAGCCCTTGTCCGCCATTCGGTGTTCGTCCGATTCGGAGCAGGAAACTTCAACACCGGACGACGATCCGCTGCTTCGGTTTGGTTTGATTCTTCTTTCAGAGAAACCGATCAGTTCGGTTCGGTTGCGGTTTGTGAAATTTAATTTCCGGCGTTACAAATCACAAAACCCTCGGAAAACCTTCGCCTGGAAAAGGAATCAGTGATTCCTTCTGTCACGCCGTCACTGTCACGGGGGCCACATTTGTTAATCGCCGCCGGCCCAGTTCAGATTTGGAGTTGTACTTGCGGGACAGCGAAATGGCAGTGACGTGAAGTGATGTAGGGCTTCCTTTGGTGAAATAAAAAAAATGTTTGAATTTCCGGTTCCGGTGTATGAAGCTGATGAACCTGATGAAGCGTTTCGCACTATGTAGCATGCAGGAACATAGTGTAGTATTGTCCCTGTTTGTTAAGAGGGGCTTCCGTAATTTCTTACCAAAACAAGGATCATTTTTGACGGTTTTTGATAACGCAACCATTCAACTTTATTCTTCCAAATGAATATATTTAACTACAACTTTTGAAGAAAATTTGGTTCTTTTTTTGGAGAAGATTTAATAAACATTTCATCCATGGCATCAAATTTAGTCAGTCGTGTCTTCGAAAACATACTCTTTCCGGTGACCATCGTAGCTGCGTGATGGGTCATCAGAAAAACACAAATCGCTACTCGTTTGAAAGATTATAAGTTTATCCAGGTAGTTTCGTCGAGTTTTTGTTGAATTTACTAATTCTCGATTTTTGGCAGATTTTTGAATTTGAAAAAGTTATGCTTTTTGTCATTTTGCCTAAAAACACGGTTTTAAAGATTTGTTAAAAAAAAGTATCAACAATTTTTATGAAATCTCCACGGGGCTCTTTCTCTTTCTCATCCAAATCAATTCAATAGTAAAAGCGTGTTTTGATGTTAAATATTTCCTACCCATCCAAACAAAATCCCGCTTCCGTCAAAAAACGCCCCATGTGGCGCTCCAAAATCCACCCACCGCATGGTTTATTATTTTAGCCACGCAAGCCTACCCTTCTTTGCATAAAACGTTGTCATCGCAATGATGCTATCACGTGGATTCATATTTTATTGCAGTTTAAATTCGAACTCCGGTACCGAAACGGTGCCGCTACGGCTTTCACTCGTAGCAACTGCATCCCAAAAATTGAATGAATCCCTTTTCCCCGATTTGCACTGTGCAGTGGCAAGATAATGGTGTAGAGGAAATTTGAATAATACCAAAACATTTCATATAAATCACAAACTATTTTGCCGCGTAAAACAGATTTGCCGTTTGCCGGTGGAGGCCCAACGGGCGCCCCATCATTGTACCCGGGGCTTCGGTGCTACTGGGGTTGGTTCCTGTTCCGTGGCAGTTCCTGGTTGGTCTTGTTTACGTTCCCGGCTGTCGATGACGATGGTTTGCGGTGGTCAGCGTCGCTTGCATTTGTAAATATTTCATTATTTACCCTCATGTCTGATGCCATTGCAGGCAGGAGGATGCTGTTTCGTGCCGTCGGGAGGGAGCAGAATTCGAATTGCGCGAACCAGCACGGAAACACAGGCACACACATTTACTCGTGTCGTGTTTTTGTTTGCTTCCACAGCCACGTACCGCCTCTGTCGTCTTTTGAGCTGAAATTATTCATTTAATTTATGGTTTTTATTCATGAATTATCGAGCACAGCGGGTAGACGAGTCCCCGCAGGACATCTCTTCTCACCATAAATCGTTGCAGGCTCTAGCTGGTGCTGGTCATTTTTATGAGGCATTACATCGTGGGTTTTATTTTCGGTTGGGGTTTTTCTTTTTATTTTATCTGGTATGCGAACCTAAGCCCGCGGACTATCGTGCACTGTTGTACGGGATGCACCAGAAGCGCCTTTCAGTGAAAAATGAATCGCATCCCGTTGCACATTTTAGCTCGACAATCCCTGTAACCGGAGAGATTATTTCGTCCGTTCTCGTGAAACAAATCCATCGAACGAATATGGACGAATCCGCATTCACTTTGTCCTGAGCTCAATCTGGGATATCCAATGCAGTGTTCCCGCAACATTTTGCTGAAATGATGGTATGAATTATGTTGGAAAAGTTCGGTCACATTTCAATCATCAATCGGGCAGATGTGGTCACCGGGAAATGGAAAAACGATCCAATCGCGACCAAATTTCACCAAATTTCAGTTGCTGGTCACTCAGGATATTTCTCTATTCCTGGAAAATCCACATTAATTAAGAGAACTGGAGTAACGGGAACAAACCCCCAAATGAAACCTGAGCACCCGCATTCACAAACTCACATTAACCCACAACCTGTGCGAGCACACTCGAATCATTCCAAGAAGCCAATCTGCGGCTATAAATTTCCCTTAATGTCGATCGTACATCTCCCGCCAGAGAAAAGCGTTGCGCTTGTGAGATTTTTGCGCTGTGCCAACTGCGCACGAAACAAAACATTGCATCGCGAGGGACGGAAACGGATTCTCAAAACTCATCGGTGCCGCGAGCATCGAGCAGGATTCATTTTTGCTGCTGCTTTGCTGCGAAAAATAGTGCAATCATTTTTATTTATCACCAGCTGATGATGAAAATGGGGGAGCGCTGGTGCATCTGTGCCTCCATGTGCCTCCATGTGCCCTCAACATAAATTCCAATCAGCACTCTCTCACTCTCTCTCTCCGTCTCGGCCACGAAGGAGCGCACACAATAACCAAAGTCAACATATATGGCCACTCTTTCGCTCTGTCTCTCCATCGTCCTCTCCCCATCGGTAGCTTTCATTGCCACCGAGCACCATTTTCGATTTTCCTCCGAAAAGCTCATTCAAAAAGCTAGAGCGCACCGCGGAGCTGTTTATCTGGCGAGCGCTTTCCACCAATCACCATCATACGTATGGCACGCCAGCCAACGCCATACCATTCAGTGCCATGTTCCGTGCTCTACCGTGACGCGTTAGGTGACAACGACCAGCCACGCAGACTGGCCATGGATAAAGCGAGCTAAATGGATTGTTGCTGCAGCACCATCGCTAGCACAGCCATTCCGAGTACCGCCAGCATATTCAAAGTGTATTCGTTGTATGTGTGAGTCGTGTGACAACCGAACAGACAGAAAGGAGAGGCGGCAGGGGGGGGTGGGGGCGACTGTTTGCATTATCAATAAAATACACAAAAACAAAATCTGAAATTTATATAAATATTTTAACATTATTTTCATGCCCGACATCAGCTCGCTGGTGGCTTCTTCGTCTCGCTCGCTGTTGTTGTTGCTGCTGCTGCGGTCTGCTGCTAGACCGCACGGTACGGCTTGCCGAAATGGAGGAGCCCTTTGGTCGGTGGTTTTTCACCCGCCCCTTGCGTCGATTCTCGCGGCTCTGGCTCCGCGTATAAACCGGTGCCAACGCCACTACGGACACCACATTACGGACATTCATTCTGCATGCACAGCAAAGGGAGGTTCATCCTTTTTGCCGAAAAACCGAAACTGGTGTCGCTGCTTGTTCCCGGGGACGGGGACGGCGGAGTGTAGGTACTTGTCACCGGAGCAATTTATTCACGCCGCGCCCACTCACAGACAGTGCCGACAGCGACAGCGTGCATCGTACGGAGCAGTTGGAGCTTTGGTCAAACATAAATTTATAATCAAAATGATATTCAAATCCAGTCCCGGTGCGCCAGTCCCCCAAACGGAGAAGCACAGGGAGGAATCCGAGGACTCTACTAGGAGGCACTTCGACCCCGTTCGCTATAAATTGAGCTTCTCTCGCACCCGAAAGTGGCCGATAAGGAGAAGATTACCGTGCAGCGCACGCACACGCCTTAGCCTTCGCTAAGTCCGATAACAACCGTTTCATGATGAAAAAGGGAGAAGGGGTGCCCTTTACGTCAGCTTTATTTCTGCTCCGTCCTTGACGTCACAAATCTGGAATTCTCACACAGGTTTAATGCTCTAGATCTCGCCAAACCGCATACCGGGCGTACAGGTGTCCCGGTTACCCGGAATACAGGTGCTGGTATTGGCGTTAAAGATTTCATTGGCCAGACACTCCGCCACGGTGCCCATGTTGTTGAGACAGATAATGTACATGTAGCAGTTGTCTGGGTAAGGCCGTACTCCGAAACTGATACCTTGGCACACGACTTGCGGATCGACGGAGGGCATTGTGGTCGTTTCTATCGTAGTGGGTACAGTAGTTGTCGCCGGGGCTTCTGATGTAGTATCCAGCGGAGTAGTAGTAGGAGCTGTTGCAGTTGTAGCGGGCTCCGTACTTTCACTAGTGGACATTTCTTCGGTCGTAGTGGAAACTGGCAGCGATGGAGTGACGCTGGATGTCTCGAGGCTCGTTGATGTAGTGGGAAAATCCGTAGTTTCCATGGGCGTTGTGGTTTCTATTGGAGTCGTTGGACTAAACGTTGTCTCGGATCCAACCGTTGTTGTTGTTGGAGGATCAAATGTTGTTGGAATCGTCTCCGTGGTCGTTTCCGTGACCGGAGTTGAAGGTTCACCGGTTGTGCTTGTAGGTTCCATCGTAGTCGAAATTTCTGGTGTGCTAGACTCCGTGGCAGGAGTAGTCGATACTTCCATCGTAGTGGTGCTCATTGGCGTAGACGTTTCAGTAGTAGTAGTGGTTGAAAGAACCAATGTACTTGTGGGAGTAGTTGTAAAGGGAACTGTCGTAGTCTCGATCGACGGTGGGCACACTCCTTCGATGCAACCTCCCACGAAAAGCAAATAATATTCATTGGGACCACATCGTCGGAGGTGTGGGAATCCCTCGACGCATTGATAATAAGTGGTACAGTCCCTAGGATTTTCGAGGAATGAGTTTGGCAGTGGACAGCTGATTCCGGACACGCGGCAAGTCGAATTACTCGGAAAGGTACAGGTATTGCTTCTGGTATCGAAATACAGATTGCTCGGACATATGAACAGCAGCGGTTCTCCTCGGAAGCAAAGATAGTGCCTGTGAAGATAAGATGATAGATTTGCACGTAAGAGACACTTCTAAGGTGTTTTTCCGTAAAAGATCTCACCTGGCACAGTCCTCCGAACGTGCATCCGGTAACCAAACCGGATTCTGCGGATCATCGACCGCTGGGCAGCTCAGCTCGCAGATGACATTCGTTGGAACATCGCACATTCCCAGAACAGGATTAAACAGCAGATCGCCACCACACGACTGCTCTATTCCTTCCATTCCGAAGCAGATGATGTACTTGGAGCAGTTGGTTGGATACGGAATAATATTCACTTCGTTGGGATTAGTACACAATCCATCAATTTGAGACACAGCACGTGGGCTAGCACACTGGACACCCAGCTTCGCTGAATCTTGACAGCGGCCCAACGTCGAATCAAAGCTCGTTCCATCGGGACAAGCCACTTCGCGCACCGTTCCGTCTATGCACGTTGCGTAATGAGTACAGGAGTTGGACGGAGTTGGAAGAACTCCACCAAGCACGTCGAATGAAGACTCGTCGCAACGTAGTAAACCGGTCACGGACTGGGCAATGGCCACCACTGTGCCCAGCAGTATCAGAATAAAACGAATCATTCTGAATCTGTTCCTCCCTGTTGCTGTGACTTGCTGATGGGCTGTCGAAATGGCAACTGAATGGTTGTGGAAAATCTCGAAGCTATTATGTACACAGT
>NC_064878.1:23171595-23199095 GCF_943734665.1 Anopheles aquasalis
TAACCGTCTATCGATTTCAATTCAATTAAGTTAATCAAGTTATTTCCACTTCGATAAAATGCAATCCCGGCTACCCCCGAAACCCACCCCTTGGCCGACCACATTGGGCATTGATTTCTGCTTCGCTCTCGACCAACTCGAGCTGCCAGCTGCCAGCAAAATATGCACCGGAGGAGAGGGAACCAATGACTCTGGACAGCAGCTCAGCATCATCACACCATTCGGACCGGGAAGGCAATTAGGGGCTGCTGCTGCTGCTACTGCCAGGGCTACCAGGTCTGTACGCTCCCAAAAGGGTAAAAAGTGCGGAAGCTGACCATCCACGGCCACGACCATTCCGTGGTTCAACGATGACACAACGAGGAGCCCTGTGACATCGAGGATTGATGCCACACGATCAGGACGATGGATGTCGACGCTGCTGGAACATCAGTACCCCGTACGATGACGCCGAAGCGCCACAGAGAAGACAGAAGAAAAAAATGTATCCAAATCAAACAGATTCGTCGCGTCGTGTCGTGTGTTCGGTTGTGTCCGCATCACGGGGAGCCCGTGGTGGTCCCTTCGAAGCCATTTTACATCATGAATATTAATTAGTTTAACGAGCACTCCGAACGGACGGTTTCTGATCGGCGAAGCATCGTTCATTGGAAAGGATGCATCGTGCGCACGGACGGACCACGATGCCACATTGCCGTGATTGCCGTACGGTTGTTGATGCCACGGTACAGAAGGCCGCTGGTATTCGCGATACCAACGCGATCCCGGAATGGCCAGGCATCGGGGTGTCGTTCGTCAAACACTGGCAATCATTGCACGAGACTGCGTGCTGGTATGGTCCGGTTCGTGTGGTACCGTGATTTCGGAATGCTGCTCGGTTGCCGGTTTGATTCCAGGGATTCCGGACAGCTTTGCGTTTGTGGTCCCTGGTGCTTTTTAAAGGCTCTGCAAAGATCGAGGAATGCAAATAGGACATTTGGTTGAACGAGGCGTATTGATTTCAGCTCTAAATGTTGCATTTATGTGATCGAAAACAGTTCGATGGCGTATGAAAAATATGCATTCGATTTGGAAATTAAGGGCAAAATGTTGTTGCAACAAATGGGCGGCCTTTTCTAAAACTAAAGCAACTGCTCCTTCACTTCTATTGGCGAGGACAACTCACCTAAAACTCTTCCACCACTTGACCTACAAACAAAACCCCCCCAAAAGGGAAAATTAAATGAACCAACGGACCACACGCAGTGGACCTTTGGGGTATGTTGGACAAAAGAAAAGAACTTCGGCAAAAACCAAAGACTCTCCATTCCCTGGGCCCCGGGGCCACATCAACAATCAAAAGTTTGCCGAAAGATTAATTGATTTCCTGCGAATGCCCCCTCCTGGTGGCCGAACGACCACTCGAAAGATTTTCGATTTTCTCACTCTCCCGCGCGCCCCGAAATGGAACCCAGGATCTGATCAATGGGCCATGTTCAAAGGCCGGTTTTATCGGGATGCGGAATATTCGACACCCCCGAATTCGGTCCAATTGTTTCAAGGACCTACCCTACCCCATATTAAGGGGCGTCCATTAACTTTTTTTTGGAACATAAATGTTGCCTCCAGAACCCGGTGCGGGCCTATACCAATCACTTACGGAGTATTGTGCTGTCTTGGCATTTTTGTACTGGGTCGCCTGTGACGAAAGGATCTTTTTTTTTCAACACCAACACCGTCACGTCCATTTTGGGATCGAGAGGAAATGTGTATTGCTGGAAGGTGTTTGAAAATATTTTACAATCGTTCCCAATTAACTACGGATGTTGTTTTTTTTTTCTCTGGCGAACAATAATGTTACCACAAGGCATTGAAGTTGAAGTGCTGTAAGGGATTTTCCACCGCACGCTAAGTGATTTTTGCTGTCGATGCACTTCAGTCACCTTAAAAAGGTTTGATTCTTTTTCACGCCTTTAAATCTAATTTTCTATACACAATATCGGTTCTAACATTTATATGAATATAGAAGATCCCTGTTACTTACTTGATGTTTGTTCATTTATACTAGTCCTAGATGCTGCAGAGTTCTTTAACTTTCCTGATCACATTTTAGTAGAAAATTAGAGCAATGGCTCAAAGTTTCTCTTTAAATAATAATAAAAAAAACCTGGCCCTGGTCACGATATGCTACAGATTTGGCTAAATTACACGTTTCTTGTTGATCCATCGTTTAATGTAAAATGAGTTTTCAAAGTACACAAATCCTTCCCAACACTCTTTATTCACGAAAATCTTCTGCACCCTCTTCCATGCTTCCAGCTTCAAAAAAAGCATTAACATTCCCAAGCACATCGCCTTCTCTCTGCCACCTCTCTTGTGGTACCTGATTACCACCGCCCCCCCCCCCCCCTCCGGGAAGCACTCGCTACAATATCATTAGCCGACGAAAAATTTAATTTGCGATATGAATGTTATCACCACCGCCATTAGCAGCGCTTGAGGCTGCTTATGCTCACCGTTGCGGAATGCCCTCCACCTTCCATGCCTTTCCCCTTCCCTTTCGTGGCTGGCGTGGCGGTTTCCAGCGCATCCCCTTCCCCAAAGTTTAGCGTTGTTTGATCGTGCGAATATGCTGCCATACATGACGGAACGCTGCACATTCATCTCTCTCGTCCGCAAAGCATCATCATCCCGTGCCTTCCCCTGCAGAATGTATCGTTTTGGCCACAAAAAAGGAAGGGCGTTGGTGTCGTACCACGTCGGCCAAGAGCAGAGGTCAAGGTGTTTGCACGAGGGGTGGGGGGGGGCGCTCTCCATGAGTCTGAGAGTCTGAAGGATTGCGTGAAAAAACCACAAAACACAAAACACCATTTTAGCCAGCCAGCCTGGGCGCGAGGGCTCCAGCATTCCATTCCAGCAAAGCTCTCCGCTGCTCCACTTCATGACCCTTCACGATGGACTTTTTGAGGGTGGGGCGCCGTTGGTTTGCGTATTAGCGTTTGGCATGATTAATGAGGAAATCATTATGGCACCGCAACTGCTAGCGGCGGCTAGCAGAGGAGCCAGTTATATTTATCTTTCAGGCTGTGGAATTTTGGGTAATTCAAAAAAATAAATTAATGCTTTGCAAATGTATTTAAATGCTGGAAAGCAGAACAAATATCAGTGGCTTGAGTGATCGAAACATGCACAAAAAAAAACAAACATTAGGCAGACCACTATTAGAAGCGAACCCCAAGTCAATGATTTGTCTGTTAATTAAGAACCCTAATCGACATGCTGGCCCTGCTTCCCGTCAACGCAACCCACTTGTCAACGCGATAATATACGATGAGCGATCCAGCGAAACAAACACAAACTCCACGCTATCAATAACAGACCAACCACTGGCGGTCCCCCCCCCCCCCCCCTACGATCCCACCTCATCTCATCACCAATTAAACCATCGTGACATCTATAGGACACATGTTTTCCTTTCTCTGTGGCCATCTTCTTTTGTTTGTTTGGCACTCTACTCTCGCCACAGGACACCCAACTCTTCTCTGGCAATCTGCAACTCATCCTGCTGCTGCAGGGCAACGCAGAGCTATAAATTTGTTTCGTGGACTTCGACTTCGTCTCTCCTGATATTCCTCGTTCTGCGGTCCAGTAGGTCCAGCGTGTCGGTGCTCGGTCCTGATTTATATCGCTGCCATTTCTCTGGTACGCCGACGGCCGCTGATCGCCGTGCGGTCAACAACGATTGCGGGACAACATCTTGAAGAGGGGAGAGTGTTGAGAGAAACCAAACGTTAGACCTTTCATCGACTGTGTCCCTTTTGGGAGGGGCTTTTGGTTTGAACAACTGGACCAGCAAGGAGAATCTAGAATCGAACGTGAAGAGATATGCGACGAACTTCGGCGAATCTTCACTGTCTGGAGTAACACGAGAACTGAAATGAAAATTGATAAAATTGAAATCAATACCCTATAAACCATAACACTCTCACATCTCCTCCTCGTCCTCCTCCTCCTTCTGGTAGTGACAACGAATCCAAACACATCGGAACACTTCTACAACGATATCACCACCGGCGAGGGATTGGATAAACTGTTTACCTTAGCTCACAGCCGATTGAACTCTCTCTGATGTTTTTTTTTTCCTCTTGAGCTCGAGTTTCTCTTGAGCGACGAACAGAACCGTGACCACTTGGGTCACCGTCTCGAACCGATGCTGCCAAATCCGCCACTGCCTTACTCCGTTATTGATTGCCATGAAGGAAAGGCGATGGCATCCAAGCGTAGCGCCCTGGAGGTGACAAGGAACCGAGTGATCGGAACCGGCAACTGACTCTGTTGTCTTTTCTCATCAAGACAGCCGAAAACTGTTGGATCATCGTTGTGATAATCGTTCCGTTTTCTGCTTTTTCTTTTTGCAGATCCTTTCGTGAGCCGTGAGCTGAGGTGTGACGTGGGTAAAATTCACTGCTCACAGTTTAAACGGTTCAGCTTCCATGAAGCAGTAATCGCCGCTACTACAAACAAGGTAAGCAAGATAAACTAACGCTTGGAACAGTCCGCTAGCCAGCCAGCCCGACGCAAAAGCGAAGTAATCGAAGAACATTAAAATCAATTCCCTATCATCACCATTAGCGATCACTAGATATCTGGTCTAGCTCTCACTAAGCATTGCTGGCGTGATTGATTCATAGACTAATGCTCTCCCTCTACACTGCGTGAATTATGTTGCCCCGGTGCGTGGCGATGCGCACTGGTTCGCGCTTATGCTCCCCTTGCCGCAAATGAATTTCAGAATGAACTTCCATAAATCAGATAGCTCATTCAGTGGTCGCACGCTGGCTTGCCTCGAACCAAGCCTCGATAGCCACCGTTTGCCATAGATCTTTCCTGGCCCAAAATAGGCCCCGAACCGGATCGCCACATTAATGAAACTATCTGGTAAATGGTGGCTAGGAAAGCGGAACGCCCGAAAAGGTGTGCTGTGCCGATGGTTTGGGGTGTACTTCCACCGGGCATAGACTGTGGCCGTGCAGCTGGCTGTGCCCTGCGCTGCTGCTGCTGCTGCTGCTACTGGAAGTTAATTAATTAATTTTCCAATCATCATGTGCAGGCTGATGGCACTAGCTTCTGGCTAGCAGCTACTCCTGCTGTTCAATGCAGCTGTTGTGCAAAGCGGAGCATCCATCCAGCACCGCAAGGATTGCACGTTGTGAGCCTTGCATTAGGCTTTCAGCACGATGCCAACAGCCGCAGCCTGTAACAACAACAACAACAACAGCAACAACAGCAGTGTACGAGTATGGACCACGAATGGACACACCGTGATAGACCTTTCGCCGTGTGTGCCTGTCAGAGGTCTTCATTTAACACCCACTGCACGTCCTCTGTGCGCTGCTCTGGTTGGCTAAAAGATAAAAGCCTCTCTCTCTCTCTCTCGGCGTGTCCTCTCGATGGAGTGGAGTAACCAGGGGCCATCAACGCTATTTGCTGTCACACCTGTGTAGGGCTTCCGGCGCGTGGCCACTCGTACGGCAACAAGTGAAAACGGTCAAGCTCCGAATTGCCACATTTCTACAATGATTAACTTCTTTTCAAGGGCAGCAGCAGGTCCTTAGCGAACCATCGGGATATTGTAAGCACTTTCTGAAGTAGATTGATATGAAGAGATGCCCTCTCCCTCCCTCTCTCTGTTTACTTCGTTAGCGTAAGATGTCTCTGGATGTCTTTTAGATACTCAGATCACACGTAGCCAAGGGAATGTGATTTAAAAGCATCAAGAACTGGGCCAAACGCTATTCAGAGATAAATAAAGAGTCTCCGAGAGAAGCTAGAACTCGTTCAATTACGTTCACGTCGCTTCTTGATCAACAGAAGAAGCCTTTTAGCAGATTAACTCCCGATGCTAGCTTATCGAGTGCGGATTGTAAGAACCCGCCTTCAACATCACTACGTTCCCATTTCCATACGATCCCACTAGGATGTTACACCCCACATTAAATAGATAACATTGTACTGGTCTTTGCTCTGTGGAAATAGAAACATCATGCATGAATTGCCCCACGTGGTTCCAGTTCATCAACCCAGAATGTAATACCTCTGTACGGTAAAGATAAACTCGCTTGCGGCACTTTTTAAGTCCACCATTTCGGTGTATCCGCTCTTACGGAGATTCCCTTTGCTTGCTTGCTGGCTGGCTGCCTTTGAAGATTTAACAGTGAGTCGGAAAGCCCCCTTCTCAAAATTACAAGCCCTCGGTTGGCGTCTGACCAATCCCCCATCTCGATCCCCACCCCTCCGGTTAACTCCCGGGAACATCTCATACAACTGCAGCTTCGAACCAGTGGGCGCCTTCGCTCTGCTATCGCTTCGCAAACATAACTTCCTTTGTGTTCCCGCTAATGGTTATTACAATCGATGTCATAATATTTGCATTCATGTGCCGTTGTGCCGGCCCTTTTCCAAACCACCGAGACGCCGATATACCGATTCGCTAGTACCCTCTTTTTTCTGCCGACATTCCTTGTCCCTCACGGCTTCCTTTCTAGGGTTCTCGCAAACAAACGCCCTTCACCTCTACGAAAAGGGGTTGAATACACAACGCCTTGTGTCGCCTATACTCTCCTTCTCACTCACTCGCACGGTGCTTTTCCGGTTTAAATTTCCCAACACAGGACACGACACACCAGGCGGTCACAACGGTCGTCGAGTTTGAGTCGAGTCGAGTCGAGCGCTCGCACAGTCAAAAGCACCGCAGGAGGTTCATATTTTAATAAACATTCTCAAACAACATAAACTTACCAGGCCGCTCTTCCTCTCTCCATTGCTTACCGCGCACACAAACACATACACAGAGAAAGGGTTTGAGCGTTAAGTCCCGGGCCAGGGAAGCGAGAAAGCCCTCCGCACAGCCACCGAGCCTGGCCAGACCGGGAGGCCTCATTGAACTATTCATTTTCACGGGGCAGGCACGGGGCACGAGGGTGAGGTGAAGTCCTCGACAGTGGCACCATTTCAGCGCACTCCGGGGGAGGGGGGGGGGCAAATCCCGGGGGCGAGCTGTGGAAAAGGATTGAGACGATGCCATCCCATAAGGGCTGGGCGTCGAGCCATGGGACGTACATCGAATCCCGGACCATGTTCCGTTGTTATTGCGCGTAAAATCCTTCGCCATTCCAATGGTGGCATGGCACGGTGGTAGGCTCTTAACTTCCGTCGAAGAATATCGTTCGCCAAGTACCTCAAGCCTTTACCGTCGTCGTTGTTGTGCTGGGTTCATTTAGCACATGGGAAAATGTTAATGATGCCCTTGAACTTGACAATACTGTTTGATGGCGCTGCAATGTCGTGGGTTTTGTAAAGGAAGAAAAGGGACGACCGTCGAATGTCAACCGAGGAGAGTTTGCTAGCACCTGGGGGTGCTTCCTCCGCCCGGTGGTTGCTAGGTGTCTATAGATTGTCGTTATTCGACCAAACCAATCCAATTAAATTAATGGAATTCATCAAGCCTCAAAGCGCCTTACAAACCCCGTGTAAAGCAGTGATTTAGAGGTGTATTGAGAGGCGACAATGAAGAGGCAGTCATTACAGAAAGCTTCTTAACCATTTGTTTGCTATTGTGGTGCAGTTTATTAGGCATTTTGGGAACTTTAACTACTGGTTGCTTGCGTTAGATTGAGCTTTGGCATAACTTTAACCAGTTTATCCGGCAGATTATCTAGGATGTTATTAGCATGTTTGAGAAAAGTACTTTGATAAGCAAGCCATTTAACATTTAAATATTTTGTTCATTCTTTGTAAAATTGGATAGATTGTTTATTTTATACGATCGTAAATTGATAATATATTCCCCATATCATTCATTTGGTGATCATTTGGAATCGTTCTAAACTAGAAAAAAAAGGTACCGCCATATGTTGGTGATAATCGGTAGTTTGTGACTATATAACTAAAACTAAATCTATTATTAGAAAATATGATTGAATGTTATTTGAAAAATTATCACACTTTCCTAAAAAAAATATCCAAACATACATGGCACAGCTATGCAATAATGAGCAGTTCCGTGTAACGAAGAAAACTTAAATCTGTTAGAATATTTTGGGAAAAACTAGTGATAAACGTTTTGCACCTTGAATGATTTTTAGATTGCTTGTAGAATATGCTACAACTCTATTGTTTGACAACAGATTGTGAACATTTAAGCGCAACAAATAAGATCCTTATGAAGCGCACTTTCAACCCTATATCATTATCAAAGTGTAGTTTCCTGGTAGCTATTCTCATCTGTTCTGATAGAGTGCTGGAAAAACAATAAATACTGCACACTCGTACCACATTCCAGCGCAAAACTCAGAACAATGCAATCACTGCAAATCTCGTCAGCATTCCACCTAACGTACAATGGCCCCAACGTGCAACCATTCCACAGCAGCTCATTTGCAAACTAACTCATCCCGAGTGCAGCATTCCAACAGCAGTGCACAGTTCCACGGATTCTTTGTATCACTTATCACCCCTGCTCCGGGATTGAGTCCTAATTTACGCGCAAATGAGCTGTGCGCGAAAGGTAAAGTGCACATCATCAGCAAACTCCATGCGCGAGTGCATTGCAGTTGCCGGATTGTTTTCCGCCATTTTCCAGTCAAGCACCCCGGCAGTCGAGTCGAGAGTGCACAATGGTAAACTCATTGGCAATCCCCTCTTTATGTCGCGTACTCGTAGAAAGGCTCAAATCAAGTGCTTCATCATGGCGTGCAGTTACTTGACAGCAACGATGCAGCTATGCATTCAAAGCGAACTCATTCAATGGGGTAGCTGAGTTGTCGGAATTTTAATTCCCAGCGTGCAATAGCCGGTAGCCAATCGTTCGATCCCGGATAACAATTGACCGGCACTCGGCGCTCATTAAAACATATGAATGTAAACCCTTCATTGGTGCCTCAAACCCCCGGTTCCGAGATTCTCCGCAAACATTCACATCAACATCAACAAACGACCCCTTTCATGGCGTCCTCTTCAGCACACAGACCTCTCCTCAGCTGCCACCGCATAAACCTCCCCGGGGGCGGAATGTTAGTCCCCTGAGCTGAGCTGAGCTTGCGAGCTGTGAGCAGAATCATTTTTGTTTCAAGGGAAAGCATCCGGCTGCGGCTCACTAGAGCGCCACACCATCTGTAATTGGTTTTCCAATCTGGGAATTGATTAAATGTAAACATTTTCAAATGATTAACAAGGATTGTTCGGCGGAGCGGAAGGAAAAAGTGGCATCCTGAGAGTGTGCAGCGCAAACACATACACAACACGCCTTTCATGTTGATACAACCGGCGCTCCAACCAGCGATCGACGTTAAAGACCACACTCACATCTCACACACTTGGAGGTGGTTCTAAGCGGCGGCAAATGGGCTTAGCGCTTAGAATTGAATTTAATTCCCACTTCTCGCAGGGCAGGAGAGGTGTATGTGGTTCCACAGCGAGCGAACTGTGAATTCGCTGGAACTGCGAAAGCAGGCCCCTTCTTAATGATCTTCTTCTGCACCCCACGAACGCACCATTCCGGCGTTCGATTTTCCCTTTGATCTACCGCTCTTTGGGTACCGCCGGTTGATGTGTGCTGGCTGCTCGCGATCCTAGAAGCGACCACCAGGACGACGGAACATTCGCTTATTAGCTTTTGCTCGTTTGGCACCGCAGCGCGTAGAGCGGGAAAATAGGTTTTAAGCAACCGCCACCCACCTAGCACGAGATGTCTGCGTCCCGTTCGGCTTTGCTCGAATGCTTTTTCGGTGGCTTCTTTCTTGGTAGCTACCGAAAATCTACCGAAACATAATTACGAGTCACTCCCTCGGTTCAGTGGAGTGTATGTTGTGTTAGGCTGCTGTTCCGGCTGCTGCTTCGGTTGCTGCTGTTTGATTGAGCCGAGGCGAGATGCGGCTCTGATTCGATTTTCCGATTTGGCCGCTTTTATGTCGTGATTTACTGGAAAGAACGGAAACGGTTTGTGTTTGTGTGTTGTGGGTCGGTGGTTGTGGGTTTTCCTAATTTTCCACCGATGGAGCGACCGAGGTTTACCGATGCTTTGGTTTTTAAGTTTTGTGATGGGGGAAAAAAATAATTGCATGAAGTGGTTTGTGAGCGTTCCCAGGACGGAATCCTGGGAATGGTAATTGGATTATGTCTCATCGGTTGCTAGTTCTTTGTGTGGGAAGCTCATGATTTGCGTCGTTCTGTGATTAATGAGCATTCGTATGGTTTAAGCGCGCAGCTCGCGAGCATATAATCTGCGTAAAACGTTTAAAATCAATGTCGGCGAAGGCTGAAGACAATAAGTATCGTTTCCAATCAAATAGATTACATGCTGTGTAGCGAGGCATAAATAGAATCCAAAAATCTTCACGCAAAAGGACATTACACTGCTTTATGTATAATAAACTGAACTACATAGTCTATCGCAAAGTAAACAGGACTTTTTCCAAAGGAAATTTTGCGATGGCGCTATCTTAATGTATGTAGTTTTGTTTGAAAGGTGCATCTTTCAGGAACTTTCAGTCCAAATTTCATGGCACTTGGTCCATTGGAAGCAAAGTTATTGCGCATATAATGGCAATATGTTTAGGTGGTCGATACAAGCCTTGGAATCTGGGGCATACAATACGATGAAATACGAATTTTGTGGAAAAAAACACATAAAAAAGTTCAGAAAAAAAGTTTAGTTTTCTTTTAATTTGATTAGTGTTTGCCTGCCGGCCTCAACTCTATATGCACTTTCCATACGTTCTGCGACTATAATGGATGAGATCATAAGAAGAAAACCCCATAGGATGTCCTATTATTCATTATGTAAAAAAAATAGACAACTTTTTAGCTAAGTGCTAACAAAACAAAAGCACCACAATGTATTCAGTCAATATAAATAGTCGAACAGATGCAGAGAAAGCAATATCTAGAAGCGAGTGAAACGCATCGATAAAACAAATGACAAATTTAAACAAAAAGTTTATCAATTGTTGGACAACATCGCCCGAGGTCCTGATTTCATGCATCTGAAAGCTAGAAAAACTATCCTAATATTTAATCCTTTTCCCTACGAATCATGAAAGATATAATTTTCCAAAGAAAACGTTAAAAATATGCTGACATTGATACAATCAAGTGGCTCCAAAAAGGACGAAATATCGCTTCTCAATCATCAATGACCGACAGAATCCAGCGCTGTCTCAATCATCAGCATCCTAATCACCGAAAATTCACTCTCTACTTCCAAATCCATATTTCATTGCGGTCAAACCCGTCCACCACGCGCACACACTCATGGCCATCGCTTGCGGCCAACCCAAAATCGGGCCAAACATCGCTAACCGAATCTCTGCGCCTCGGCGCCGCCGGCCCCAACGATTCACGTCAGCGCCGAAAACTCTGCTCAGTTTCTAATCCTTCACTGGCGTATGGTTGGGCTGGCGCTTGGGCAGAAAACCGGAAAGTGCAATTTACAAATCGGCTTATCGTCCCCATTCCACCCTTACCACTAGCCCTCCCCATGGGCAGAACTACCCCATTTTTCGCTCCATTTCTCGGAGCCACCCTACCGATGAAACCGTCCTAATTCCTTTAGGATTTGCACCTAACCCACCTCGAAGGCCACCCTGCCTGCTGCCTTTCTGTTTTCTGCTGAATTCCTGGCCTTGGGCTCGCGGATCGTAATAATGAAAATTTCCACTCGATTTGAACTCCCGGGTGCCGCCGCGGAGTGGCCACGAGTGGGACGGGTGGTGCGTTGCATAGCCACCGATGATCCGCACTGGCTGAACAAAACGTCCAACGTTATTGGATGGTCGTGCGCTCGATTGAGTTTACAGCGCGCTCTCGACATGGTCCATTCGATGGCTCATCAACTCACGGGCAGGACTCAGGCACCGCACAGGTCGACATGGGAAATCGTGCGTTGGTACCGCGATAGTCGCGCATAATTCCCGTGATCCCATCGCGTAAGGGTAAAATGTAATTTCCACATATTTTAATGGTTCGATCGAGTTACCAACACACGGGTCGCGGTAGCGAGAGAGAAGATGCGTTGCAATGTTGAAATAGATACCGCGGTAGTGCGTGCAAGCTTTTCAAATTGTTGATATGATGCCCTGGGTCAATGTTCTGGTTCTGGACAACCATGATGAGGATAATACTCCAGCGCGAAATGTAAATGCAATGCTCGGAGGCAGTCGGTGCATTGTTCCACTGTTCGAATGGTTAGGATGTAATCGGATGCAATCAGATATTCGATTGTTGGAAGAGGTAGAAAGCAGTATAAAAAAAGAATCATAAAATACTCGTATGTAATGTAAACCGATGACGGCCTGAAGGTAGAAGCAGTTGAACATTCCAATACTGATGAAAAATGCTTTGGTTTTTCTTTGTTCGTTGAACAGCTTAGTGAAACCTCTCATGTGCTGCTGTTTGTGCAATTCTATTGAAGGCGCTTAGTTTCCATTGCTAATTGTTGTAAAATAACATATAACAACCGTAGTACAACTTCATGCGGATTTTCTATTGAACTCTTCCATTTCTGCGATCTCCCCCGGGGTGGGACTTGTGCAATCACACGTTATCGAATCATTACTCGCGTTATCTAATTGTCGAAATCATTACACGATCTATCATGATAAAAAAAGGTTTGTACCAGTAACGCCGCTATCATTTGAATCGTTTTAATATCACATTGCATGGTATCTGTTTCAATACATGCAGCTGAAATACAAGTCGCTTATCTCACGCTAAGCGTGTTCGTACACGGTGCACAGATACGTTTATCTTATCATAATACTTGGATAAGGCGTGAATTGTTTACGCGCTGGGGGACATAGTTGTGCCAGGTTAGTTCAAATTCACATATCACCCAAAGAGGTTGGAGCGATTCGGTTGAAAACACTTAAAATAGTACTTCCTGAAATTAAAAATGGCTTTGAAAGAAAGTCTTGGCTTGGCTTTGAAAGAAATATTTGTTAAAAACGGCCTACGGCCGGCCATCTTTGTTGAGTTTATAGTCGATATTGCTTTAGACTTGGCCTTGGAGACTCATCCAGTGCAATGTAGGAAGTAATACATTTTTTAGTAAAAAATGGAAAGTAGCAACAATGAAATTAACAATCGTGGATTGTGATGTTGATTCCAGCTCGCCTAAAGATGAGTGTGTTGTTCGAAATTCCCGTGAAGAAAAGCACCTTGACAAGTACGATCTAAGCAAGAAAGCATACGTATTGGTGTTACACCACCACAAGTTTGATGATTCCACACACAACAGAGCCGGCAGCGAGAAAGATATGGAAAAGATTGAAAGGTTTTTTCGAGCTTATCGCGTTGACCCGCTCAATGTGTGCGCGAACGAAACTGCTGAGGAAGTGCGCTACATTATGGATAACAGTACGTGCACGCAATTAATACCAACAATGAACAGTTAAAAGTGTTCTTTACTCATGATTTTAGTTGCACACAAGGATTTCAGTGACAACAGCTGCTTGATAATCATCATAATGAGCCATGGACTTGCTAATGATCAAATCATGGCTCGTGATGGCAAAACGTACTGCTTCGAGGGAGATATTGTGGAGAAATGCACTTCCAATCGGACGCTCGATGGCAAACCGAAACTCTTCATCGTGCAGGCATGTCGAGGAGGTTCCGTATGGGCAACGGATTCTATCAACATCCAAAGCAACAAGAACGATGTCTTGATCTTTCAAAGCACCTACAAAGGTATTTGATTCCCATTCCTAAGCGATGAAAGGTGATTGAGTGCAATCCATCTGTGTTTTGCTTCCAGGATTTGTCGCCTTGCGCAACCCACAAGAAGGAACATTTTTCATGCAGCATTTTTTCCGGCTGTTGGATGAACATCGTGACAAAGACATCTTTGGCATCATAAAGCTTCTGAACGGCTTTTTCGAAAGCAGCGCGTTAGTCACTTAAAGAGGAGGTGCGATTGCCTTATGATTTTAATCGTTTGTTTCATCTTTTGCTTTCAGTCTTCCTCAAAATCCCACCATGACCACAACCCTCCGAAAGGATTTGATATTTGATGATCTACGGTTGTAATGGAATTTCGATTCTCGACTTTCACGTTACCCCATGAACACTTTAATCAATCGAAGGGTAGCCAATTGGTTTACTCTTAACCCTCGGTTGGGCACCCGGCGTTTACCCCTTCGTTGGGCACCCGGGTACCCGGGTACCCCACTTATGTGCATTGCATTGTTATGTTCTTGTATCATCGTTTGTATAAGTTTTATGATAAAAATGGTGTTCTAGAACTAATTTAAGAGTCTTCGGAATGTATTTTTGTTTAAAAATCACAACAAAATCCAATAAAAACAATAAAAATAATCAACACAATGCATTGATACTCCCTCGTACGGTTATTCTCTACCGCGTACGTCGTAAAGCAAGCAATAAGATCGTAAAGTGATCGAATTTTCCAGCAAATATGTTATTGAAATTATTGATTTCTTCGAATAAATCAGTTTTGAATTGTCATAAGGCACTTTTGAGTCATAAACAATTCAATTAATTGGGCACAATTGAGCTACGAAATCAGACCAGTTGCCACATGGTGCGTTCAGAACGTAATGAGAATAGATTTTTCTGACAAAACGGTTGGAGATAACGTGTTAATTTTTTTAAGATAAGGTAGAAGAAGGTTTTAGCTATCAATCGCACTTTAGTTCGTTCGGCTATGACCAACTGAAAGAAAATGGGACGATTTTTCGTGAAACTTGTTTTTAGTTGATGGAACACCATAGAATGTCCCCTTTCTATGGGCCATTGGTCTGGCGCGGATCATCCGGACCTTCTTCCTGGCGCGGATCATCCGGACCTACAGATAGACATTCCGTTGGTACCAGTAATTCATCAAGTCCTCATACATTTCTGTTTGCGTGCTCTGTGCCAGGAAGAGGTCCACGATGGACTGTACCAGTGGTCCATAGAAAGAGGGCGTTCTACGATGTTACATCAACTAAAAACATGGTTCACGAAAAATCGTCCCATTTTCTTTCAGTTTGTCATAGCCGAATGAAATAAAGTGCGTTGAATAGCCAAATCCTGCCTCTATGTTGGCGTATAAAATTCAATACCTTATCTCAAACCGTTTCGTCAGGAAAATTCAGTTTCATTAGTTTCTGAACGCACCATGTATATTTGTCTCTGTGGTCTACGAAAATGCCGCCTAAACCCTTTTTGATGAAGATTAGTGTATAATTTACTCATATGTTAAAAAAATTACACTATTAGAACCATTTTTAATCAGTTTGAGAAATAATATATAATTTAAATTGCACATAAAAGGCTTCAAACTAAGTTTATTATTTTTCTCCTATTGCTCGTTGAAAAGCTCAAACGTAATGAAATTTTCATCAAAATATTGTAGTTTACCTAATTAACAATTGATAAACACGTCAACATGGATAAATGTTGGTAAAAAGTGTAGTTTTGTGTTTATAAACATAGCCCATGTGGATAGCCAACGTATGGGGTACCCGGGTGCCACTGGGCGGGTGTTAATTTCATCGGGCCATAATTACCTTTAAATATGAGATATCAAAACAATTTCAACGCCAATTCGGCTTGAAATGAGTTGTACTTTGGGGATCCGGAGTTTCGTAAAAAAATATTGACGGGAAGGGATTCATTTTTTCGTTGAAACTTGAAATGGGTACCCGGGTACCCGGGTGCCCAACCGAGGGTTAAACTGTTACACAATAGTTTACTTCATATTGGTTATGGGACAAATTTGTTGCTCCATATCCAAATTATTGATGCGAATGACTTATGGAACGCACTCATTGTGATTAATTTTTTTTTTTTGCTTGCCTATTGCTTGTCAAACAACACAACGATAAAGACAATTTCATCAAAAAATTTTCAATAAAGGCATTTTAAATATAAACAGACATTCGTACATTGATAAAGCTGTTGATAATAAGTTTTGAATAAATGTTCATAAAAAGCAAATGCTGAGGTTTTGCATTAAATGCGGATCATGCTATCAATAGGACATTTTAAAAATGTAACGCTATCATGTGATTTTTGTTCTCTCTCTCTCTCTTGGCCCTCTGGAAATTTTTTACTTATTTACAATTAATAATGGACGATTCATAGCACCCTCTGCAACTCTGTTCATTCAGCCATTTTTCTGTTTTCTGTGGCATTTTCTTGTTTCCTATGGCACTCCATTCCGCCACCAATTCATCTCAAATGTACCCCCCATTAACTGGACGCGGCCTTTATTAAAGCAGCTACACACATTTTGCGACCGCACAAAACACGAACCAGACACAGATGGCAACCATATTCCTATCTGAGCCTCCCATTGAGGGGTTTAAAAGTTTTATAAATCCCCCGCGAAAACCGGAGAAAAATGCAGCAAAATAAAAACAACAAAAAACAAACGAAAAGAGAAGAGAGCGTGATGATGGTAGCTATCATATTAAAACAAACTATCCACCTCTGGCTGGCCCGCCCCGGGGGGGGGGGGGGGGTGTGGCAAAGCGGCAGTCAGTAAATAATATCACCGACACATAACGCGCCCCTTGTTTACGGCAACCAATCCTTCCATTATGCATGCCCGGCGCCTTATGACGCACACACATATTTGCTCGGACGCAATATTATTGCATCCCAGCTGAATGCATTCATTCGGGGAGTGCCCGGAAGCAATAAGCCAACCAGCATCATTGCGAGCACCGTGATTAATGTAGCATTAATCGTTAACTCGCTCGCGTAGCGTAATAATGAATTCAGATGAAAATGTTGCTGCACCACCGCTATTTGCACAGAGGGGTATTAATACACCCCACCCGGGGGGTGGTTTCGAATGTTCCGCATCTTCGCACGATGGCGGATTAAAGATCGATCGGAGTTGCTCTTTTTACGCCCGAGCTGAATTTGCACTGGATGGTTGCGTATGAAATCCTGATTTTTTTCGTTTATTTCATTCTCAACCTGTATCAATTGAGTAAAGAGACTCGATCCATCGTCGTTTGCATTACCGAGAAACTTTAATTTCCGCCTCACTTTACTCGGAACTGGCAACCGGAAGTTGAACAAAGTGTACAGTGTTCAGGGAGTTCCAGTTCACTTCCTGGCAGTTTCAGCAACTATACGTACTACGGCAGACATGCTTCCGACAGACACCAGCACCAACACCGTAGAGAGAACCTCGCACTACGTCAACGACACGACAAAAGAAACTAATCCCTAAGTCCGATTCCTCGCATTGTGGCCCTCCGGGTGTTCCGGGGGTGGTGTGGACTACCAAACCTCAGCTCTGCTGCTCCGCTGAGCCCGGTCCAGTCCATCATTTGTTTCCGGATGTATCGTACCGGTTCCTGCCTCCAGGTTCCTCAAGATTCCACTCCCCCAAAATCATGGACACGATCTGCCCGACCCATTGTTCTCAGAAACTCCATCGACCGAGGGTCCGATGTTCGAAAACAAAGGCCAGTGGTGGACGATAGTTTGTAACGACCTGTTCCAAGGGACCGGCAGGCTGCGGCAGAGGACAGAGGGGACTGGACATCAACTCACAGTCACTCTACTGGTCCAACAAACGACTCCCCGCTGCAAGCCGTCCAACCGCCATTGTAAATGGTTTAGTTTCATAATTTGGTCAACACTCCAGGGCACTCTCTGGCACTCTCTGGCTAGGGAGGGACTGCGCACTGTTTGTCCAACGGGCACCCAGGATTGGAAGTTGGTTTGGTTTGGTTTGGTTTGGTTCGGTTCTCGACCCTTTTTTGAGATGGACCTGTTGAGAGTGTTCCCAAAAAAGGCGGGGTGTTGGGGAATTAGAATTTGAATCGAATTAAAACAAAACGTCCAACAATGGACCGACCGTAGACGGATGACGGTCTCTCAGGATTGTGGTGAAGTGGCACGCCGGTTTTCACGGCACGTTTTTCCACAACAAACAACAGCGACACCTTTTTCGAATTGTCTTCAGAAGACAAGAAATGGATGCGACTGGACTATCTCTCCGGTCCTGTCGGGATCGCAATTTACACGTCAAAACTCGGCCGGAAGTTCCTACGCAACCGGTCTATGCGTCACAGACAGCATCAGAATGAGACCTTCGAAAGGGCCAGGGCCAGGGCCAGGGCGCTTTATCTGTTTTAATAATTCGCTAGAAAAGCCATAAATTGTCCACTCGGGCGCCTGTCACATGCCACGAAGATGCTACAAGGTCTCTCCTCCTTTCGGCATTGGCATTGCAAGAGGAAGAGTTCGGCCTGAAGTCCATGGAAGAACATGAAGAAGGAGACCGTTTGTCCACTTTTCGATACAAAGCGATATAAATAATGTGCTCTACGGAGACTAATTTCTTTCTTCTGTGCGTGCCTTTTTGGGGGGGGGGCGAGAAGCCGGGGACCGGGTCCAGAGGATGAGATGCCCAACGATGCGATAACAAGACACGAGAACTTCTGCGAGCATGTTCTTCTTCGGTGACTTTGGCGACCGCCTGCAGGCGGACTGGGGCTTCGACAAGCGAGCCTCGGTCGAACCCTTGGGGGGGGTGGGGGACTTATCTTATTTGTTTTCACTCCCGAGCGGGAACGAGCCCAAGGGAACGAGGACCTACGGGTCGAGTGGAGTCGTTTCCGGCTATCCCCGGGTATATGAGTGATTAATGAGGATCCAGATTATCTGCCGTTCCGTTCCGGTAGTACATATTTTACGGCTGATCGAGGGTGGTATATGTGTCATCCTAGTGGCGGTTGGATGACCAGAACTCCAGCCTTCTTGATGTACTTGATGGAGCTCGAGCACGACGGTGGTTTAGGCTTCAGATGAATGGACTTCAGAGCCACTGGCCAGCACCAGGTCCTAATCCTTTTGCCACAAAATCAAACACAGATTCTGTGAAAGGATTTCGCTCGCTTCGCTACTGCTCCACCCCGGCTTCCGGACATCCCATTCGATGAGCGAAGTTTTATTTGAATATCATAATTTAAGCCATCATAATCACCTTCTCCAGCACGACTCGATTCACGTGGACACTGGAACATACTTGCATCAGGAGATAACTAGACCAACGGTGACCGCAGAACGGGTTTTCCACCTTCCAAGCAGGCTGCTAGTGTCCTCCGGGGGATAGCAACGCTCGGTGCTCGGCGCTCGGTGATGGTGAAACCAGTGGACGCCTTGGAGTGAGGATAAGCTCGTCACCGTCACCGATGTTTGCAGATGAACCTTCATTATCGTACGAACATTGTGCCTTTGTCCGGAAGAAGCGGCTGCGTAGGTGCAGCATGTGTTATCGAGGTGACGTGCGTGCGTGAAGCGGAAGCAGCGGGATTGACTGCTCCTTGGCACGACCACAAGGACGGGATCGCTCGCTCTTTCTTGCTCCTTTGGCGGCATAATTAATTACCGTAATTATAACACGAACCCGCCATAACCCGCCTTCGGGTCAGTAATCATTCGCGGTAACGGTGTCGTGGTGGCGGTGGTCGTCGTGGGCGACCGTCGACTGTCGGATCGGTCGTGAATTTGAGATGACAACAGGAATTTGATGCCCAACGTTGTGCCATTAAATCGTCTTTTATCATTTTTGCGTCGGAGGCACTGAATTAAATTCCTGGGGAAAACCCCCCATTTTCCAGTTGCCAGCCTAATGCTGCCAATGAAATTGAGGTTAATTTGAGGAACGTTGTGTGCTATCGAGGTAATAATTATGCTATGAAACACTACCTGCGATCATTGAATTATTTGAAATTAATTGGATTATTTGAAAAAGGGGAAAGTATGTCGGGTGAAGGAAAAGAGAGACGAGAAAGAGAGACGAGAAAGAAGGAAAGAGAAGTGCGCGGAGAGCGCGCGATCATCGGGGAGTCGCGCACGAACAGCCAAATAAAGAAGAAGCAAATTGTAAGTGAGGTGATTCGAAAGAAGAATAAAACACCGGAATTAAGAAAGGAAAGTTTGCTACAGTTCTTACACATTTTTGATCAGCTTTGTGAAACAATGCAATTGCTGTGAATCGATAGAATGTGCTCGATTGATCGTTGTATATCAATAACTTATGATGCTTTCAATCTAATTAATCTAGTTAGTTCATTTAACTACAAGTAGTACAAACAATATCGACCTACATTAATGTAATTAGTTGATACAATATCAACGATATCATAGCAAAAGGTTGTTCAAACCGATCAGAAAGTATTGCCAAATAGAATAGAGAACTTATGCTATCATAACTTTCTATGAAGAAAGTAACAATACTGTAGAAGTTACCCTTTTTCTATAATCTCTGATGAGAAATCATGCGTAAGTCCAAATGGAGCTAACCATCTTCACACAGCTTCTACACCAGAAAGTGTCAAACAGTCCGCGGGCCATTTCACCACATAATTTTCAGGTGCTTTATTAAACTTGCTTTTTTTTTCACCAAATCCCTATCGGTGCCAGTGTTCGTGGCCAGAGAGGTAAAAGCAATTCCAAAACTGGTCGCAACGTTGGGAAAAAGAAATGGTGTAGGTACCCGTAGCGTAGATGGAGGCGCCCGTACATGGAGGCGCCCGGTAACCGGTGAAATTGCAGACTTTCGGAGATTTGTAAACGTAAACGATTTGTAAATTTAAACGGCTAAATAACCGAAGGATTTCAAACTCCTTTACTTCCTTTCAAGCTTTAACCGATTTCATTACATTCGTCACAGTTAGGTTATTTATTTGGCATTTTCAGGAAAAAAAACAAATGGTTATTAGGAGTTTAAATAAGGAAATCAAGTCAATCCACTCGTCCTTCGGCTTTTAACATCTTTTTTTGGTGCTAGATAATTCTTTTTGTTTATGCCTATAGGACGAAAATGGACAGATCGACATTATTACTTCATGGGAGCTATTTCTTAACGTTGACACTCTGTCGAATGATAAAATATTATCAAAATTGATATTAATCAAAATGTATAAGAGATTCTACTGAAAAGATCATTTTACGAATAGAGAGATTAACTGAGATCATGTCATCTTCTCGAACTTATATTCTCTTGTATTTATTGTCATCGGTGAATCTGCCTAGCAATCACAAAAGACTGGTAATCACAGTGCTAAACATAACAATTCTGTGACAAAATCCATCACTTTCCCTTTTAAAAAGTGCTTCGTTCTATTCAATACAAGACACATTATTGCCAAAAGAACCAAAACTATTGCTGGCATCTTCCCTGTAACCGTCATCTTCACTCTATCGCCACACAATTCAACCCCCAAATGGTCCCCCCAAATTGAAAAGAAGAACATTCCAATCCCCCATCATGCTTCTAATCACTGAGCAGCTGGTCCTCCACTCCTGGTATTCTTTCAATCACTCAACCGAAGCACGAGAACGACCGAACAATGTTACGACCGTAATTTGGCCGCCATCAAGCTACAGTTTAGTGGAATTCGTTGCACTTCGTCGTTGCTCGAACTCGAAGCAAGCAAGAAGCGGATGGGAAGCAGGAAAAACGGTAGAAACACTAGATAAAGCCATCAACCAGGCAGTGCAAACAGTTTGCGCACTAGTTACGGTACCACGGCACACACTGCACAGGTTAGTGCAGTGCAAACCCCCAGCACCAGCACTATCCGGGTGCAGTAAGATCCCACCCCTCCAGGGAATGGCGTAGGATGAGTGGGTGAGAACGGTTGTCGTTAAACTTTACTGCACTGCTCGTCAGGATGCCCCAGTCTTCCTAGTTCTTTCGCTCCGTTTTTTCTCCATTCTCCATTGGGTCCAAATTTCTCATAGGGGTGCAGCCCGGCGTGGACCACCCAAAATCGCATCCTTCCCAGTGCTGCTCTATCAAACAGCGGGTCCCAACCGAAAATAGGAGCGGGGGATGGATTGCTTAAAAGAAGACTCAAAGGTTAGTGAGATGGACAGACATACAAGCGGGAGCGAGAGTACTCCATGCAGGACGCTTCCTCACCGTCGACGATTCGGACGTATGATCCGACCGGAGAGCGCACCTTGGAGATAAAATTTTACGATGCACCTCCCCGCTTGGTGGTGGTGATGCTGCTGGCCCCGAATTGCGCCGCGAAACTTATCAAATGCAATCATTTTCTTCGGACGCTTCGGACTATTTCCACTTTTATTGCGCCACGACCACCCGGGCCATATTATAAAACAGCTTGTTCCGGCCAACAGCAAATGCCCTACAATCGTACGTGTATGTACGTGTGTACTTGCACACATACACACTAGCATTGATGGGTGCGGTGGTCGTAGGAACTTTATCTCTTAATCTCCCCAGCGGACCCCTCGTCGTCGTGCCCTGGCGGCAGGCGGAAGTTGCTTGAAGTGCCTAAGGGGCTTTTATTTCCTCATTTCAAAAAGTTCCCACGAAACTCCTGTAGGTCAGCTCGCACACACAGGCACACCCAGGCACACATGATTCCCACGAGATGCTTCGTGCATCGTGGGCAGTTCCAATGCATCGCGTATCAATGCGCCCAATGAGTGCCGTATGTGAGTTCGGGGGTGTGGTGGTCGTTGGAAAATAATGTTAAACTTTTCCCATTTTCTTGTACGACCCCGGAACGCAGCCAGTCGATAGACCACCTCGGACCCAATCTCCGGTCCGGTCCTCCGTCGAAAACGTTTCCGAGAATGAGCTGTGCTTCCAGCTTTTTCGGTGGTTTTTCGATAGTGGGCCCACCGCACCCTCCCCTCGGATCTAATGGTTTAAAGTGAGAATAAGAGTGAAAGAGGGAGTGAAATGGATGGTTGAGATGAGGCTGGATGAAAGTTTTTCCGGAATCATTTTTCGCTACAACATGTTCACCCAAAACCCCCCGAGGGGTTGGTTTTTTGGGGCCCATAACATCATTGAGGAAGCAAATGTGTGGCCACTACTTCTTGTTCCTTCGCACGAGAGCACACGCTAGCAGGTTGAGTTGCCTGGATATCGATATTAAATGGTCCAGCAGCATCCTGTTCCTCCTCATCTTCCTCTGCAAAAGAATCACTTCAACTTTGAGCGAGCGGGCATGCTCAATGGACCGGCGGCCAGTGCTCAGGCCAGTAAAAAGGCAGTTCCGTTTCAAGTGCAGTTTTCCATTAAACTGCATTATCGGGCCCACTGAAATGGCCACAACGGAGCGGGAGAAGCACAGGCAGCGCACGAAGGACACTCGTGCGAAGTTAAATTGAGAACATCGAAGGCCAACAAGAACCGGAGCCACCGGGGATGCGAGCGAAAGGGATGAACGCCGCGTGCTGCATCCTTTGCATGAAAACAGTTTTATGCTCATTTACGGTGCTTGCCAGGGTTTGCAAAATTCCAACAGAGATGCAGATGAGGACCGTTGGCCGGCGTGTACATTCCTCTGCTGATGGCCGATGGTACCGTTTGCTTGCTTGCTTTGCCGGGTTCGCCACTTGAGCGAGGATGGACAGGTGCACCGGGCAGATGGTAATATGCTCAAGAGCCGGCCATTAGGGGAAGCATTCGGGTTGTCGATAGTGGAGTTGCGATACGGCTAAGGCAGCAGAGAGTCCCCATTTGCCATCGGACGACGACGACGACCATGTCTAGGTTGTATAAGGAGCCTTTTTTTGTAGATGGATTTCTTATTGGATTATTGCGAATTTGCTTCTTTTCATCTTTTGGGATACCGAATGCTATACCGTAGGATTTCTAGCCGGTTTCTAATCAGTTAATTGAAGTTCAAAGTAATGATATTTGAACTAAATGTGGAGCTTTCCAATGCAATCCATCGAGACTACTGCGACCGACGTTTTAAACGATATCTTGGCAAATGGCAACGCAAAATGTGTTTAAGTGTTCAATAGTTACTCACTATCAAAGACAATGTGGCGGCACATTTGATGTTAATTCAGCAGATCAAATGTTTTGAAGAACGCAAAGTGTCCAGCATTAATAAGATTAATTAGGAATCAATTTGAAGTATCCCAAATTGACAAAAAAAAATCGTTTAAGTTAATTATTTTATCTATTTTTATAATCAAAAGCTAGGTAGCAACTTAATCAGGGAATATCACCATTTATGCTTTTTAAATTACGCCACATCAATCCCACTATTATATCTTTGGAATAATAATTTGCTTTCCTCTTTTTTCTCAACACTTGGGATTATTTGACATTTAAGATTAATTGGTGTTTACGTTAGTTCATGAGAAGGGATTTATCCCTATCATTTTGAAACTGTCCAATTCCAATTCTTTGATGCTAAAAAACTGTAATATTAGAAACATAAGCAAAGCGTACGGATTTGAAAAAACCGAGTGTGATAATTTTGTTTGAATTTGTGTTTATCGAAAACTACTCACAGGAAAACATACGAATTTATTTAAGGTATTAACTTCGCTTTGGATCGAGAATTAAGTTCAATTGACACTAAAATCTTGCGAAAAACTTTTTGGATGATGTTCTAAGATCGGAATCATATTGACCTCTCCCTAGTGTCATGTAAAAATCGATTCAATAAAAAATCAAACACATCATTACATAATTAAATTAAACGGCATTCATAATACAACATAAAACGCACATAATAACCCTGAAATTCCACTGCTTCCATTTCATTTACTTGCTGGAAAATGGTGAAGAAAAAGCAATTTTTCCAAATATTTGCCTTTTCCACATGATTTTCATTTGAAGGCGCCTCCATTTTGATTCAGTTATTCAGTCTCGGAAAAAATCCATAACCCCCCCCCCAAACTGGTTTCCAACATTAACAAGAAGTTATCGCTCAATCCTTGGGCGGGCAAATGTTTACACCACTCCGTACCGTACTGCACTGTTGTTGTTAACAAGTTTGAAACGCACCCTGGCGCTGCACCTGCTCGACAAGCGCATCCTAAATACCGAAGCACTAGGCCAACCAGCCAGCTAGCCAACCAGCGAACGGGTGAACCACATTTCCCGGTGATCTTAAGGTGGGGGATTTACTACTAAAAACAAAACAAACCCCCTACCAACTCCACTCAAGTTGTGCTATAAAAACCAAACATACAAAACCCGTTCGTAAAAACACTCAGCATCGTGTATGCGTTGGCTGAGCGGAATTGCCACAAGAACCACGACCTACATGCCCTCGTTACACACTCGCATAAGCATAAGAAAAACGAAGTCCCCTCTT
Organism: Anopheles aquasalis; assembly: GCF_943734665.1. Lineage (NCBI taxonomy): Eukaryota > Metazoa > Arthropoda > Insecta > Diptera > Culicidae > Anopheles > Anopheles aquasalis. Next base: position 23,196,711 of record NC_064878.1, read on the forward strand.
GGTAAACATTGCTCTAAGCTCTCTTGTCACACTTGTCGACCCAACGGGAGTGCATCAGTAGTTACTCTTTCTCTCTCTCACTTCATTGATAAACCTGCCAACCTGCAAAACACGTCACTCGTCCTCTGGTGCAACCTGGTGATCCCGGTCAAATCACAAAGAAATCCTTTCCGTACATACCATGCGGTTGGTGTGTCTTTCCCGTCCTATGATGGCCAGCCCTTCGAGGATCTTCGAGGTTTCTTCGAGGTAATGAACGCTCGATCCCTCGATCCGCCTGGAGAGCAGTTCGGTGGGGCATCTGGGCGAGGGCAGGGTTTTATATTCAAAAGCAATTTTACGCCAGAGTAGTCGGTAAATATTTATGCATAATAATCTCGTCGCCCTTCACACTCGCTGTGCGGTCTACCACTCTTGCTGGCTCTGCCAACTGGCCAACGTTTGCTTGCATTGCCTGGTGGCTGGTACTGGTGTTGTAACTAATTTGAATGTACGAGTGCCGATGATGTTCTGCCATTTTTGCCATTTTGCTCCACCACTCCTCCAGTGATGTGAGCAGCAGAGAGGCGAGAGGGGCGAGAAGTTGCCCCCACGGAGCGGTGAGTGAACGTAGCATGCCAGCAAACACGAAACGTGGCTGGCTTACTGGGATAGTGGTGGGTTCAGCGTTGCAGACACCATGCGCTACGCCATGACTACTGCAGCGCTTGCTAGGGGTTCGGGGTTTGAAATGAAAAACGGAAAACCAAACCAGACCGGAAGGCAGATGGAGAGAGTCCACTGTCTATCGTTTTGCGGTCTCAACACTCACTCCGTCCTGTGGCCGTGTTGCTACTGGACCCGGACCGACGGAATCAATGACCGACAACTGGCCCTAGGAAGCTAACGGAATGCACACGCAATCCAGCAACAGCGACGACGGGCATACCAGCTGACCAAACGGATGATGCGCAACCTCCCGAGTGGTGGTGGTGAGTGCATAATTTATGACAAGTGGCCCACCGCACCGCACGCCTCTTGCTGCAGGGCGTTTAGTAAGTTTGTATTGGATTTCTTTCTGTGTGCCACTCCTTTCACATCCTCATCGTCCTCTAGACTGTCGGGGAGTCAGGAAGGGGAGAAGCTAACCGTTGGTTGCCGCATCGGTTACATGCCTAATTGGGTCAGTCATTGTCATGCGTCGTATACCATACACGTGCGTGCGCCTCCGTTTGCATACACGCCCTTCTATGTAGCCAGATTCTTGGAGATTGTTGTTTGCTACCGGAACACGAAGCTGGCCAGCCTGCCTGCCAGCCAGTCCGGCGTCTTCCTTGACGCAGAATGTAAGGAATTTAATTTCTTGTCAATAGCCTCCCCCCTTTGGCCGTCCTGCACCTACCATTTCATGCCACTGGTCGCCGGCATCACATTGTTTGTATCTTGAGACTCTTGTGTGTATTTGTGTGTTACATCGAAGCATTAATCAATTAGAACGCTACACAGGGCACGTGAGAGTATTTCTTGGGATGGTAAAGATTGATTCACAGCCCAACATTCCCCGTAAATCGACTCTCGATAGCCAGGCACCTCGGTCCGGTGCCCGGGTTTTTGTTGTACAAGCGCCACAGATTGCCGTAAATCAATAAATCCCTGGCACCAGGTTAAGATAAGTTATGGTTCCTACTGGTTTACGTTTGTGGTTTTGCGTTCGTATCGCTTTGAGAAGCACCTATCGAATGGGAGAAATGGGGGTTGTTTTTCGGTGAAAGAATGTTGCTTTATTGTGCTGCCGTACGATTATTTATTTGATTGCTTTTTGCAACTCAAAACATACGGCCGGTGGGATTGTTTAAATGGATCCTAACGAGTCCGCAGGAGTTATGGACTACTTTTAGAGGCCTATAGAAGGCTCTAGCTACTCGTTTGGAGGTGGTATTTCCTGGTTAAAGACCCGATTGAAGGGGCTCGCTCGCAAGAAGAGTTTTGTAAATATATTTTGGTTTGTGCAACAATGATTTGTACTTGTACAACGTCTTAAATGGCTAGGATACACGATGATTATCTGGTGATACAGATCCGCAGATGAATCATAAGGCGTCAAAAGGGTCGTAGAGCAGATTTAATCAGTTCTAAGTTAAGTAGGTAAACCAAATAAATAAAAAAAAATGATTTGAATATAATAATTAAAATCGAAAAATATAAACAGCCAAAAAGAATCAAAGGAATAAGTAGAAATTTGACTAGATATGATAAAAAAAAAAACCATCGCTAAATAACAGAGTGAGAGTGATGCAGTAAAAAATAAACGAACAAATAAATAAAAATACAAATCATTAAAAAAAACCTAAGTATTAAGGTAAACAATTGAGAGAGAGAGAAAGAGTTGAACAAAGACGTTCAACA
>NC_064878.1:23206595-23224095 GCF_943734665.1 Anopheles aquasalis
ACAGTGATAATAGTAGTTGTAGTGTCGTGAAGGTGTAAAGATCATTCTTTTTTTCTGAGTGTTCCCCTTTTTCGACATTACGTATACGTTCTTGAATCATTAAGTGGAGCTGCTGCCCACCTGGAGCTGCCGCAATAAATGCTGATGCTTTGCGTAGTGGGTAAAAAACCGGGAGATTCGAGTTCGCAGATTCAACGTTCCTATTGAGATTCCATTTGCTACGAGATTGTTCCGATCGCTCAGTGATTGTTAGTTATTGGTGGGGTGGTTGGGAAGTGAGAAATGATTACAAAGTGATAAAGTAACAGGTAAACTTCTAAAGCAGAGAACATTCCTGAATATGGACACTTTGTGCAAAGTTAAACCTAAGGGAAAGAAGAAAGACATGCTTCAACAAGCACTACATTCGCTCTCTATTAAATATAGCTCTCTTCCTACCATACCAGTTGAACGTAAAATTCGACGAAAAAAGGGAATAGAAACGGAAGAGAAAAAAAAATGATACGCCTATCTCCTCTGCTGCCTAAGTAGCTCGCTCGTGTGGTTTAACTAGTTAAAAATTATAATCCTAATTGTATTCTGCTGCCGCTTTTACTTTTCCTTACACATTAACGCATTAACACATAGCGTGGGAGGGGGGGGGGGGGATAGGTAGCCGACACACGGCTGTGTTTCGACACAAGGAACCTCTTCCATGGATGGAATATGTTAATGCACGTAACCATCGGACGAACCGGCATACGAAACCTCGATGTCGTTGTACAACAATCGTGCAGTCGTTATCTTGAAAAAGGGCTCCCCCCGTGGTGGGAGAGGACATTGTGGTAGTGTGCAAACAAATCAATTGGTATCGATCACTATTATGCCTCCGTCTATCTGTGTTTAGCCAATACGTATGCTGCTACCGCGCTTAAGTACTTCTTGCATTGAACGGCGTTTGATGCTCGTTTCTTCTTCTGTGTATGTGCTACAAATGATTCCTTTGTTCGATTCAAATTGATTTCTCTTAACTAATAAGCAGCGTGTGTGCAGCTCTGTTGATGGCCACAAACCATTATGGAGCTGTGACGCTTATGTCTTCAAAAAGGAGGAAAAAGAAAATTCAATTCTTGTATAACACAAACACAAGCCACAATGATTTCGCCAACCAGTTCTCTCTCGTATCCAATCTGTTCTAAACTAAATGATTGATTTCGTTCTCTTCGATTTCTATGATGATTCCGTTCTCTGCCTGCACGTGCACGCTGACAGGACAGTGGAGGTGTTGATTAGATTACTAGTAATTATTCTCTTCACTCTGAACACCTTCTTCTGAGCAAATCGCAACGCAACAGCAATCCAAGCTTAACCTCGCGATGAAGACGATAATGATAGGGATTCGTATTCATCGGCAACGATGAAAACGAATTGCGAAAAAAAAAAACAAACAAAATGTGAGAAAAAGGTTGGCAAATATTCCACAACCCCGACGATGACGACATCAAAAGCATATCCCACCTCTTCTGTCCGCCAGCGTGGTCCCAGGGTTTGTTGATTCATTAGAGCAAATATAACAAGAGCTTTCCACCCTTCCTGCCGGTGGTGGCGACGATTGTTACCGATTTACTTCGCTCGCGCACTCCCCGTTTTGCCTACAAGACTCTGTAGTTCCCAACTCATCCTCTGCTTGCACGGTGGAGAGAGGGAGCTCTTCTGGAGGAGGATAAAGGACAAAAATCGTACCCAGCTCCACACTACACTACCGTAGTGTGGAGCTGGGTACGATTTTTGTCCTTTATTTAAGCGCGCTGCTGTTGCTCGAAGAATCCCAGAAATTGAAGGATCTCTTCGTGTTGCCGTCGCCTCGTCGAGTCGCTAATTAGTTCCTGGTGTTTTTCTTTTTTGCGTGTGAAAGATGCTTTTCTCTTTTGTTTTTTTTTTTTGCTATCAGTGGCCATCCTCTACGCTTCAGCTGCTACTTCTGGGACCTTCATCAACAGAGATTCGCGTTTGAATCCACACCGTCGTGCTCGCGCTCATCAGCCAATCACATTCCTTACAAGTTACTCTTTCCCCCCCTCCTGTGCTGCCTCTTCTCTCGTTGTCGTCTTCTCTCTGGCATCGTCAATATTTCGGAACCTTCTCAAACATCACCTCCTATCCTAACTTCCCAACCTCTCTCTCTCTCTCTCTCTCTCTCTCTCTCTCTCTCTCTCTCTCTCTCTCTCTCTCTCTCTCTCTCTCTCTCTCTCTCTCTCTCTCTCTCTCTCTCTCTCTCTCTCTCTCTCTCTCTCTCTCTCTCTCTCTCTCTCTCTCTCTCTCTCTCTCTCTCTCTCTTCGGTTCTCTAGACGGGTGTATTCGTTTTGCTATCGGTTTTGCCATTTTCCTGCTTGGCCACCGGTGGCTGTTGCTGCTGTGGCTGCTGTTGCTGCGTCTTTGTTTGTTTTCCATTTTCATGCTTCCCATTAGTGGCCGCATGCTTCTCATCGCCTTCGTGCACGAAATGGGCGGCCGGATCCGGGTGGAGGGCCTGGTGGTGGTGCTTCTCATCGACCTCGTCCTCGTGTGCGTGCGGTGTGATCTGTGCCTCGGAATCGGGATTGATATCGGTATCGAGCGAAGCGCCTGCAAAAACAACAACCAAGAAACAGAATCAGGACATGGAGGTTCTCTACTAACTACTGCTTTCTTCTTCATTTCTTCTTCTTTTTTCTCTTCTCCTTTCGCCTCTTGCGCTACGGCGCCACGACGTTATAATTGGTTTTTGTTTTGTCGGTTGGAGGGATAGATTCACTAACTACCCTATACACGCTACACACGGATTGACTCCCGGAGTACGGAGTCCGGAGTTTTGAATGATTGAAGGACTTCCAGTTATCTCTCTGTGTCTCCGCCGCTTGCTTCGATAGCACCACCGAGCAGCCAAACAAAAACACAATGGCAGCTTTGCTCCTTCCACCAGACCATTCAATAGAGGAATGGTGGACGAAGTAGCCTGTTTTTGTCCAAAACAACTCTCTGCGATTATGATGCCAAGGAAGATTCATTAGTAATTGGTTCATCTTCATCTTCTCCTGCCAGCCAGACCGAGGAGGAACAAATCATTTCAACAAATCATGCCTCACATTCTTGTGCTCATTGATGGAAGCAGCGGGGACACACAATTAATGACGACCCCACGGGCATTTGCAATATTATTCTCGAAGCATTAGTGGAGAGAGAGAGAGGATGGTTTAAGGATTGGTTGGTTTAGGATTGTCAAAGAGAGTGTGTTTTTTGGTTATCACAAGCGGCGCTAGTAGATTCGTTCTGTAGCGTCTAGGGAGACGTCAATTTAGTAAACGCATTTCGCACTGAATTTAGTAGCCAAATTAGAGTCAAATTAAAGTTCTCTTCCATCCGACAAAAACAACTTTTCTTTAGCTTCTTTTTTCATGTTTTTCAATTTCTTTTTTTTCTCTTCAAAGTAACACTCTCCCTACCTTTCTGTTTCTTGATCGTCAAACAAGCACGGATGCATCGCTCGCTTCATATCCCACCACACACATACAAAGGCACACATACTAGGTTCTTTCTCTGGTTTTTCGCTCTAGGCAAATGTCTCTTATGATGTGGACTCAAGAAGTTCCGAGATTCGATAGGACGGCATCGTTTACTTAATAACATTTTCTGTGAACTCGTGAACTATGAAAGTTACCCGGTTGTGGGAGGGGCACGTTTGATAGTTATTCACCTGCTGGTTGTGGCGCACCACCTCGAAGAAAGTCTTCTTTCATCCCTGTTCCCTTCTGCTGCTGCTACTCCTTCCTCTTTTCTTGTAAACTAATTACTCACAGACCGACCCGGCAGAGGAAACGGATAAAAGGTTGCAGCTTAATTTGTACTCTCGCACTTTGTACTGTACATTTCGCCGAAGAAACTAACTTCAATTAAATTAACCATCACCCTCTCTCCCTACCTTCCCTCCTACACAAACCACGCGCTTTAACCAACTCGATTGTCATGAGAACTATATCTTTGCATTAAACTAGAGAGAGAGAGCAACAAAGAGATGCAAAAGCAACATCACACAAAAAAAAGAATGCTTGAAGAAACTTTTTCATCCTTATAGAAAGCGTATCGGGTGGTGCCTGGCGTTAAGCCGGGGGGAGCGATTTCTTTTTAAGCGATCCTCGCGACTCCTCTCTCGTGCTACGGGTGGAGAACAATTCTTAATTAACATAGAAATGAATTTTAAAAGCGAATTTTCTCCATCGTGTTTTACGCTCCGAAAAGGAATCTTCTATCCGGTCGGAGTCGGTGCCGAAAACCGTTTGGGGAATAAATTAGCATTTTGAGCTTAGCTGTAATACTTTATTTTTCCTACAAATTAACTCACTGCAGCAGGCCTTGCTGTTCTATTGCTTGACCTGAGGCGCAAGGTGTCTAGGTAGGCGTCTACTAGTGTGTTTTGTCAAAAACTAACAAGCAGCAGCACAGGCTAACGCAAATTAAGCTCTTGTCCAACACAGCTTAATACCGACGTGGGGTGCGCACCGTTGTCCTTGCATCTTTTTTAATACTAGAGAAGCAACGATCTTTCTGCCCTAAACACTCGTATCTTATTAGCTTTGTTCGGTGTGGTCATCTGTGAGCAAATGGTGTCTACCAGCGTTAGCTCTCTTAGAAGGCTAAGGTATACCACCGAGTAGGCTACGCTATTTGAACTTTATCGAGAAATCATAATATTTACGATGGCGTCACAGCAAATTCGCATCGAACAGCGTCGTCGAGTAGTGATTTATCGGGTAAAATTAACCACCCACCAAATACTATCAGCCCCACACAACACAACCGTATAGACACACATACACACGCACACACACAACACCAGCGTACACAATACCGCCCGGTCTCCCATTTTTACTGATACAAGCTGACTGAAATAGAGAAGAAGAAAGAGAGATAGAAAGAGAAAAGAGACACGGAACACCGGAAGACATCCGATTGGAAAACGGGAACACGCGCACGGAAATCAAAGACAGAGAAAAAGAAAAGAGAAAAGAGAAAGAGGGAGAGAGAAAAAGAGAGAAAAAATGCCAGTTAAAGGAAGGTTTCCTTAATTTGCCACAAGCAAAAAAGGGTTGCTGGTGTCGTCCGAGGACATACACGCTAGTTTTTCTTCTTTTTTTTGTACCCATACAAAGTGGAGCAGAAAAGGTGCTGGAGATGGAGAGGGGCTGGGGTGCGTATAAGAAGCAAACAACAACACACGAGTCAGAAAAAAGGAGGCCAAAAGAGGCAAATGAGTTTCTAACGTAACTAAACCCACCGCCTGCTTAACCCCTGGCGTGTTTTGTGAATTTCATCAACAAGCAAATGGCTCCAAAAGAACGGGGAGAGAGGATTTCGTGAAAATGGAAAATGATAAAACGGGAAAACCAAACGGTGTCTGGGTGGGTGTGTATGTGTGTGTGCGAGGGGGTACGTGGCAGAATTTGGCATTCAAACACAACGGTGGTGAAATGATTCAGCGAAGCGACGTGACGTGGTCATTGGGAAGTTCAAGGCGTCGAAAAGTGGGTGGGATGGTGGGAAACAATTTTGAAGTTCGTCAGTAAGCGGAGTATGTGGTGTGCATGTGTGTAGAGAGGATAGTTCCGTGGTGGTGCTCGGTTGTGCTTCGGATTCTGATTCAAAGCGAGTGCTACTAGATCGAATTCAGTTCGTACTCAAAGAAGCAGCGCGCTTGCTATGCTCGCTTCGCTCTCAGGAGCCTCAGTAGCCCTCGTCTAACTCATAAATGCGTTTTGCATAAGGATGAGGAAAGGTGGATAAGGATAATGGAAAACCCATTAGCCAGCGAATCAATTGCAACTTAAACACAATTAGAATGGAACCTTTCCCAAATCCATTCAAAAAGCGTATGGTGATGAAGCACTTTTAGAACCCAAAGTGACTGCCTAAGACTCATGAGACTAACCTCCTCCTTCTCCACCTTCTCCTCCTCTCATTCTGCTCTGCAAGGCGCAATCACTATCAACGCACGCCAATCACAGCGACTCTTTTAGCACTCTCCTACGCAGTGAGTGGATCGGTGGGTGGTGGAGGTGAAACTTTGTTTTTGGATCGAAAACGAGAACATGTTAAGGTACCAATCACCATGGAAAGTGCGCGCAGACAGACAGATAGAGATAAACAAAGAGAGAGAGATTTTGATGTTAGTTTTGCTTTTCATTGATTGTTGCAGCCACGTTATAATCTCGTCAGGACCCAAACACACCTCTTATCACGAAAGATAAAACCGGAAAACCAGACAAAACCAAACCAAGCGTTACCATGAACTATTATTTTACTACCGTCTACTATCAAACTTAGTTGACTTACCGCGGAAGCACCATCTGCCGGTAGCACGGGCCACGAAGATCAGAGCGATGGCCGTCAGCACGATCAGTACGGCCAGCACGAGGCCAACGATTTCACCGATACCGATGCTGCTCGATTCGTTGATCGTTGCATCGCCCTGCGATCGCAGAAACACTCGGTAGTCCTCCGACCCGAATGCGTTCGAGGCACGCAGCGTGTAGGTACGGGACAGATCCTCCAGCGTGAGCCCAGCAATGGTCAGCGATACATTGTAGCGATTGTTACCCTAGAGAGAAAAGAAAGCATGGAAATGAGTTTTGATCGTACATGAACGATGTAAAAGAACGATCGTAGAGGCCCTGCGCGCACACTTACCAATGGTTCTGGGATCGGGACAGCGAATCGACCATTCTCCGTACCCTGATGGTAGTCGATGCCGTCGATGTTCCAGAAGATTGTCGGTGGTGGGTTCGAGATGATGGTCACCGTGGCCACACTGGTACGTCCCACCTGCAGACCGTAGATGACCTGATCCTGCAGGGCTTGTGGTTGGACTGGAAGTGAGGAAAAACGCATCGTATCGTAACACTTGACATTCTGTTCACCCCCCGGGGGAAGTCGTGCCGTGACTTACAGTTCACATTCAACACCAGATCGGTATTTGAAACACCCTGCGGATAGGCCATGTGCTGTGCTTGGCAGGTCAGACGCTTTCCGTTGTCCTCGGCCCGGATGGTACGCACCAGGATTGATTGGGCCGTGAAGTAGCGTTTGTTCGAGCTCTCGTCAAACTGTTCCTCCGGTTTTTGCGGATGCACTTGCTCGTAGATGGGCTCGTTGTCTGTTTATCACCATATAAAGAGAGACGGCAACAGATTAGATATGTCATGATACCCCCTGTGTGTTGAGTATTTTTTTCTTACCAAGAAGCCAGGAGATGTTGGCCGCCGGATTACCGCGCGCTGCCGTACACTCGAACGTGAGCGTACTGTCGACGACCAGGTTGCCAATGTCACCGTCGGATACGACGTTAATGGTTGGCTGTTCCGGTGGGACTATTCGGAGAAAGGTAAAGAGTAAAAATGGTTATTGTTTAAGCCACAAGCCATTCCCCCCTGAGGGGGGCAGCAATGAATGAAAACTTACATGCGACAGTAATGTCGATCGATCCCGTCTGTCCGATGCCGTTGACAAAGAGCGTACAGTTCATGATGCCGGCATTGTCGGCAGTGATACGCGCAATCCGCACACCGCACGATCCACGCTCGACTCCTTCGCCGTGGTACTGGATACCGGGAACCGGTGACGGTTCATTGGCATCCAGTTGAATCTGTTGACTCAGACCGGGCAGATTAATACTGTTGATGCGCGGGGGTAAAGCGCGGATAAAGAGAAGAGAATCGGTGTTAGCAGCTGCTTTGCATTGTGTTTGCATTGTGTTCTTACAGGCACAGTTTGGCGGGGCTTCCCACTCGGCAGTGAAGGGTCACATTTTCCTGATTTTCCACCACAGTTATGGCACTGGGATCGGTATCGACGCGCTGTGCCGATGCGAGCACTACAAAGAGAGAAGTAAAAAGAACATAAACAGTTAGATTAAGGATTATAGAAACTTAATTGATTGTAGAATAGGCAGCAAATCATGTCCATAGACCTAAAAACAAATCTTTGAAGACACTCTAGTCCGTCAGATTAGCGCATTGAACAGTTTCAAATTATTTCAATTCTAATTATTTAATTATTCATCTGAATTCCTACAACATTGCTGTAGAAAAAGACGTACAATGGAATTCTAAATTCAATTGCCAATGATCGCATTTGATCACATTGATAATCCCCCCCATCATCGTCCTTTTTCTCTTCCAATAAACCACTCTGATGTCCCCAGTTGTTCAGTCTTTATACGCTTCAAACATTAATGAATCCCGGGGACAAATATGGCGTGTGCAAATCTGGATCCATCATTTGCTGCTCAATTCTCAACCAATCCAACACACACTTCAAATATCGCGCCATCAGCTGCACGATGCTCTGGTGATGGCGTGTCAGCTATAATTAATCCAATCGCAAAATCGTTTTTCGAATCGCGATTCTTCCTGTTCGATGGCAACGGAAAGGGGCCAGGCACACCATAGAGTCGACAGGCTCCGGGAGGCGCGGCATATTAAAACAAATCCAATTTTGTCCATTAACTTGCTCTCTCCTGCTCCGCCACCCTTCCTTTCTCTGCGGATTACCGAGGTGACTAACAAACTAATTAAAATTGCCAGTGGCTCATCATTCTTGATGTGGGCGGCCCGGCACGCGCGGTAGTGATTCATTTCTGGCCGTGATTCTATCCCAGAGAGAGAGAGAGCAAGTGATTGCGGCGCTCCTTTCTGCACTGCACTAATTTTAAAGTATGCCACAAAAATTGGATTAAGGCTTTTTGTGGCAGCACTACGCGACAGGACAGCATAAAATGACGGATAAAACGTCACCGAGCACCAGCAGCAACGTTGACAAAATGAAGAGAAGTGATTTGTTAATTAACGCTTTTGTTCTCATCGTCGGCTTGGCCACTTCTCTCTATCCAGTTGGGGTTGTGTGTAACAGTCACAAAAGAGAGAAACAGCACACAGAGACAGCACCATCACCATCATCAGGCAAGTGATGCGCTCTTACCGCACATCCGCACCATCGGATCGTGATAATGAGTGTCGTCCTCACCAAGTACCTAACGAGCACGGAGAAGAGAGCGCGCGTATTGTGTTGCTGAACGGCAATTCCTCGTAATTAATGGAAAATCGGCGAAAGATTCTCGGCACGTGCCAGACAACTGCAGAGAGAGTGATTGCGCGGCAGATAAAAGGAAGAAAGAAAAGGAACAATTTGGCAATTATTGATGGACAATGCCGAGTTCCAGATCTAATATCCAGACCATCCAGGCACTGCACACAATGCCCATTACATGCTTTCACGAGTCCTGCTGAGGATTTGTCACCAACGAATGGCTCTCGAGGATCGTTCCACGTTGTTCCTTCTGCTGCTGCTGCTCCAGTGGACGCAGCACTAGCACACACCATCATATTCATGGAATTGTTCATTGTGTCCGAGGACAACCATCGCCGGCGGTTGTCACAAAACAAAGCACATAACATCCCTTGGTTAGTGGAGAGTGCTTTTACTCCTTACTTCGCCAATACAGGGCGCCATTTGTTTGTACGCCACACGCCTTGCATGCCTTTGCACCGTCGCGTTCCTGACAGACGACTCTCGTGTGTTCACCTCAGGTCACAATCGCCAATTCCTGGATTTCGGTTTTTTTGCACACTCCAAAGGAACATCAGCATTCCGTTGGCACGAACTTTCTCTCTCCTTCGTCTCTCTCTCTCTCTCATCAAAACGTCGCTACAATCTAATCCCGACGTTCAACACATCGCTTTGGTGCTGTGGACCGATCAGGAATGACCACACAGAACACTCCACAACAGGAGTGAACGCCGGCGATCGTCCATCTCCTGGGGGCAGCGCACCCAACGAAGACCATTCCTCTGACAGGCCACAGAGGGACGCACAGCACACAGGAGATGGATTTGTGCCACACCAAACCAACGAAATTCCTCGTCCTGCACATTTCCAATCATTTTTTTTTCTGCGGACAGACACACCCGGACTCGAGCTTTCGGTTGTTACTCTGACGGACGGACAGACGTGCCACAAACTCGTCTCAGAAGCAACAGCGCGATGATCGGTGGAGGAATGAAACCCGATTTTGTGCAGCAACATGCACCAGACCGTTAGAAGGGGTCAAGGAGGAGGGAGAACATGCTAACGCCTTTTTTTTGAGTGTGCACTGTAGCTGTTGTTGTTTTCTGTTGCAACTCCATGACCCGGAACAACATCGTCTCCTTCTATAGAGAGCGGATCGGTCGCGCGAGTCGGTATGGCGAGAAGGAAATGAAGACCACAGAGATTGGTATGCTACTCGCGTAATCTTTTCCCCATTGCTGGCCTCTGTTTTCTGATTCTTTTTTTTTGTTTTGTCTGCCTTGTAAAGATCGTCCTCGCTGGATGTAGGAAGAAATGTCCCCCTTTTTTTTGCTGTTGTCCGACCGGGCGCACAGCCAACTGGGACTCGTTGTTAGCGCAAGGAGTGAATGGGGTGCACGCATATCCTCCTTGACAGTAGCCTCCCCAGTAGCCGTCATCATCAAAGCAACCATAGCTGGGCGATGGGCTGTTTGAACAACCTGTATCGACACCCAGAGCGGAAGGGAAAAAGAGAAGAGAACTGGCTGCCGTTTGATGAAATTGGAAAAACGAACATCCCTGTAACGAATGGGGGAGGGTCGTCTCTTCTACCGCCCACCGGGCTCCATTGGCGAAGTGCAATGACTTTATTGTGTTCTTCTCCGCTGCGCCGTGAATGCCGTTCGCGCCCGCGTCAAGCTGTTTTCTCGATTCAATGGTACCCCATCCCGTTACTATCTCTATTAGAAGAGGCGCTCTTTCTCTCTCTGTGAAGCTCTGTGAGGTCTTTGGTGCGCAGCAATATCAATCGATATTCGAACTCGATCAATTGGCCACCTCCCGTGCTCCTTCGTCCTGCACACATAACCTAAATGAGAATTCAACGTCAGCGTCGTCGCCATCGCAGGAAGCGGTGATGCAGTGAGCGTAGTTGTAGTAACAGTGCGCGCACTGCAGCTTGCCTTATTGCTTCCGTTCTATTGGAAAAAGGGCCCGAGGCCTGCGAAATTGGCCTCCTGGAGTGAGGTCCGTGTATAGGGCGCGGGAGAAGAGACAACGAGAAAGCTGCGAACCGAAATGGAAAGGAATCCTCTCGTTGCTCGACAGGATCTACTAAGGTCTAGGGTCTACTAGTAGCTTGCTGCCAGCTGGCAAACATGCAGAGAACAATACGTGACACACGGATGGTTCACAGCATCCTCCTCCTCCCCACCCATCACTCGAAAACAGTGGGTGGCGATGCAATGTTCCACACACAGACACACGCCAAGGCGATTTGCACCCAGGATAAGTTCAAACGAATGGAGTGTGTTCGATGGTTCTGTTTCGTGGAACAGAAAACGGAAAAGAGCTTAAAAAACGAAGCCAAATGAAATTGCACTTCCGTGTAATTGTTACTTCGCGTAAATATTGTCCAATTGGGTCGCGCCCTCGGGCGATTGGTGTGTCGGATTATTGCCGAAACCAAGATGGGCGGTAGTTCGGGTGCAAAAGTGGCACAAAAATGTGGCTCGTCTTCTCAGAGAAGCTTTTTGTTGTAAGTAGGAGTGAGTACCAGAAGCTCTATATTGAATTTGAGTTCTTTTTGTAAAATACATAAAATACAGGGCACAAAATAAATGGAAAAATATTGATCCACACCGAAAACTGAGTTCAAAATAAATTCTTTTAACTCTTTTGATATAAAACAGATGAAATGTGATACAAAACCAACGGAATATAGAAAAAGTATCGATTCAAGGATATGGAATGGTTCATTTCAATCTACATTCAGTCCAGTTTTAGAGGAATTAAATTAGTAACGAATACCGAGTACTGATCCAACTTCCACTTCAAGAGGAATATAGATGACGGCTCATGGTTCAAGGATTTCGTAGGATGCTTTGACAGTTTTACGTTCGGTACTCGACACATTCAATATGGCGATGCATCGCCTACTGACTAGGATACCCTAGAAAACGAATGACCTGCAGAGACATCGACCTCGATATTCCACGACTTTATGTGAGGACACCGTTACGTGTCCACACCACTAGTGGACACACTCTGCGCGGTGGCACATTCTGCTCTTTGCCAAAAACTAAAATGACCAACAACCGTCTGCTAAAAGTATTCCATTTGTTTGACTGTTGTTTCTACTTCTGCCAGTGGTGTGTGGTTCTAGGCAGCGAGAGAGAACGTTCGAGAGCAAGTTTGCGCGAGACCACACTTGGTTTCGATTGCAAAGTTCATAATTGTCATCTGGTCTCTGTGGAGAAAGAGCGAGGATAGCCCTGGAGTCATCATCGGTGTTTGGGACTTTTGCGAGCAGTCAGGTTTTTTTTCCTGTCAGCCCTTAGTAGCACAACGGAATGATACCCCGTAAAGCGCGGAGGAGGGCTAGAAAATCGTGAGAACACCAAGAACAAAAACAACTCGTCACACATACGCCCTCGTCTAGCGCTAGCAACCCCCACGGGGGGGGGACGGTGGACGGTCCCCAATCCTGGTAAAAACTCCGATACCCCGAGGGCGACGACTCTACTCATATGAAACCGGGTAACACCAGAGAACAGACACAATGTAGATGAGCTTCCGGTGGCCAACGGATAGTGTTTCATAGCGGGCAGCATTCAAACACACCAAGAGAGCGCGCGATGCTGTGCATTAGAAATCGTCCAGGGCCTCTCCAGGGCAGCATCGTACTGGTGGATCTGCCGCGCCCAAAACATCGCCAACGGCGACACATCTATTCAATGAGTAACTAGCGTGCGGGGCGTGCACAGAAAAAAGGACACACTAACCAAACTGACCAGACGGAACCACCGACCGGCTACTGTGCCCCCAACGGTTGTGTGACAAGAGCAGCAGCAGCGAACAAGCGGAACACTCCCAGGCCACCTCCCAGGTCTGCGTGTAACACACACTCGCACACCGATCGGGGACCTCACGGACGTCATTTTTTACATCTCTTCAGTGCAGAGGCATCACAAGAGACTGGTAGAGAGAAAAAAAAACCACGATGGCACAGTATCCTGGGGGATCCTAACCCAAAAATGGCCACCGAAAAACTCGGACACGGACCTGGACTCGCAGACCGTAGACCGAGAGAAAAGGGAGAGAGAGAAAGAACGAGAACTGGGACAAACATTCACCACTGGCGTCCTCCTACTATTCACCCAAACGCTGCTGTGTTCCGGAGCCGGAAGTGTACAGGAGAAGACGATGTAGGGGGAGTAGACGACGGGAGGGAGGTAGTGTCCAGTGATATTCCAAAAACACCACAGAAGCCCCGCGCGAGCGCACACACAGCGTATCATATTTTTGCTGCTGTCATTTGCTGTCAGTTAAATAAAATTTATTGTAGTTCGCGCACCCAGGATCCCGGGTATTCTGTGGGACTGTGGGGCTGCTACTACCCCAGACCAGAAGAGACCAGCTGGAGCCACTAGATAGGAGGGTGGTGATGGTACGAAGTGTCAAAGCGGACGATTCGTTCGTTTCGTTGTCGCGTTTTTTGGGGGAACTTTCTGTGTGCACCCCCCGGGGGGGTTTTATTCGGATGTCCCTGGCAGCACCGTCACCAACAGTAGAACAGAAGTTCCGAATTACTGGTCAGTTAGTTAAGGATGGCCATCCACAGCTCTCCTCTTTTCGAACGAACATTCCCGCGCGGATCTAGTAACCAAGCGCTGGCTAGAACGGTTCGTTATTACGCGACACACATTCGCTTCCATGGTAACTCCCCGCCAGGCGCCTCCTGCGGCGATGCTGGGTACTCTGATATCTGGGGACCATCGGGAGAGGGGGATATAGTATTGCAAATGCCTTCACATCGCGCGGTGTCCTCCGAAAAAGCCCTAAATCCTTACGCTTTTTCCGAATTTCCACCGGCGCGGCCAGCGCGCCCCGATCAAAAACTATACATATCGCTCCACTTTTTCACCGAGGTAACATTACCCCTCTTCTATCGTAGCAACTTCAAACATGCAGCACCATCGTGTGCAAGGTTCTCTCTCTCTCGAGAGAGAGCTGTTCAGTCGAGTTACGATGATGCGCCTCCGGGCCACAGCAACAAGCACAGCTTCTGGCAGGCGAATGAAAACGATCTGGTTCGAATTTGGTCCCCCATACCCCAGCCAGCCAGCCATCCACACAAGAGACAGGAGAGGGAGGAGAAGCAGTATAACAGACACTAAATGCTGTTTTCGGCTGTTCGGTTACACTTCGAGAGGGCGGCCAGACGAGTGTCGCACACAAGTTGCCTTCGCCTTTGTAACTAGGTAACTGCTGGAGTAGTAGTAGGCGACGGACACAGTGAAGTAAAGGGAACTTCCCTCGGCTCCGAAATTGAGCCACAGTTTTTGTCTTGTTTTTGTGCTCCACCATCCAGTCGAATCGAAGAAGAATGGTGGTCTCTTGTCGTTGTGCCAGAGTGTGGGTTTGTGTGTCAGTTATGCCCTGTCTAACCCAAAAGAACTGCTGCTGCTGCTGCTCCTCGAGTGTTCTCGTACGCTTAACGCTTCCAAAAGGGAGCCAGCCGCATGTACGGATGTGCGGTGATGTCGAGAGCACTAAAACAAAAAGATGAATTTACCAGCCGGAACCGGATCCTCGTACCATGTGGGTGTGGGTGGGTGTGTATCACTAGAAGTAGCATAAGTAGGTAACAGCAGGTAGCACACATACACATGCACACCCAGGGCAGGGCAACTGGGAATGGGCCAGCGGATGGGAGCCGGAAAAACTAGTTCATCGTGTGACACCGCAACCAGACGACAACTAGAAACTGTTTGCCCTTCAACCGTAACACGTATCGCTCGCTCGCTCACCGCCTGCTGTGACCTCGCCAGCAAATAAGGATAAGTGGAACTTGGCACCCAACAAGAGCTGCTGCTGCTGCTGCTGTCGCTTCTTCTCCCTTTTTTGGCGACTTTTATGCGCTCTTCAGCGTACAAGCGAGGATGCTGATGTTGCACGTGCTGCTGGTGCTACTGGTGTGTGTGCGTCATAGTTTTACGGCGCTTGACACGCGTCAACGATAATGTATTGTTACGGTCGCGGCCACCATCATCTTCCTCCACCGGCAAATGGAGGCGCCAGGTTTTGGTCGCCGGTTCGTCCGTTCGCTCGTAGAGTACACAGCTGCGTGTATGTAAGCATAAAACCTCAGGCTACTCGGATGGAGCGCAATGCGATTAAAGTTATGCCCCCTGCACCGGTATTGAATCCGATACCGATACCGATTACCTGCAGTAGAACCAAATGGAGCCAATCAAGAGAGATTAGTGTTTTGCGATACTAAGGGGGGCTGCTTCTGCTTCTTCTTCTTCTTCTTCTTTATGGCATGAGGTGGCCATTTGCAATTTACGGAATTAACCGTTCGATCCCGTTCGCGACAATCGTTCGTCTCTAGCACGGCGACACCGATTTCCCTGGGCGCCGCCACCGCCGCCGCGCGTTAATATCGTAATGTTCTGCTTGAATGACCAACAACCGCTCGATCGTTACGAAGAACCGTCGTTCGACTTCTAGCGACATCTTTGTGCGCTCGAGTGTAACACACCGATGCTGTGTGAGAATGGAGGAGAGGAAAATAATTGGCAGAACGGCGCGCCACCGGAGGAAGGGGGGTTGGTCACCACCGACAAGGGGGTGGCACGGGCCACAAATAACCCGTAGTTAAATCGATTGCCACTATCATTAACATACAAATGCAGTGAACTATAAAACACGACCACCACTGCACTGCTATGTCCACGCCCTTGCAGAGTAGAACCAGATGGTGTTGGTGGTGGTGATGGGGGATGAGACCATCTTTTAAGACATTTGGACAGATCTTCTTCGCCGCGCCCGGGGGTTGGTCTCTTGGTAAGTGATTGTTCGTCTAACCGCAATTCTTGGCTACACTCCTTCCACCTCAGGTAACTGTAGTTGGACACTATTGGCTGTGTCTTTGCTTCCTCCTCTCGAGATACCGTCGCCCTCCGGGGGGGTCATGGTCATGAACTGAACCACAGCGACCGCAATGCGTTCTCTCTTCTGCAGCTGGCTCCGCTTCGTGGCAGCCATTCAGTCAAGTGGCACGGAAGTGCGATAAACCATAACATTTGTGGGGGACTAGAGTACCGCAGGCTTAATAGATAAAAGCCGGAGAGGTCTTCTACGATTTCCCTGTAAACCGTTACGGGATGATTGCCCAAATGAAAACCCCTTATGGGAATTCGATGCTTTACGATCGATCAGTGGTCAAGCATTGGTATCGAGGGGTTTGATTGTTGTTTATGATCCGCGCCAGGAGTGTTTCTTAATTTATGATTCTGTCAAATGCAACCAGATTTGTGCTGAGAAGTTGCACAAACTGAATACTAAAGCTTGGAAGCAAGGAAGGACTCGAAATCTGGCAAAACCAACAATTAGATCTGCAGTCTGTTTAGGTGCAGATCGTATTCAAAATTGATTGGTTTAAAAACAACTTTACATTTTTCCTCGGAATAAATTCTATAAATTTTAAGACATTTGATTTTCACCTCATCTATGCGACAGTCTCGAAAAAAATACTTAAAAAATAAACCATTTATTAATTCTTTTAGATTCTTTTAAATCAGTAATGATTTGATTTTTCTCTTAAGTCAATGCATCGAATTTACCGTTTCAAAATGTTGTGAATATTCGTAAAAAAATATATTGCACAATCATTCTTGGATTGTTCCTGGAGATGCTCATTAACTAACGATAAAAATGTGCTTTTCATTAAAGAATACCTTGCACAGAGTACAATGCCATTTGCTAATTACAAAAAAAAAACAAACGCAAACAAACGCCACTAATAGCGAAGTAAAAATTCAAATTATGTTTCATGTAGGACTAACATAACAATAATGTTTAGACATTGCATTAACATTAAGCATTACATTGGATGTCACGAAAGAACCAACGCAAAAAGGCCGCAACGGACAGTAAAAGCAACGCAAAGAATTGGTGCTTCACAAACGAATCATTAAAGCCCAACATTCCACAATCAGTACGGCTCAGAACGGGCGATCCGGCACAACTGCACCACCGATGGCCCTTTGCTGGATCCTGATTGAAGAGATGGACAGGTCGGATAGCCTCTGTCGAGCACACCAGCAGCAGCAGCAGCAGTCGCATCAGCGTAACTGCTTCTCTGCACATCTTCCTTCCTTCTTTCGTTCCCCATCGCTTTCCACTTCTCGAATCGAATGTCACGGCCAGATGGTGACTCAAGACCGACAACTGACTGGTTGGGACTGGGAGAACAAGAGCGAGAGGCTTGTGCCGTCTGTGGTCTCGCGACCCTTCTGATGACAATGTTTCCGTCTGGCCGGACGCTTGATCGACAGGACGGGTACAGAACGGAGACAAGTCCATCCCGGACAACATCCTCACACCAGGGATGATGCTCGATTTGTCACAGATTGATCGAATCGAACCATCGGATGC
>NC_064878.1:23226595-23309095 GCF_943734665.1 Anopheles aquasalis
GAACCGAACTTCGCTTCATCAAAACAACCGAAATAATGCACCGCGGGCGAGAGGTTCGATTTCGATGCTTTTCTTAAGCTTTCCCCCCCATCAGCCAACCAGGCGCGCCTTTGATTTGTGCCGAATCAAAGTTGGGAAAAGTAAAACATTTTACTTCAACAAACTTGACGCCACCACCACGGCAGCATCTCCTCTCCTCTATTGCTCTTCTCTTTAACGCTTGTTTTCAACGAAGGAAAATACTTTTTTAATTCAGTTTACACACGTTCGCACGTTCGCACGTGGTGTCGCGGCGGCGAGACGACGCAATGGCGAGGACCAAGAGACGACCGAGACGACGATAAGTCCCGATGGTGTCTGTGTCTTTCGTAATGACACGGCGGAGGGCTCTGGCTAAGACGGTGCCGGCGCGTCGTCCTGTTGTCTTTTGATCGTTGGTCACGGGCCACACTGCATCGCTGACGACGACGATGATGATGATGATGATGATGATGAGATGATGATCGCAATGTGATGGTGTTTCAATTTGATGCACAGCGTAAAAACTTGCGAAGCGCATAGCGCAGAGTCAGCAGCAAGCCGCGTGGCCGCGAAAGAGCGGAGAGTGAATGAGTGACGGAAATGATAATGTCGTAAAGGAAGGAGAAAGTTTGACTTTTTAATGAGTTGAATGCTGGTGCCGGTGCTGGTGCTGCTGCTGTTTTGCTTCCAGAAATTATCAGCAGCAAAATTTATGACTAACTTCGTTAAGGCTGTCCCCACCGATCATGAGGAGGGGGAAGGTGACGACGATGATGGTGGCCGTGGTGAGAAGCGAAGAAAAGAGGGCAACGAGTAGCGCCACAGGGCAAGCTAGGCCAGGCCAAGGAGAGAGCGAAAGTGTGACTAAAATATATCTCTATCCGGTGTCTACTAACAGGAATGATGGTGGCCTAACAAGCCGCAGTAGCACTTGGATGAACTTTTGGACGTAGTAGCTCACATAACCAGTGCAGACCCCCCGACACCACTATGAAATCTTACATATTTTGATTGCTTAATGATAGGAAAACATTTCACACCTCACGCATATCTCGTGCTAATAATAATAACTGGAGGAGAATCGCGGTTAACACGTTTTCTCACACAAAAAACTGGCCGCCTCACGAGGCACATTAAGCTGTCTTAAGCTGAATGCTGGCTTCTCTCTCTGGAATCGCTCTCTGATCCAAAATCGATAAACCACAAACAATAAAGCATATCTGGCATCCAGCACACCAGGGGAAGCCGTTCTCATTATTTGCATCTGCGACGCTCGCCGAAAGCTTTTCTTCGGCAATTTCCATTCCAGCAATGGATGATAGTAATGGGAGTAACGGCGAGATCGAGATCGTGGAGCCTCATCTTGCACCTCACCAGAGCCCTTCTTCTCCCCCTCTTCGCCTTTCCCAGGGGCATAATTTATCTTAATGTTTTTCTTTGAATTCAAAATGAAGAGCAAACGACGAAGGCCCTCCCGCCCTCATTTTTTCCTCTGCTGGGGTGTTCTTCTGTTCGAGAGACATTTTGCAAACACAAATTTAATCTAACTAATGTATCTGGATCTCGATAGAGACCAGGAGAGAAAGAAAAAAAACCCAAAGATAATTAAAGCCTCCACCAGCAGCAGCAGCAGCAGCAGCAGGAGCATTCGGTTCTTGTGTTCTGAGCTGCTGCTGCTGCTGCTGCTGCAGTTGGTGAAGCTTTCTTAAGACGCGCGACTACACAGCATCAGCATTAGCAGAACAACTTCTCTAGACCAAACCAGACCAGACCAGAGGCTAGAGAACCAGAGAGAGTGAGATGTTTCTTCTGTGTTCGCTTTTCCGCTATTTCCGTTTGAAGAACGAATGTTTGCCGGAGAGCCAACATTCACCACCTCCGGGAACTTTGTCCCCCTCCTGCAGCATTACTGTGTGGCACACAACAGACCAGAGCAGCATTTTCGTTTGACCGAAATTA
Source organism: Anopheles aquasalis (assembly GCF_943734665.1). NCBI lineage: Eukaryota > Metazoa > Arthropoda > Insecta > Diptera > Culicidae > Anopheles > Anopheles aquasalis. Next base: position 23,228,576 of record NC_064878.1, read on the forward strand.
AACTTTTCCTTCCCACACACACCAAGAGCCACACAGAAAAGACTCCTGAAGCTGGAGACGGGCATGAGGCGATATTGCTAAACGCAAAACATTAGAAGCGAGCTCGCCAGACGCCACACAGAGCGGTGGCTGGCGGTACACACCAGTACTGCACTCAACAACTAAAGGGAATAATCTATCTAGGAAGAGAGAGCAGCACCGCCGTACGCTAGTGGAGCTGCCAAAACTTTTCGGTGCCATAAATAACGATTCCAAGCATAAACAGCAGACACCGCACACCACGCGACATGCTACGGCAGCACCAACTCTCGATGATCCTGTCTCTCTCCGGGAAATGGTTCCATTTTCCTCTGGCCAGTCGAACACAACTGCTGTAGTCGAACATGGCTACACCACTACCATATCACCACCCCGTATCCTCTTTCTCTCCCATATTCCGCTTCATTATCGGAACAGCCAGGAACCCTCTTTTTACTGGCCAGGGCAAGGACTGGTGGCAGGAGGTCAGAGCGAGGGGTTAACATCCTTTATTCCACCCCCCTCCCTGATGCTCGGTTGAACTACTACCCCATCCGTAAGGGCAGAGAGTAACTGTGTTTGCTATATTTTTCATTTAAAACTTCTCGCAGGGTCACCGCCTCTCTCTCTCTGTCCAGTTGCCAGAACTCCCTCTTCCAGCAAACGAATGCACTTTGGTTTGGGGTCTCTCTGTTTAGCTTCGCCGGTAACGTTAACGTGTGCGCTCGAAGTTGCACCAGAGGCTGGCATTCTATTGGAGCGTGAGTTTGACAAAAATTGAAAACATAAACATTATGCACTCGAAAAGGGGAGCTGCTGGATTATTTCAGCGAACTGGCGGCTGTACACAAAATTTGCCTTTTGCCTAAATGCAATTGAAAAATACTGGCACTGGTCCTGGGGCTGCAGAATTCCGATGACGTCACAAGTACAGAGGACACAGAACTCGGTTTCAATTTGCGATGCTATGCGCGATGCTGCCAATATATGCTGGGGATGCAATGTTCATCTCTCGTGTAGTAGGCTAGAGGGGAAGGGGGACAATGCAGTTGAACAAGGGCCACCCTCCATTTCCGGTCAGGCACTGACTGACCAACCCTTATCAACACGTCCCGGGGATCTAGTTCTCAGGGGCCTCGGTAGTGTCCTGCTAGCGCAATTCTAGCTGCGAGAGTATTGAGCTGCGGGGCGCTATTTGCATCTCGAAACACATTCACGAACGTGTTTGTGTGTTTGGTTCGGTTCCTCCTTCCACCTTCTCCCAGGCCCGCTCCCTCCCCCAGCTTGTTGCCACTGTGGCCATCGAATGGAAGTTAAATAAAACGGAACGAAACACACGTCAAACATGCTTCGCAGCATCAGTCCGCCACGCAGGAGGTTTAAAGAGGGAAAAAGCGAGAGGCACGCGGGACGGAAATCCGTTTCTTGTTCCCGGGGAAATTGGTCGAGGCCGATTCGCGCGCATTTAGACATCGTTTGGTGGTGGCGCGCACGATATGGAACATGAACGCCGCACAGCATCAACATTCCAAGCAGCAGCAGCAGCACCACCACACCATCGGCGTCATCAAATGATTAAATCATGAGGCAGCAACACACCGCTCTCTTGCCACCGGCCTCCATTCCTGGGTAAGTGACGCAACAGCCCTCCGCAACAGACGCAGGAAACGCAGAGAGAGTGAGTGAGAGCTTTCACTGCTGTCCCCCTTTTCACGTGAAGCACGAAATTTGGAAAAATTAGTTGCTTCGGCACCGAACATCGCGGAGGCCCCGTGGGAAATGTTGATTTTGGTTTGTCATTTTCACGTTTACCCTGGCCAGGGGCCAGTTGTGAAGGAAGGCCCGGCAGGAAGCCAGGAAAGAGTCGTTTGACTGATTTCGTCAAACGACCGATAGGGAGAGGGAAAGAGTGCAACGCCATGCGATTAAGTGATTGAAAGCGTGGCGGTGCGCGGATCTTAAGCCTGGACCGCTGGAATGTTTCCAACGACTAACGAAAGACGGATGCACGGACCACATCCATCACCAGCGCCGTGCGCATCGCATCGTGCCATTTTTTTTTGCTCTCTCTCTCTCTCTTTTTCTGGGACAGGATACGGATTGTTGAAAGGGAAATGAATGCTAGTGTACGGTGGGAGATGTGAAGCGAAATGGGGGAATTCATTTGAATCACGACGCCGCGGATTAGAAGAAACGAACGTTTTCCTGGGAATCGTATGTGATTGACACAGTTGGATGGTATTCAAACATGGCGGAGGGATGGGGTTCTGCAAATCGTGATGCAAAAAACTGTGCAAAATTAGTAGGAGAAGAACCTACAGTCTATTAAGATATAAGTTTCCGACAGATAGTTGAGTTTATTCAAAAGTAAGCTCTACTTTACTAAAGTATTATTTGTTGACACCCAAATGGTCGTTGTTTATACTTTTCCATACAATTTGACAGAATTGTTCAATTGTGGACGTCTAACAAGAGACCTTCCGAAACATTTGTTCAGATGAAAGATGCAATTATCAAATAGATGTGGTTTTTTCTGTTTGTGTTTCACTATTAAAAACACATAAAAAAACTGAAGAAAATTATTACCGTGCCAACATAGAATAAACGAAAAACACAACACACAACACAAGAATGAGTAATATCCTTAGCAATTACACTTCAGACTCATGACTGAGTCATCAGCCACTTCAACCATTAGGATCCCGTTTGTTCCGCCATAAAATCATTCCCTTCTCTCTCTCTCTCTCTTTCGCAACCCAAGCATTAAAAATAGAAACAAAACGCATTGAATGAAGAAGAAATCCGAAGAAAGAAAGTCAAACAATTCCTTCCGCACTCCGGTGACAGATGATCCCCCTGGCGGAATTGATTTATATACCCCCATCGTTAACAAATACATCCACCATAATTAACTGTTCTCACCGCACCATCGTGCCGAGGTCAGAGAGAAAAAGCAGTGCTAAGAGAACGCGAAAGAAAAAAAAGGTACCGGAAGCGGAAAAAGGACATTCGTTAATAGCTCAACGCACTTCTAGAGCCCCTCGCCACAAAATGGGCGGCGGCATTGAAGCAATCTTTCAATTGAAAGTCAACAGACAGCGAAAAGGAAGCGTGAGAAGCTCGCCCGGTCCGCGGCGGTTGGAGTAATAAATCTCATTTCCACCTCCAACTTCACGTCGCCCACTGAGAACCTATGCCATGCACGCTCTCTTTCAACCACAGACACACACCCACAGGACGGTTGGTCAGTTAAGCTCCTTCTCCGCCTCCTCCTCCTTCGTCCTCGCCGGCAGCATTCAATCGTTCACACCGTCGTCTGATGATGTCCCATTTCCATAGCTCACGGAACGGTCGTCGCGCTCTCGGGGATGCACGCAATTAAATTCACTTGGCTCAATGTCTGTCGCGCTTTCAGACGTCACAGATAGTCGTCACAGCGGGTGCGGTTGGCCGCACTCTGCGGGCGGTCCCCTCCAGCCGCGAGAAGAGCGCGAAAGCCGCTCTTGGAAAATCGCCCGCACTTCTCGCGGTCCTGGGTCCTTTTTTTGGTGGAGTCGAGAGCTAGGAGCTCACAGCAGACCATCGATGGCCGCTGATGACTGACCCCCTGCTGCTGCTGTGGAATGAGGTGCACGATGACCTTCTCTGAGCTCTCGATGAACATTTTTCTTCCACCGAAAAAAAACGAAAAGCTAGAAGATTCTGCACACCAAGTTTTCCCACCAATTTCGTGCGCTGTTCTGTTGCGAGCAATGCCGTGGAAGAGAAGCAAAAAGAACATTAAAACAGCAGCAGCAGCAGCAGCAGTAGCAGCGTGGGAAATCGGGCATCGAAATAAGAAACAGAGAGAAGAGCAAAAAGAAAAACAAAACTTTTTCCACAAAACTGCCATTATTCAAAATCACACGACCACATCGTCGCCACATTCAAACGCCCGGTCGTGGTCACACCACTGGCCACCCCCGGGCGGTGAGGAACAAGTGAAGAGGGGAGAGTTGCAGCGTAAAAAAATAGGAACGAAAAAAAAGCTGGAGGGAAACGCAAATGAAGGAACCGAAGAAAAGGAACCACCCCCCGTGGCGCATCGCGGGAACGACTGGCGCCTCCATCAGGGTGAGAAAGGGCACCTCTAAGGGTGGTGGTGGTGGTGGTCACCGCACCGTCGACAGACGAAAAGCGCGCGAACAAAACTGCTGATTCGCGTAGTAGACGCGGCGGGTGAGGTAGAATTTTTTGGGGTGGAAAATTCGGGGTGGGATGGCCAAAGTTGAGCATAAAAGCCCCATCATCCCCTCCTCCTAGTGCATATAAAAAGCGAAACCGATAACATTGTGCGAGCAACCGAAAATGAGCAACAAAAAAAAACGGTCAGAAAAATGCGAAGCAAACGAGTAGCAGCAGCAGAAATACTGGAGGAGAAAATCATGCGGAAAAATTCCGGCTCCACAGAGAGAGAGAGAGAGCGAAAGGAAAAACTCTTCGAATTGGAAAACTCTTCTGGCTGGTGCTGGACAGGGCATGGTGGCCATCGATTGCATTCCTTCCGCTACAAAGCGGTGCTAAGGGCGATCCCCGCCGTATGGGCTTTAGGGAAATCAGTGCCACACGCAAACATACACGCGACAATCCCTAATCTGGCCAGATACCAGCCGCCGGAAGGGGGGAGAGCAAAGTCAGGGCTGCTGGCGACTCACCTGGGAGCCATGTGCCCAACAGATCTTTATGAGTTTCTTCTTGAACGCCTCTTCAGGTGAAGGAAAGCGAAGGAGGGAAATGAAATGGAAGGAAAATGGCCCCGCAGCAGCAGCGGCAGCGATGAAAATCTTACGTGTCGTGTGAAAAAGAGAAGCAAAAGTGTACCCGTTTCGTTCGCTTTCCGTTTCAATTTTCTCGATTCATTTGTTGGCATCGCCAAAAGTTCGCCAGGTGACCCCCGGAGCGCGCACCACACCGCCGTTCGCGCTCGCTTTGTCAAAGTTAAATAATGTTATTAATAAAGATTTTTCCCAACACTCGGAGGAAGAGCACGCAAAAGGTGGAATGTGTGTCTGCTCTGAGGTGCTCCGAGGCAATCGGAACTTTTTGAGAGTTGTCTTTTTTTTTTGGGAGAGAAAACTTTCGACGCAAATGACATTCTAGGTTAGACACCTCACAGAAGACAGAAGGTGTGGTGCTGATGGCCCATAAACAGTGTGTCAAGACGCGCGAGGTAAATGGAAATGATGAAATGGCGCCCAATCTTATCCAAAAGAAGAACAAGAACCGGGCGACAATTCGTTTGAGCAGATGAGGAGCAGGAGGAGTTACGTTTGTGCTTATCACTCGCGGTCAGTTTGATCACATCACACACGCGTTGCCCATTAGGAGGGTTCTCGCTTGATCGCACAAATCAATTTATTAGCGGATCGAGCGGAAAATTAGCTTTTTCAAGCAAACAAACTTTGATCTGCGGCGAGAAGCGTGGCGTGGCTGCGTTGTGTTTGAATTAAACTTGAAATTGAAAGAATCGCCATAATTGCCTTATTAAATATTACGATGCACGACTAGGAATGCGTTGGCAGGGGAAGGGGGGGGAGGGGCGCGGATGAAGATTCCTCCTCCCACCACCCTCCCACGACGAATCGCAAATGATGCTCGATAATAACTTTTCTTTTTCAAAAGTCCTAAATACCGGATTTGGAGCATTCTGGGAAAAATTCGACATTCCGTGGACCTTGCAGTGATTGCTCTGGAGCTTCTGGAGGCATTGAGCACCAAGAAGGGAACGGGGAAACAGTAGGAGGAGGGCCAGACAGTTTTTCAAACAAATTGTTAATCGAAAGTTCCTTAATTAATCTGCCCGAAGGCACGCCCCAACCGCGAACGGGCACAATGACCGATTTCCGTGCGCCACAAGTTCTTACAAATTATGAAAATTGGCAATCCGGACTCGGGCGCCCCGCTTCCCCGACATCTTATCCTTCTTCTGTGTTCAGCAATCAATTACGAAATTCGAAAAGTCCTGCGCCATTCCTGGAAAACGTAATTGAAGCAGCGCATTCCCCCGAATCTAGGCAGGCAGGAGATCCAAGAAATGAAATGATGAAAACTTCAAAAGCAGATCTCTCAGGCCGTCTGTCACCTACAGCAGCTTCTCTCCCCAAATTGATCACCCGGCCATAGGCCTTTCGGCATGTAAAGTAGATTGAGACAAATGATTCGGAAATCTCCAAAAACCACCTGAGTGACCACAAGCACACACAAATACACATGCATTCATTACAGCTCTGTACAGAGTACAGACCGTGTGTCCAGAATTCCATCTGCATTGCTCGGCTGCAACACCACCGGCAACACCACCACAAAGCTTGCTGGTCGGAAATCTGGAAAGAATAAATCCGTTCACTCTGCAGTCCCATGGGAACCTATTGGGAGAGGGACATTCCCCCCTCTCACGAAGCTCTATCAACGGATGTGTGTCCTGGTACCGGCGTTGTCTGGCCGTTGGAAACACTCCAAAAGTCCGGCGATAAGCGGCGATTCCAACTCTGTGGCGAGTCCAAGGGCTGTGGTCTGCACGATATCATTGCGGATGAAATGACTAGCGTCCGTTCGGTGGAAGGAAGGAAACCAGCTTTTACCAGCTGTTACACAGTCGTCGTACGTCGTCATCGTCGTCGTCGTGGTTCGCTCCCCCTTTCATTATGTGTCTGATTTATGGCACTTGAAGATTTGTTTCGTTTCGCGGTGCACCACACCACCGGCCAGGGCGGGAACCAAACTTTGTGTGGCTGGCCAGAGCTGACCGGCCCTTCTCGACACACATTTGCAAATTCTTTATCCTTTCCGTTCGAGAAACCAGCAGCACCACGGGGGAAGGTCGAGGTGCTGTGGTCGAGTGGACGTCGCGTGCTTCGGGAGGGATGTGTTTGAGTTGTAAATTTCCAACTCCAAAATCCTCCGGCTCTGCATGGTCCCCCTGGTCCAATGGGACCAAGGGAGTTGCCGGAGGAGAACGAGGGAGAACTATCCAAAAACGGACATCTCTAACTAACCGGTGCTACACTGGTGCTACTGCCTGATGGTGATGGTGTATCTGGATTTTAAAACGCCTCTGGGCCTGAAATGGCATTACACTGGTGTTTCGCATAATTTGTCCAATCGAATGACTCGTGGAGGAAGAGAACACCAGACACATTCCTGTAGAGGACACAGGCTGCACACATCAACAAGCATGTGGCAGATCCGCTTCCATAGGGCACAGGATCGTGCCCTGGTGGAGCATATGTAAGTCACCGGGGCTCAATACCATGCAGATAGACAGCCTACAGAAGCAATTTAGGGGAGGCTGCCGCCTGTCTTTCATGCTATCTCTCTGGCAACCACCACCACAGGGCGGCAAGCAAGCTGAAGGAACACGATAGAGGGGTAATTTTGTGTTCTGCATTTGACAATGTTTCCACAGCCCAAAAATTATGAAGCCGCCCGTCCATCAGAACACAAGAGAACCAAGAGACCATGTCCTCGACCTCACAGAGGTTGTCCTACTGCTCTGTGTGGTCTACTGTTCTCTTCTCACGCCAGCGCATGCCACTGACAGTTGTTTGCCGGAGTTGTTATTCAGGACCTTTTTGGGCTTGGCATGCGTGTCTGTACTTCAAGAACTGCTTCACTGAAACAGTAGTAGTCGCACCAGCAACGAACGCAAGAAGAGCAATCGATGTAGAAAGAATATAAAAACAAAACTTTAAACTTTCCCTTCACAACGTGCCGTCAGCGAGCGAAAGAAAGAGAGAGCATCAGAGCGCATATTTCGAATTGATTGTCACACATGCGAAGGCACACTCTTGAGGCACAGTAACAACTCCGCTGTAACAATGTGTCCTCCAATGTGTTTTCTTCTTTACGAGTAGTGCTTCCCGCTGACTGGTGTGCTGCTGCTACTGCTGCCGCTGCTGCTACAGAAGAGGATGATGGTGGTATTCATAAAATGTCAGAATTTGACGTTCTTTTCCAAGGAACGCAAGGCGCGCACGGCGCGTGGCAGCATAGTAAAAATATGAAAACTTTACACAACGCTCTCCATTGAGAAGCAGCAGCACACAGCACCACCATTGAGTGAGCTGGCATTTTAATACACCGAGAGCGAGCACCCGTTGTGTGGTAGCATTAACTTCTTCTACGCGGGACGAGTACGAGGTACCCGAAGAAGGACACGTGTTTGTTCCGCGAAAATAAAGGATTCCTGCGCGGTGCGGTGCTTTGTGTTCCAGGCGGAAATGGAGACAAGCATTTTTAGCGCGGAAAATGATGAGAAAGTTTCTCCAGGATCCCCGCGCCGCCGTTCTAGCGTTCTGTCTGTGTAGTGTTGGGAAGTACTTTTTGAAAGAGGATCCGAGAGGACGAAGACGCGTTGACTTTTCGCTAGTTTCTTTGGGGGCAAATATTATTATAAATTAAACTTTGAGTGGAAAAAAGCTCGTCAAGTAATATGAGGCAAAAAAGGAAAAAGTTTCCATCAATCCCCGGACCCCGGAAAATCAGGAAAAGCACCTCCTCCAGCAACAAAAGTGTTAAAGGACACATTAACGACGAGTTATTTGAGCCCCCCGGAACGCCCCACACCCTTTTGGTAACCAGGATCAAGTGTGACACGCACGCACCTTACTCGAGTGTGCTGCAATCTGCCATTTTCGAGGAAGGGTGTTGGTGTTTGTTGTCGTTAATTTAGAATTTTCCAAAGCTCCACTCCAGAGCTAATCCATCACCTCATCGGACTCTCTCGACATGCAGATGTAATTAAATCTTACGCAAAGCCACCACCCACCAACCAACCAACCAACGCAACCATAAATTCCAAACCAGCCACCAACAACCCCAACCCCTGCCAGTAACCCCCCGTGACTGTGTGCCTGTGTGTGGTCGTGATGTTCTCACTGTAACTGCTGCTGTTGGCCACCATTAACGTAGCATAAAACGGGATTTCGGTTCGGTAACCGAGTTTTATGTGGCGCTCCATAAAACACACCAGAGCGCAGCGCAGCTCCCTTCGCCCCCCATTAAATCCAAAAACGGGGCCCTGGAATGGGCCTAAACAAAAAGAGGGGAGACCGGGGGAAGTGAAGCACCGCACAAAATCATTACAGCATTTGTGTCTCATTTGTTCTCATTAGCTGCGGTCAGTGCGGAGGTGCTGGAGGAGGCGTTAGAGTGTCAATGCTGCTGCGCTGTTATGCGACCCGCTCCGACTGTATTGGAGTATCGCATCGTATCACTCTCCGTGCACTCCAGATTTAAAGCGATTTGATTTTCCATCGTAATTTCCACGCCACAAACCACCTGTACGAGTCACCACCAGTCCTAATGCTGTCGCGCGTTGTAGCGATGGTGGTGGTTGGTCTCTGCCAGTCTTCGAGCATGACGAATGCCTCTTTCCCCTACGCTAGAGCGCACACACCCTCGCTCTATCATCATTTTCATCTAATACCCACTATTGATGGCTTCTAAATGCTTAACGGGGTTCGCTCGACAAAATGAAAATCAAATTGCACTCAATGAACATTCGATTCGATCGGGCAAAAGACACAAGAACACACCTTTTGGGGGGCCTGTGTACCGGTGATCGAAGCACTTGCAACAACAAACAACAGCCAGTCTTCATAATAATAATGTTGTGCCAGAGACACCAAGCCTCATTCTATTTTCTCCAGAGCGACAAAAACGTGCGAACAAAGATTTTGCCGAACAGAAAACCGGGAACCAAACGCATGAGCCAAATATGTAGGGTCGAGATTACATCATGGCGCACTGCTCTGCCACCACCAGCACCAGGGGGAGAGAGGCTTTATGTTGGCCGGGAAAATCGCTTATTTACCAATACCGTAAATCTCTCTCCAGCTTTCCCATGCTGCCACAGCACACATGACGACGGTGAGGGGGGAATTGGAGGGGGGGGGGGGGGGGTGGCGCATAGGAAGCATAAAGCAAAGGCGCCACACCGAAACACGCACACAAATCCCAGGAAAATAAAACAATTTCCCGCTCGACGAGCCAGAAAGAGAGAGAGAGAGCGCTTTCTTCAGTTAAATCAATCAATCAGCCTTCCTGGAGTTCCTGGAGGCAATCACACACCGACACAAGCACACAGACACACCAACCGAGAGTCGACTGGAGCGCGGATTGTCTCGTTTGCGCCAAGGGGGTGGTTGCTTTACCTCAATCCTACAACCACCTTCCAGGGCGGGGTGGTATTGGTTTGGAACGATATTTTCTTCTCTGTTAACCTGTTTTTCTGCTGCCGCATTACAAAGCCACAGCAGCAGCCACAGCAGCGGCGGCAGCACCGGCTTAAAGTATACAAATTAAGCTGCTTATGGTTTTTCCCGCATCCCGCGCACGAGACACAGGAAGAAGGGACCTGTGATGGTGGTGGTGGCGCTAAGAGCATTGTTACGTTTCTTCTTTTTATCGGGACCAAAATCCGCACTCTTCGTGAGAAGAAGCGGCCCGCGGTGGAGGAAACCATGCATCGAAAGACGTTTGCTGAGCGCGCTAGAGGATTCTTTTATTTTTTTCATATTTTTTTCATATTTTTTTTTATGTTCCTTTCCCTTTCTGTTTGGCTGGGGCTTCTTCTTTTTACTTACGAGGAGCGTGCGACGTCCTGTTGGCTTTTGCATAGCACAAGAAACAACAAAAGAAGTGGCACCGACGAGCGCACTAACCGTTCACTAATCAGCTCAGTGAAGCGAAGCGAAGAGACGACCGACGCGCAGCAGCAGCAGCAGCAGCATTATAAGCCATATCAAAAATGTATCTTCGATAATGTCTAGCGGATGGCGCTGTGCGCGCGCTGATAATAATGGCTCTTCTTATCCGGGAAAGTTTCATCGCAAAGACGAGACGAGAGGAGAGGTGCAGCATCATAATTAGAGTCTTCACTCCAACTACTTTCCCTTAATGCATTTTGCCGGTGAAGCTCGAACAGCAGCAACAACTCGGTGATGGTGGTGAATTGTTAATGATTCTTGATTCATTTAAAAGCCACATTAAACATAAGTTAAGCGGATCGATCGGAACAACCTACTAGAAAAAAATACTGATGCGTAAGTTTTTGCTGTACACCTCGTGTGCTCTCGCCCCTTCCCAGGAGGTTACGTCAGCATCGCCAGCGTGCAGCAGCAGCAGCAGCAGCAGCATGACTAGCACCATAATCGTCCACTTGAAGGCACCGTTGTGCACTGTACAGTGTATGCGCGAAGAGATCAAGAGAAAAATGGTCGATTTATGCAATCGATCCACAATTAACCCACGTTTACACGTTGCTCAACAAACACATTCAAACACAGTACGGGTCCCACACTCCACGTGACGTCGTTCCTTCCCACACCAAAAACACCGCCCGCCGTCACTAATCAAATCATCTGCGGTGATTTCCCCCCTTTTCGCTTCCTCGCCGTCGATCACGATCATAAAACGATGGTGGAGGAGGAGCTGGTAAAACCTCAACAGAGGGAGGGATGAAGGGTCTGATTGACAGTTCCTTCTCCTAGGGCTCACATCGCAACGGGATACGACGGGATTAATCCTGCTGGGAATGTGAACGAGATGAAACATCATGTCTATCGCTCTCTATCGCTCGTTTGCTCCGCAAGAAGCTTTTTGTGGTCCGTTTGAACCACAGAGGCACACAGACACACGCGCAGTCGATCTGTAACATGGCAATCACGTCTAATTAGGCCTGTAATGAAATTATAATCCTTTCGCCAAACAGTCGCGATGTGCCGCTGTCCTCTCTCTCTCGGGCTCTCGTTTCCATTATCGCGAGCCGCGACACTCTGCATGCTGATGAGCACCACGCACTGACGTCACTGACGAGAAGGGAGAGAAGGAAGCTCTTCCTTCACTCATTCTGTTCGCATTTGCATGCGGCGGTTGCAGCGCCTTTTGACCACATCCCTCGTGATGGCCCCAAAAACACATCAGACGACTCGGAATTCCGGAAGCACAAACTGCATTAAGCGGCTCCCCGAGCGGATGATGAACGCAGGAACCAACTGCGACGAAGCGTTGAAGCGCTCAAGCTCAAGCTCAATCCTTCTCCACTTCCAGGATGGTGCCGCCGAGAGTTTGGCCGAGTTAATTGAGTTTTTCCGCCGACCAACCACCACAGGGACCCCCCGGTCGTGCGTTTGGTGGTCACAAAATGGAGCTTTCAAGGATTACACGCAGAAGGAGGATCCTCACAACCGTGGTCCGCGCCGCGTGTGTTTGTTTATTTATAAGAGGACACCACCATGTGTGCTGTGCATGCGTTGTGCATCTTCTCGCTGCCAACATCACAATTTAGTTTTTGTGTCAAGTGTTTCGGGCTTAGCGCGCGAGAGGTTAATGTTGACAAGAAACGAAAGACACACTCACTGACACATAAGGCTGGCTGGCTGGCTGGCTGTCCGCTGCCAGATAACGCCAGAATGGGATTACGCTCCTGCTGCGTGTGTGTCTGTTGTGTGCGAAGAGGATTTGTTTTGCGGCGAAAGATTATCGTCACAAAGCAAATAATTATCTCGACCCGCTGTGCTCTACACAGCTGCTAGGTAAGGATGCTGGCGTGAAAAGGAGAGACAACGCGCGCAGGGACAAGACAAGACATTAAATGCTCATTCACTTAGCGCAAAGCGACGCACATCGTTTCCATCGTATAATGAGAGTCGTTAACGGTCGCTCTGCACACAAGCGGCAACGATTTGTGCCGCGCGCAATCGTTTCCAGATATGGTTCTCTTTCATTAAATACGTTTTCTCTTTTGGGTTTTTCATTGCAGGTACGAGAGACACTAGAGAGAGAAGCCAGACCACCCTGGAAGCTTAAATACGTAAGAGGCGCTCTTAGATTACATGCTACATAGAGCTACATACTGACTGCTACACTTTTGCCGATTAGATTCATATTCCACTTTATTTTTCGATGCGAAACAAATTGCCAAAAGTTGCACTTGCGGGCACTGTTTCGGGTGGTTCCTGATCTACCAACCAGCACATCACCTCATACCTCAACAGTAATCGATTCGAGGCGAATGGCGGTTGTATCGTAAATCTCTTTCCATTAAAAGATAAAGTTACACATTTGACCGGCCACTCTAGAGCACCAGCAGCGTAGCGTGAGGAAAGTTCCATAAACTACAAACTCCTGAGGTCAACAATTAGTTCTAGTCAGTGGCTACTGGCACCGTACACCTCTCTCGAGCCAAGCCACTCGAACGCCAATAATATGCCGCTGGATTTATATGAATACACGGCCACCATCACCTCCTCCTGCTATTGTGGTGTTGCATCATCATCACCATCATGCGAGCGGTGCGCGTTGTTGCTGATAAGCACGGAGGAAGCTACCTCTCTGGGTTCTCGAACCTCGCCTCACACTTCACCTCCTTCGCCTTCCTCGCGCGCGGTCACCTGAAAGCCTGTAAAAGCAGGAAACTTTGCTCATTTATTAAACAAAGTTCGCTTCCAGGGACACGCCGCTTTCGGTCACCCGACCGTTAAGCCCGGAAAAGAGCGAACAACGCAACATCGTACACGTGGGTTCTCAGTACAGTATCCTGGACAGAAGTAGTAGCACGGGCAGCGCCAGGAGGAACAGAGAGCTTACCTACAAAACCATGAAAGCATACAGAAAGTTTAGTGGCCGCCACCCCGATATCATATCTCACCTGTACCTGCAGTGGTCCTCCGTCCCCCGTCTATGCTGTTTGCGGAGGCTCCTCTCTGGCTAGTTGGATGGCTCCATGGTTGATACAATTAAATGCAATTCGTGGATGCACCAGCACGGTCAGTAAGCTGCGCTTGCATGACCCTCAACCACCCGCGCCTCTTCTCTTTCATATCATTATCGGAAGTGATGTCAATCCGAGGGCCCTGTCCTGAGGGAGGAATGGAACACCTCCATGGCGCAAGAGTTTGCGTGCGTGCGGGTGTGTGATGTATGTTTTACACACAACCCAATGGGGGGATCTCTATGCTTTCCAGTTTGTGACATGCAATTGTGCAACGTGTGTTTGGTGGACAGATCGCTGCCGCTGCTGCTGCTGCTACGGCTGCTACTGTCAACCGATAGATGCTGGGACAACACTAGCCAGAAGGTGTGGTTGTGTTCCGTTCAGTGACTCCAAAAACTCGAACAGAACATCGAACGGCAACGGCCACGGCTTGGCTATCGATGACGACGACGACGACGGGGGACGGCCGTGGAGCTCAATGTTTGGAAAATTCATTTCGTTTACACAATTCGGAGGGCATTGCTCGTTGGAGCCGTCCAGCCAGTGTACACGCAGAGTTAGGTGTCGATGATGGCGACACTGCTGTGCTGTTACCTTCCGCGACACACATTTCTTTGTTCATTTGTTTCCAACCTGACACTTTATGCTGCGCGCCTGGCTTGCATTCACAAACAAGCACAGAGAGAGCGCCCTGCTTCAGGTACAGACGAAATGCACCTCTCGATGCAGCAGCACAATAGTGAAGCTACCGTTGCCGTTGTTGCTGCTGCCGTTGCTGCTGCTGCACGTTCTAGCTAAGTTTAAATAATACAAACCGAAGCGAAAGGGCGCGAACGGGGCGTGAAGAAGTCCCTGATCCGGAACCGACCACTCCCACCGGTCCCCCGTTTTGTGTTTGTTGAAATTCCCTTGCATCGTCACACCACGGGGCTGGCTGGATGCTGGATTACAACACACCTAACGCCAACCAGCTCTCGTCGTTTCGGCGTCGGTCGACACTCCAGCAAACATTCGGCGATGGCGACGAGGAATCAAATTCGAACTGCTGCTTTCGAGAGGATCGATGGCACGGTGAGGTGATGCCTTCTCTCTGTTGCAACAGCATAGATCCACCGAGCACCGGGCAGCCCCCTCCTCCTGGTGTCCTTTATGTTTTCCCAAAAACCATTTATTTACCGTTACCTCTCTCTCTCTCTCATCCTCCTTCTTCACACCTCAGAGGAAGCGAGATGCGCTTCTAGCGCTCACACTTTCCTCTCTCAAAGGTCTTCTCGAAAGGTGTCTCTCCACCCTCGCTAGGCGACAACTGGGTTAAACTCTGGACGACGCACCTCGACGGACCACAGAAAAGGGTGACTGACTGTGTTTGCTGTTTGTTCTTCTCGAAAAAGCTGGCCACCAGAGACCAGAGAGACCCATCGGAGCGGAGGCTTGGGATATAGAGTTTGAACACTTGTTAGTGCCCGTATTAATTAGCAAACATCCGGGATATCCACCTCGCTGTCTACTATTTGCTTTTCTCCAGCGCCGGAAAAGAAAGGAAACAACCACCAGGTAGTGTTGTATGGCAGCAGCAGTAGCATGGTTGACTGAAAGAGTTTGAACAGGAACGTCGCCTTCCAACTTCCAACTTTTCGTTGATGAATTTGGAGCATTTTGGGGGTTTTTTTCTGTTGAACTTTTTGTGTCGAAACTATCCCCATTTTTGTGTGTCTATCTGCTTGTGTGTGAACGCAGACAAATGGTTTCTCTTATTTGCTGCATCTGACCAGCGTCGTCAGCAAACCGCACCATTCCGAGCGATTCCGACAGTTTCGCTGAAACTCCATTTCTTATTGGAAACTCAAGAGCGCATCATGATGCCACTGCGGCGATGGCGGCATCAGCATCTTCCGCGAGAGAAGAAAATGATGCGCGTTGAATTTCCGCTTCCACAAACAACAAACATGGCGCGCGCGAAGCTACCGGAAAGATGATGCAGGTCAGCAAGAAAGGCCCGGTACCCGTGTGTTTCTTCTTATGCAGCATGCGGCGCTTAAAGGGAGTAACCGAAGCGCGCACCGAACGCAAATTATGCTGCAGTGCAACCGGATGGCGGATGGCGGATGGTGGTGGTCGGGTGGTTGGTGATCATTGTTCGGAGCAGAGAGCACAGGGCAGGCGGGCGCGGGCTGCTGGTTAGCAATTTGCTCGACTGCATTCCCGGTCTATAGGTCTCTGACTTTCCTCTATTATGCGCCCACCACCATGGCAGTATGGGTCTTATGCAACGCGGCGCCGCACCATCGCAGTGTGTACCACCACTTCTTGCCTTTATGTTGCGCATTTTTGCAACAGCAGCAGGAAAAAGGCAGCGATGCTGAGCCGTATTTGTTTAATCATAACCCTCCCCCCGGCTGCCCCGACCGCCATCCGAAGCGCATGAGCTGGGGTCTCTTGGGTGATTTGCATAGTAAGCTCCCAAACAAAGATCGCGGTCCACACCCCGGCCACGAAGCAACAGGAGTCCGCATTTAATTATGTTTTCAAACCTAGCCGTAGCCTTCCTCGAACATCACACCGGGGGGATTCACGCGAAGTAACAGCCCACTGCTGACTCTCTCTTTCGCTATTTGTGTCTAGAGAGAAAGGTCGAGCGCAGCTCTATAGCCAAAAGTTCAAGTTACTATGGGCAGCTACATCGCTTCGCTTTTTATCGTGCGTTCAAGCTCAGCACCTGCAGTTGATTGCATCAAATATGCGCTGTGTGCCTCAGAGGGCCCCAGGAGAGGAGTGCTGATGCAGCATCGCCGAGCTGGCATTGAGGAAAGAAATATCTCCTGCCGTTTTACGACTAATGGCGTATCCATCCTAAGCAAGAGAAACCACACAGAAAAAAGAGCGTCCAACGACTAGTCTATTCGTCGTGACCTAAATGCCCGATCATTAGTCACTTCATGGACTCCATCAATCGATCTGTGAGTCACGCGGTACACGAGCAGCAGCACGCACAGCACACCTCAGAGTCTTCCCCCTTCATCTCTCATGTACATCTCGGGCCAATTCGTGCAACGAGATTTATTTGTCCAATTCATGTGCCAGAGCATCCTCCTGGTTGGTTGGTCGCCACCGCAACGACCAGTGAGAACCAACACAAAACACCACATAAGGTGGGTGCTCCCTCTTTCCCAAAGCGCTCTCCTCTGGATAATCGAATCAGAATACCCATCGAGAGCATGGTCACACAGCCACGCACAACAACACAACAACAGTGTGGACAAATTTAACAATTTAGAGAGCCAGAGAGAGAGGTGGAAGTGGAGAAGAGCTGACACAGCAACGAGAACTGACCACCGAAACCACCGAAAACACCGATTACTTCTCGTGCACGTTCCCAGGAGGGAAAAGGGATGAGTTTAGTGTCCCAAAAATTGGAAAGGACATCCTCTGACACCTCTCTGTCTGTCTGTCTGCGTGGGATCGCGCTGCTGATCCGATCACTGACCAGCGAGAGGCCATTTCTCGCTGGACCGCGCAGGACATTTTGATTGATTTGCATTCTGGCAAAACGAAGCACCAGAGAGTGTACACTAGAGAGGAGAGTTGGTCGGTCGGTGTTGTTGTGATGAGCTGGCATTGGTCGACGACAGAGGGACAACGACGACAGCACTGATGCGCACCACCCCCGCGAGAGTGATGCTGATGCGATTCCACGTCAGCAGAGAGATCGATGTAGTATCCGTCGCCGGAAATCGAGCGCACGCTGCACACCCCTGGCGGCCTGGAAGTGGATTTCATCCGACCAACCTCACTCTCACTCTGCCGGTCCGTGGTGCTTGATAACAGTTCTCCGCTCGTGTTCCGGTGGTTTTTGCTCGATCGACGTACTGGCAGCACCAGTAGCTCCACTGCACTTTAATCGGCCTCAAAGTGTCCTCCACCTCTGTGCCCCCCTTGCCTGTGCCTGGGACACTCCACTCTCTCTCTTTCTCTCGCTCTCTCTCGTCGATTCTGTCGGCTTTGTGGTTTTTGCAATTGAACGGAGGCATTCTGCTCCTTTTCTCCAGTCCCCACCACTACTACTCTACTCGCGGAGGGGTGCGTTCTGCTTTCGATTGCTTTTCGATCACTTTAATGGACGGACCACCGCCAATCGTGTCGGTCCGTCCTCCAATTGGCCACCACCTC
This sequence comes from Anopheles aquasalis, assembly GCF_943734665.1. Taxonomy (NCBI): domain Eukaryota; kingdom Metazoa; phylum Arthropoda; class Insecta; order Diptera; family Culicidae; genus Anopheles; species Anopheles aquasalis. The sequence goes on from NC_064878.1 coordinate 23,246,517, forward strand.
TCCTTCACCGGGATATTCCACCCGGCCACTGTGGTTGGTGGAAGATAATATTCGTAAATTGTTGGTGGTCAGCAGGAGAGAGATGTACGAGATGGCGCAGCATCAGCAGCAGCAGCAGAAGCCGGTCGGTCAGCCAGCCAGCCAGTCAGCCGGCTTCAATTTATTTTCCAACGAATTGGAAAATAAATCCTTCCTCCATTCCACTCCACCCTCGCTGTGTTCCCTGTATCTCTGTGTGTGCGGTTGCGGTTGATGCGATTTGTATATTTGTGTGCTCTCCAGCCCCGGGGCCAGGTCCAGGATACACGTTGTTTCTGGAAGGCACATCTTCCGCTCTGAAGGTTGATTTCAATTGTGGTTTCCAGTACAATTAGAGATGCCAGCGACAGGATTGACAGTTCCCACAGTATAGCAGGAGCAGTAGCAGGAGCAGCACCAGACGTAGCAACTCGTCGTAGTCCTTCATTGATTATTGACATTTGGAGAAGTTTCGGAATCCAACAATGAGATCAGTTCCGGACTAGAAGTCACGACTCTCTTCCTCTCCCTCTCTCTCTCACGCTGATGGGATGCGGTTGGACACCATTAGATTGGTCTGTGTCTGCTCTGTCAATCCTGGCTGTGAAGCCTTTTTGCAGATGAAGCACCGCACGTCGGTCGGTAGCTTTGCCCCAGGAGTGACTTTGAGCAGCCGAGAATCTTAGAGTGTCTAGAGAGGACTAGGGAGGGGCTCTGCCACACTGTCTGTGGGTGGTTCGTTTAGTAGTTAGCAAAACAATGAAGAGTGTAAATGCTTAACACAAACACGAACGAGTTGTTCGCTGAGCAAACACAACCACACAGCACCGCAGCTTCTTCCTCTTGCTGCTGAAAGCTCGATCTTCATCTAGCGCTTTTACTTCGGGTGCTGGTGCTGCTGCTGCTGTCAACTCTTTGCCTTCGTATCTCGGAAGACATCATATGGCTCCAGCTTCCTCTTCCACTTCCTTTCCGCTGGTAAAGGAACCACTAAAAAAGTAAATAAAAAGCCAACCATATTGGCACATAAAACCACATTCCCTGCACCACCATCCGAGCACCTACGTCTCTTTCTCTCGCTCTATCAGCATACAGCAGCAGCACCATCTACAAAACATGTTGCGTGTCTAGAGCTGAAAGTTGCTAAAGAGATGAACAACAACCATATCTTGCTTCGAAGCGATGTTATTCCGAGACGTCACACCCTTGGAATGTGTTGCTCGTGCTGCTGCTGCTGTTGGTGTGTCTAGTGAAACTCATACAACACCCACGTGGTGGTGGTGGCCACACGCGAACAGTGGTAATGAGCGAGTCCACCGACAAAGTAGCAAGTGCCACGCGCGCGCGCGCGCCACCAGCAGCAATAAAATACACGACGCCGGATTCCACCATCGGAAGGATGTTTTGAGGACGGAAAACAGAATAAAATCCTGCGAGAGTATTTCACAGCAGGTCTGTTTGTGTGTCGGTGTCGCGTGGGTCGCGGCGAGTTCCAGGATACGCGCGAGTGTCAGAGGTTTTACGGCTTTTGAGGCAGGCCTATTTGTATCCATCCCTCCCGCGAAAAAGGCAGTATCCTCTGTGACCATACAGAGCGCCACACACATATGAGGATCAAGAACTAAGCTCTAAAGAGCATACAGACAGGACAGACGGACAGATTACCGGGGAGCACAACCAACCAACCAACCAACCAACCAACAATTTACCAAAGTTCCTTCCTATCCTTCCGCCCCCTCCAAAAAACCCACATAAAAACGCATAAGTCCGGAAACAGGCGGGATGGAGATTGAATCGTATCGTAAACTTTATGTTTATCATTGATTATCACAATTATTGCCCCCCGGGTTTATGGCACTTTTATGGCACATTCCGAGAGTGCCTCCCAGCGCCCACAACTCCACGAAGACGAAAATGATGATGTGTGTGCCGCCTTTATACCCGGAATGTATGTTTGCTGCCGGCCGGCCAGCCAACATCGCCATTATACCTTCTAACAAACTCTGTGAAATGGCAGATCACTCCCGCCCGCCCGCCTGCCTGCCTGCCTGCCTGCCATGCCCCTTCAATTCCGGTGGTGGAATGGTGCTCGATATCACATTTGGACACACACATTACGCATCACAAACAACACAGTGAAGATCAACAGTGTAGTAATGCGCACAGCGTGATGCGAAGTGATGCTGAAAGCGAGGGCTCTGCTTTTACTGGCTCCAAACGAAACGAAAAAACAACAGATCGATAAATGATGGAAACCGATGCTACTGCGCTGATCGTTTTGTGCTTCAAGTCATATCATTTGCGTCAGTCGTCAGCAGCACAAACGCGCACACCAGTAGTCAGTGCTCCCCGCCTCTCTGCTACTTAATGGCGCTTCTTGTTGACTTCGCTTTTGGGGAGTGGATGTACAGCTTTGTGGATATGTCTCTATTTGTTTATAGCAACGCATAAAACGGCGAAACAGCGTTCGAAACAAATTGATTAACCCTGCACCACCAAAAGCCATATAAATACTCTCCCGCGCGGGGCAGGGGAGAGGACACTCCGTCATTTCAGGAACTCATTACTAACAGACTTTTGTACAAACTAGAGCCTAGCAGCGCTCGGTGCTATTATGCCCGCGAGAAGCAATGTAAATTGAATTTTTAATAAACACTTAAATGATTGTAATGATTAAGTGGAATTCTCTGCGGGCCGCTACAATGTAGCACTCGCCACACACAACACAGGCGCCTCTCGGAAGCGCGGAAGGCCCTGGACCACAGGCCCTGCGGACCGGGAGGAAAATAAATTTAATAATGAAGCCACCACAACGCACAAATGTGGACGCATCAAAATCGAAAATATGTTTGATGTTTCATTCTTGGAATAATGTGAGAAGCAACAAAAAAAAATGGGGATCCCCTTCCAATTATTCCGCCACACAACACAAGGGATGCTGCTGTACGCATAAAGCTCCCATCGTGCTGCGTGACGTCCGTAGGTGGTGTTTTATTACATGTTGCGGTGCGGTGCATGCAAGGATCGGTAATGAACACTAAGCAGTAATTAAAATTGTTTCATTACAAAGCACTACCCACACCATCGGCTGCGGTGGTTTCTTTTATAGTGCGCGGCAGTACAGCGATGAAAGGAGCAAACGTTGCTGCTGCTGCTGACAGATTGGTTTATGGTGGGGGACTTATTAAAATATACTCTAATTTAAATTATGTACTTTCAGTAGTTAACTCAGCTGCACACACAGAGGAACTCTCAATTAGAGTGTAATTGCAGTGTCAATTATTAACTCATTAAAAGAAATAAACAACTCCTCCTAGCTGATCCTTGAAAAAGACATCATTAATTGAGAACTTTACCGGCGGTATTGAAGACACCTCAAAGTTGCCGCCTTCATGTGCGCACGCTGGCGGCTTTAAAGAACTGATTTATGCACAATTAATCGCTTTCAAGATACGACGCAAACACAAACTCTTCTCCTCAAACACTTCCCCTGCTTCTTAGCCCTGTGCTCGCAAATTTGTACGCCAGCAAATGATGGTGTTGTTTGTGAGCGGGAAGAGGGAGAGCAACAGGAGCAGCGAAAAAAAACCGGGGGGGAATTTGTTTCACGCGAACCCCCGGGAACCTTGACCCGGTTTTTGCTGTATGTTTTATGATCACCGCATCATAAGAGCCAATGGAGTGGGAGCCATTTCTCCTGCCCAGAGATAAGAATATTCCCCTGTGGCGCGTCTGTGGCGCGTGATTCTTCCCTATCCCTTTTCTCTTTCTCTCTCGGTCTCTCTGTCGGTCTCTCTGTCTGTCTGCTGCATGAAAAATGAAAACGGCTTCTTGTTTGTTTGTTTGTTTGTTTGTTTGTTTGCTAACCCCTGGTAGTCATTTGGGCATCCAAACACACACCAGTAGCGGCACCACCATATCGGACGCAATAAAAGATGGGACCCCGGAGCGAGACGCCCTCTAGTGCCGCAAACGACAATGTAAGGCGGAACCAACGCGAACGAGACTTGGTTGTTCCCGGGGGCTCCTGTTAACGACCACCAGGCTCAGTCGAGCCCAAGCCCAGCTCCCAGTGAAAGGAGTTGCCAGGGATGCCACCAAAACCCCGTCCCTTCCCTGAGGGTCTTTGATATTAATTAGCTGATATGAATCATATGTGCGCGCCCCTGCCTTGTCCTCCCGTGTGTGGGGGGTTGGGGTGTTTGCTGAAATTTGGCGAAAGATAGACCCCCGGCCAAACGGTCTCTCTATAGCTTCACCGCCAGTGCTCGAGGGTCACAAACCATTTATCAACGAGTAAAGGGGAAGGTGCAAGCAGCAGCAATGTGTTAGAAACCGATATATTATGAAAATTGCCAGCATTTCAGCATTGCGGAAGCGTGTCGAAAGATTTATCATCATTTTGTCTCCAGTCGGGCGCCATAACGGTCCCACATCCCCACTGGAGAGCATCCCTTAAGAGTGTGACAGACAGACAGAGAGAGAGAGAGAGAGAGAGCGAGAGAGCAAAGCTCATTCACACATGTCGTTCGTCCCTGGTTCATGCCTTCTCTTCCCCCTGTGGTGTGTTGTGTATTACAATTTTTGGCAAACTTGTAATTACGGAGCATCACTGTGCTCTGCCCCCCCCCCCCCCCCCCCCCCGTGGGGGGAGAGACAGAGAGTGTGATAAATGAGGGGGTGGTGGTGATATAGGAAAATTCATCTCCTCTCCCCTCCTTTTGCACGTTTTTCAACACAAAAGCTTTGTTCACACATTCGTAGATCCGTCCGTGTGGGGTGTGTGTTGTCGCGACACAATCGCAAAGGATGCGAAGCAGTAACAGCAGCATCTGCTGCCTGGATTCGCAATTTCAGGGAAGGCCAAGGTCCCAAACACAGCCCTTCTCCGTCATCTTGTGTCTGGTGACGCATATCCTGTGTTTCTTCTGGATTTTCTCGAGTACCCGACCGAGACTCGTTTGCCTATTTTATACCTCCCCACGGTACACGACAGAGGAGCACGCCATTACGTGAACGATTTACACTCTCCCAAGTGTGTATGATACCCGGGACGGGGGACATATGCTGCCGGGTAAAGCAGACGTGCAATGGAATATTGGGGCCATCAAGCCTTCATTCCGTTTTGCATTCTTCTGGAGCACCCACCGGAGGACGGACGGACGGATGGACGGCCGGAGAGAGATAATAAAACATAAATAAATACTAAAGTGAGACTCGACGTCGGTGATGCAGCAGCAACGCGCAGTCTTCCGATTGTCAGATTTATGTTCACCATTCCAAATGGTGTATGTGCCCGCACGGTCATAAAACCCCAAGGCAAAGGCCAGGAACACACCGACGCTTGAAGGTTGCTGACGAAAACACCAAAGCAGCAAAACAGAACCCAGCAGATGTGTCTTTGGAGGACGAAGCTGATGCACATCCTGGCTGTTGCTCAAAAATTCAATTCCAGAATCTCGCTTACTCTCTGTCTTTCTCCAGGGGAACGTCACTGTCCCGGCAAACAGTTCCCACCTGAGCCAAGTCCCATGTTCCACTCCCAATTTCCCATGTGGCTGGCTGGCTGGCTGGCTGCCATCTTTCGGTGGTTCGCTGTAAGCTGACGAGCTTAATTTAAATAGGATTTAAGTCGTGTTCGCGCGGCCCCAGATTCGATACAGACAGACGAAACGAAACGAAACGAAACGAAGCAGGACACAGACTCTGGCAGACAAACCATCATCCACACGAAGTGCTTCGCTAGACGACGTTGTGTATGTGTCCGAGATGAGTGAACGCGCATATGTGCCCCCCGCCTCCCATCCTCGGTACACCCAGCATTCAAAAAGGGAAAATCACATTTCCTGTATTTATGGTTTTGCCGTGTACTGGCTGCTGTCGGTAAGTTCGCAAGATGCAGGACGCACGAAGCGGAGATTTGCGAGGTTTGGTAGAGGATTGTATTGACGTGGATGTGCTGCTTGCTCACTCACTCTTTTGCTGATTCTCTCTTCTCTCGAGTACTAAGCGGATAATTTTTGCGCGTTTTGTAGTTAAAAACCATGGAAATGTTCCTCCCAGAACTGCACTGTGGAGATGATGCATCAAAAGAACCTCACAACATCACAATCAGATGCACGAAAGCGTAGCGGGAACGGAGATCCGATGCGCAAAGTCAAGTTGCTGCGGAGGAATTTCCGTCCGTGAGGCTTTCGTCCGTGAAATGTCGTCGAAGCCGGGCACCGGGGACAAGGTTAAGGAGCAGCGCATCCATGCCAAATGCCAGCTGCGACGACAAGGACGATAGGAATCGGTGGCCTCTTATAGCCCCATTTAAGCATCATCATCATCTTCGAGAAACGCGCTGCGTTCAGGAATCGTTCTTAGAAGCCGACGCTCGTTCTAGGCAAGTAGCTGGCGTACCTCCTTCAAAACCGCTGTAGTAGTGGTTGCTGTGCCGGCATTTTATCTGCAAACCGAAGGCCAACTGCTGCCGCTACAACGATTCTAGGTACCAAATGGCGACAATATTGTGTGCCGGTCCACGGGCATCAGCACACCACCAACCACTACCAACGCCAACGAGACTCTGGCACACGAAAGCACTTCCGGTACGCGGTACGGTACTCCGGGCGCGTCGAGTCGCCTGCCTGATGCCTGATGATGACACGACGGAAAATCTTCAAGATCACAGCAGCTGGAGCGCCTTCAGTGCCAAAAAAGGGATCTTCATCGCCATCGCGGCTATCCTTTTGCGTTCCCACCTTCCTCTCAGCCTGTGTGTCGGTCGAGATTTATGTCATCCCAGGACAACGTCACAAAAGGAGAGGCGGAGAAGGGATGGATTTTTGGGGGATCCAGAGAGAGAGAGAGAAGCCGGAGAAAAGTGTCAGCGAAATGTGGCCCCAAATAATGCCCATTCTCTTCTCGCAAGGCACAGCGAACGCGAGCGCCATTATGATGTTGCCAGCGGGCTTTGAGGTCAAAGCACACATCTCACGACCACTGGGGTATGGCATGTGACGCAGAAAGGGGCTGCTGATGGTTAGACGTCCGCGGGCATATCCGGAGAAGCCCAACCATGCCCAAGAGCAGGGAGTGAGCGTCTCTCTCCTTTTTCTTCTTTATCGATTTCGCCAAATCGTGCTGCCACTATCGCACGATAATGTGACGTCGTGTCTTATGGTGAACAAATTGATGCAATGGCGGCAGAGAACACGACGAGCGACTGTACGTGGGATTCGGCATTGAAGCCAGATAAAGGAAGAAAAGCCCCTAGCTCGTGTGTCGGTAACGCATTACGTATTTCGTGGAATTGAATACTAACCTCTTTTCCAACTATATAGGTAAAGAGCACATAACTTGAGGCCTACTCGACATTGACGTCATAACGACATTGTTCTCTATGCGCTTCTGTTTCTGGAGATAAACCAAGAAAATGTGAAGAAACAAAAGCTGGATCGACTACTAATACACCAAAGGAATCCAGAAATTCGAGCTGTAGCAGAAACTAGCCTGTAGCTAAGGAATCCAATATAATCCAGCAAGTTTACTCTCTGAAATTTGGATCACGTCGATACATCTTAAATGACGGAACGGAAAAGCCCAGTAGCAACTAGCAATCGGGTATTGGTGAATGCCTGGGATAGCTTAGGATTATAGTTCTGTCAAATCTGTCGTCCACAGAAACGTTCACAGCGACAAACTATTCGTCGTACTGGCCGCCCAACCCCCCCCCCCCCCCCCCAAATTATAAGCTCAGATTGGGGAGCTTCCAATAATCCCACAGACTGCAACATTCATCGGCTCGTCATATCTTCCAAAAAAACTGACTGTCACGAACAAACGTCCAAATCGATCGAATCCAACAACGTGCCATCCGGGGGGAGAGGCCTTGACTGTCCAAATCCTCTAGAGTCTCCCCCTCCGGACACTGCCGCTTCAGGCAACTTTAATCCAGGGAATTGATAAAAGTGCTCCACAGCGGCCCCCAAGGGAGGATCAGACACGAATCATTCCTTCATCCGGCCTCCACCAGAGTGACAATCGTGTGAGTCGGCCTACCACCAACCACACTCTTCCTCTTTCCCTCTCCGCCTATTCATGCCTGAATCACAGGATTATTGCATCAGGGGCAAAGATAAACAAGATCAAGAGCATCCGTGTCTCGTCAGTCGGTCGGTCTCGTATCTCTCGTCGTTGTCGTCGTCGTCGTCGTCGTACCCGTCAGAGTGAGGGAGATGCTACAGCCTGCCGGGCTGATGGTGACTAATTCCGCAACATCAAGAGCATCATCGTTACTCGTTTCTTGGGAACTCCAGTGGCGCGCGCGCGCGCGCGCCCGTCTCGACTTGGCGCTGAGACTGTGCTTTAATTAAATTAAACTCAATTACAATTCTCAGCTTAGTCTTAACCGATTTCTCCATCGTTCTCGCAATGCTCCCTCCCCCCTTCCCTCCTCAAGGGCAACACAACAGTGTTCCGGCCTTTAACGTGTCGATCCCTCTCTGTCTCTCTCTTGCGATTCATCTTCACTACGCTATCCATCTCCAGGAACTGTGCTACTCAGCCGCTGCAAACCACGACCGACGATGCCACCGACGAGACTTGGTGCTTTGGTTTTCTCTTATCTGTTCTCCAGCACAGTGGAGTGTGTCTTTTGATTTCTTTTGTGTCTTCGCTGGCGGCCCCTCGGAATCAGTTTTGCGTAATTACTTCAATCAATTTTTCCACCAACATCCAACTACTACCAAAGGGGCAGCACACCATAGTGATGAGTGTCTGCTGGCGCTGCTGCTGCTGCTGCTGCTTTTTGCTGCGTCCAAGATTGTGCCAGCGAAAGCGAAAGACCAGTAAATCACCGGGAACCGGCCGGCCGGTCAGCTCCATTCGACGAGAGCACTTGGCCATCGTCGTCGTCATGGGGTCAGTCAAGGAGAAAAGTTTTTTTTCTATCGCTTTTTCCGTTTTCGCTGCTCTGTTCTCGTCGTCGCCGTCGTTGTCGTGGTTCTTCTTTTGTGGTCATTAGAATCAGTTCCCTTTTGATTTCCATTGCCATATTTTTCGCCCTCCACCCCGCCGTTGTCCTCCACCCTAGGGCCACGAGAAGTTCCATTGGTTTTTGGCACAACTTGGACCGCTGGCTGGTTCGGTTTTGTGTGCCCAATATGCACCCAATGGCGTAGTCGCGCACACGAAGGCAACCAGAGCGCGGCAAGTGTACCAATTGTTTTCAGCATTCCCCAAGCGACCGCGGTCACCACCACCAGCTCCTTCCAATCCTTGTGGCCCTAACTTTAAAGGAAAACTTTCTCGTTTTTCCCGAGCGACATTTTTTTTTTCTTTTCTATTTCCACTTAAACCGACGTCTGTTGGTTCTCCTCTCGCTGCGCATTGGGAGACAAACTTTGAATTAAAACTTCTTTCCGCTTTCCACCCGGGCGGCCGGCTGGCCGCGAATCGGCGGGTTTCCTTGGGCCACTTTCTTTCACTGTTTATGGCCGAGGCGTGAGGACCATGAGGGCCAAGTGGAGGGCGGTTGAGGACCGCGCAATGCGTTTGCAACATCAGGACATAAAGTGGCCCCGCGTTTCTGCATGAAGGACTTTTACGGGGAGATTGGGTGATGCAAGGGACGGAGATGGAGGATCATAAAGTTCAGGGCCAGGAAATCAAGCGTCCGGTAGTGAAAAAAGCGAGAGAGAGATATCGGAACTAAAGAGGGAGAGAAAGTGGGATAGAGATGATCCCTTCCGGTTCCGGTTCCGGTGACCGCATCTCCCAGGTTACCGTGGACAACAACGTGAAACCGGTAGATGCGCTCCTGCTCACTTGATGGGGCAGTGAACTGAAACCAACAAACTCCAGACCACCACCACCACCACCACCACTAACCGAGTACTTCAATGTACTCGCGTCCCTTCTATCCTCCTCCATACAGCCAGATTCTTTCTTCTGGCGGGAGGAAAATTAAAGTTTCTCAGAACTCTTTGCACCACCACTGTGTTTTGTTACCCCATCAAACTGATTGTGGAAAGCGAAGGAAAAAAGTTTGTAAAAAGGAAAAACCCCAAAAAGGAAACCTCAGAACTTAATTTGTCGCAAAAAAAGTAGAGGACGCAGCGTCATAGCGAACGATCAAATGGAAACCGTGAGGTTCTCTCGTTCGCGCACTGTAACATTACAAATAAATTGCAACGATGATAAAGAAACAGGATAATTAAAGTTGGAAAACAAACAGAAAAAAAGTGAAAACTAAACAGCGAATCCAGCGCTCTAGCATACACTGTCTCCCTAGAGGAATCGAGCGTCCTGGAGCATAGAGTTAGCACAGGAACGCACACACCCATTGGAATCGCTAATTGGATGCGAAGCGATCTTAATGATCCGTCGTCGTCGTCCTCTGAAGGAGGTCCTCTTTCGCCGGTTCCACCGCGAACTTCAATCGACTAAAAACACTTCCATAAATCTTCTTAACTTCTGGGCTAGTGAAGCGATTTGTTTTTTCTCCATTTTCTTCGTATTTTGCCAACCCCATTTGCTGGCGCGCTTCTCTCCTGATGGCCGGGAAAGGAAGGTGTATAGAGTCCTTCCATTTTCCACTCCCAAACGCACACATAGTCACAAACACAGACAAAGTGGTAATTAAATTAGAGTTTGCAACCAGAAAGCACGCGACTAATTAGACACTCGCTAACGGTGGTGGTGCCCACTATTCTCAATTCGCAACTTTCGGGGAAACCCAAACGACATCCTTGCAGTGAGGACGAAGAGAGGAAGGGCAAGGGGGTGCGCAGAAAACGAGCCACTTCCAGAGCCACTTACTGGAGAAGATGCATTTCGTAATTCCGGTCGCAAGCACACCGGGCCGGTGTTCGGTCGGTGTCACAGGTAATAATTGCTTGCAGTCTATTTTACGGTGGAGCACACGACGACAAGTCACACCGTGTGACCAACCGACCGAAGTCGAGTTTCCATGGCTAATTTCCTGATGGGAAAATTATTAATTCCACCCAAACATCGGTCCACTACCACCAACGATTCTGTCTCTCTCGCTCTGTTGGTGTCGCAACTTACCGCACCACTCTAACCAACACTAACGATTGGTTGGTCGGATTCCAACGCATCATTTGCCACACTCCGCACCAAATGGAGCCAAATAATTTATTATTGAAAATAAATTAATTATAATCAGCTTACAGAGGGCAATGCGATTGGCAAGAGAGACAGAAAGAGAGAGGTGGGGAGAGACCAGCACACCCCGGAAAAGCTGCACACCGAACTCCGTTTAGTCATCGGATTTTTCCCATAAATTAAAGCGTAAATTGTGTTAGCACACACCCAAGGGAGCGAGCATTAATAAAGCAGATCATTTTGGCAATTTTTCTCCCTCTCAAAATCACACGTAAGCGCTCACCGTAAGATGGTGATGGAGGTAGGACTTGAAAAGAAGGTGATGCTGTGTGCTGCTGCTGAAGGTAAACACGCTTGAAAGGGGATTATGAGTGCAGCATTAGCAGTAGCAGAACCTGAAGGAATAAGCCACAAGCCAGGTGTTTCTTCAGCTGGTGTTTAGTGATGGTTGATTAGTGTGTGCTAATCATGTTCCGAATTTTTAAAAAACCATATCTAAAACGCCAGCCATCGCAAATGTGCTTACAGACACCCCATTTTAACTTGGCCAGCGCATACGGAATAACGGATCTCAAGAGGTGCGCTCACACCACGCTCTCTCGCCTGGCATTTGGTACGCTCTTTAGCTAAGCGGCACTGCACTGCACTAAAGCGCTTCCATCCAACACCTGGAGCTTGAAGCGATGGTCGATCATTCACAACCGATTGCACACAACAGCTGACTCACACGGGTGTTCAACGGATCACATAAAACCAGTTCTCCACCGGGTGGGACTAGTTAATGGCATTAACTGACCCCCTCATTCGAAGCAGCAGGATGCGCTTTACACACTCCGACATCAAGTGCTAGAACGAGGCAAGGGGTACAGATTAAAACATTCATAAAGCCTGGCACAGTTACGAGCTGTGTATATGTGTTGCAAGCAACGGTGACTGACTACCACGAAGTCGTCTTGGTAGTCAACAGTTGAAGGACATTCCCGCCTATCACAACTTCCCTTCAACTCACGAACACGCGCCTTCTCACGACTTATCGACCCTCGTGCGCTTTGGCATGTGTTCCGCATTGTACTGGCTCTACTATTCCATGCACACATACTGGCAACAAACCACCAGAAACGTTGCCGATCTCTTCGTGAGATTACCAATGTCCTTCTCTCCTTTACCGTGTGAACGGTCGCGTCGGATCGATAAGCATACTTCTGAGACACGACGAGAACATACCTGGAAATAGAACGAAAAAAAAAAACAGTGGGATTAGTATGCGGTTACTACAGCAGAGCTATTAAAACATTCAAACCCGATGAGCTCAGAGCTCACACTTGAACGCAAAAACGATGATGACGATGAACGGGTGGAACACATTAAGGGCGCGGCGACTACAGCTCCTAGGAAGCATCGTACAACCCACGAAGCATGCGACATTCACATCAGATATGCACACATTCACTCACTAGGTACTGCGAGCATAGCACAGCAGGTGGGTGGGTGTAAGCGAATCGCATTGATGCATTCTCGAACCGTCTGACCACAGAGCGCGAGGTGCATTAGATCATCACCGAGCGTTCGTCCGATCGATCGATATCACCATTCACCCTGTGATTCATAGGCCAAGGTGGACTCCACGCGCGCGCGCGCGGTATTTGATGCAAAACACCCCAACCCGGGAGACGACGTGCTATGAATGTGCTACGACTTCTGATGCATCAGCGCTCGTTCGCTATCTTGCTGATGAGTGCTTTCCTCACTGCGAAACAATCGCTGACCGCTATCCAGGGGCGAGGGAGAACAAATAATGAATTAATCAATCTCAGGTTCAGCCCCTACAGGACAGTCATACGACAAAGAAGGGGTAGGCAACAGCACCACCGAATCGATCAATGGAATCGCATTTCAAAGAATTACAAACCTCGGCTCCAGAACGATGAAAAGCGAGATACTCATCCTCACTCATCGGTCCGTTTTGTTGTCGAGAGAAAATTGATTTCTTATCCATGGTGCATCATCATCGTTGCACAGCACAGGGGGGAGCGCGCTATACATGCGTATGCTGCCCCTCGTATGATATCGATGGAACCGACCGGGACGAGTTCAGATCTACTTGTTTTTCGTAGAAGAACCACCACTGTTTGAACATGAGAATGTTTTGTCCCTTTGTTCTTGTAGCTCCTCGTATGATAGCATCGCTCACCGAGAGATAGTGTAGTTCGACTACGAGGTGGAGAAAGGAGATCAATAGAAAATGTTGCTTCCCCCCGCATCCTGTTGGTCTTGTTTGACGACGCAATATGCAACACGAGTGCATACACCTGCGCGGGAGGATGGTCGCTGGCAGGACATGATCGAAATACCTTTGGTGCACTCAAGAGCGATGGTTTTGTTCCTCTCTAAATCCCACAGGATGGTGCTTCGTACTTTCAAAGCTTGTAAACCTTGGATAGCGCGCATCTGGCCGCTCACATTGTAAAATGTTGTCACTTTAATTAAGTTCGAACCATAATGAAACGTCGTGCTTTAGACTTTACCTCAAGCTGCGCGGTGCTGGTGGACAGAGACGACAAGCAATTCGGCCTTCATAGCAAAAACACAAAGCCAAATATAATTGAAAAAACCATTCTGCCATTAATTATTCTCACGACTGGTGGTGTAGCGAGAGCAACGGACAGCACACCGCACACTAGCGCGCGCGTGCAGTCTTCTAACGAGCACACCGGTCTGGTCTGCAGTGTTAGTATTATTCCCAGCCCGGCGGGTTCCACCGCCATCTTAACGATCCCTCTCTCCCAACCACCTTCTTCCCGGTCGGCCGAGAGGGTCTCAAGCTTATGAGCTTGTCAAGCATGACAAACAGAATGTAAAAAGTGAAAAATAAGGAGGCGGAGGACGGTGCGCGCGTGGTGACACAAACCGTTTTTTTTTTTCGCACGGAATGGAAAATTGGCGAGAACAACAAAAGGAACTCGCTGGGCGGGCAGGTGGTGGTTGGTTGGTTGGTTGTTGGCGGTTCTGGCCACAAGCAAAACACACGCTTTCCGTTTGTATTCTGTCGTCAAGGTTGCCGTCAGTACAGACCAGCCAGAACACGAGGCGCAACCGTCATCATAACGAAAGAGAGCCACAACCAAGCCAAGTAGTTAAGGTGTACTACTGCTGCTGTAGCTGCTGCTGCTGCTTGGTGGTTACTACGCGTGGCACCACCTCTCTGCTGCTGCTGCTGCTGCTGCTCTGTAGATTGTGAAAATGCAAAATTAAAATCTACGTCCAGCACCACCAGCCATCATCAACGGAACGCAATTTCCGTGGTTTGTGTACAAGGCAACTACGCCAGCAGTGGAGTCGTGGTGTCCTTGGGCTCGTTTGGGCTGCTGCACAACATCATAATGCACCAGAGACGGGCGGACCGACAACAAGGCACTCTTCCGTACCCTCCCTCCTTCCGTCTCTCTTCTGTTAATACAATCTTCAAATGCAAATCGGTTACCAAGGCAAACCAAGCGCCTAGTTACTACTAAGAGCTCCTCACATCCCGGTCGAAGTGACTCTCCTCTCTATAGCAGCAGCGAGAAGAGAGCACGTCCACGCCGACGGTTGAGTTTCGCGAGATCTATTGTTTCACTGGACGGTGCCGCCGCTGCGGTGAAGGAAGTGCACGGTGTTTGTCCCAGGTACAACGCGGGGATGATGATGTTTGGATCGGAATGGAACCGCCTAAGTCAGTCGTGCTGCTGTTGGTCCTCTTTGGTCGGTCGTGGTCTTTCATGTTGACCTGGAAGAACCACACGCTCTCGCTGCTGCTCTCTAAGCACATCCGCAGCTCATAGAGATGCTGAAGGATCTCACGTGTGTTCCGGGCATGACTTCACGGCTGGCTACCTTGCGAACAGCGTCGTCTCGTTGTCGTTTTGTCCCACCAACATCACCACCACCACCACCACCAGACACTCGGCGTTAATTTGCAATTTAACAAAACGATCGTTTGTTGTCCTGGGCCCGGGGAACAGAGACACGCCGACACATCAAACGCTCATGTTTCGGAATGGCGGCCATGGTGATCTCAAAACAAACCACCCCCAACCAAGACCCCGCCGTCGTGTGTCGTGAAAGGTTTACATTGCTCTCCACCGGGGAAACCGGGGAATTGTGGGAATGATCTAGCTTCCGTTGGCTCCATTGGCGGGAATGCTAGTTGTGCCCTGTGTACACGCAAAGCCTGGGAGGATTCTGGGAGTAGACGACGATGCATCTCCGGGCTTCTCCACCGAAACATGCCGATGGTATTGTGCACCGATCAGCTGCCAATCTGCCTAAACAACAAGAGCTCGAGCAACGGGACGAGAAGGGCGGGTGGCCACGGTAACATTATCGCGGTCAAGGTACACACTACGGTTCCGCTCTCAACGAAATGTGAGACAGGTTGATGTTGTTGTTGTTGTTGCAAGCGTAACCCACTTTACCGGGTCGCTCTTTATGGTCGCTAATCAGCAGCCATCGTGTGTCCCGGGAGCGTCAACGTTCGTCGTTCTGCACGAAGCTCGCAGGAGGAGAAGCTCTTCCACCACCTACAATATGTCGCCCAACGACATATTGTCTTGCAGGCTGGCTGCTGTGCAGCTTCTTGCACAGCCTGGTAGACAAAGAGAAGACGACGGCCAAGGGAGCTCGGTCTCTACACATTATTGGTCACCATTTTCGCAGAAACATAATAAACCCGCGCGCGCGCACGCCCATCTCATCCTGTTCCTGGTCTTCCGAGTAGTCGAGGTTTCCGTGTGCTTGTTGCACCTTTCATTATCATAACATCGCTTGTCGCAAGATGATGCACAGAGTCTCCCCGCCTCGGAGCTCATGCTGGAGGATGATGCTTCCCGGTAGGTTTAAACCGATATGTTATCTAATGGTTGCGTTACAAATTAGTTACTCCTCACTCGGAGTCAACCGGTGGTGGGTTTGAGTTTCAATATGTTACAAGACCGATTCCTTGGATGGTGGTGAACATTAGATTTAAATTAATTTTCGTCGCAACAACAGAGGAGACTTGTGACCTTACAAGATATTGTCTTTGTAGATTAAATTGTGGAGATCTATCCAGGTATTGTAAGATACAAGAACTACAAATTAATCAACCTATCCCTGCTCTGGGGACATTATCGATCAAGTAAAACAACAGACCATCAAACTCCTGAACGAGACTTCTATAATTTATATCAATGCTAATTATTATGAGAATTCCCCAGACCTATCCAAGTATTGTTAGTAACTTAGAACTTCAAATTAACCGACTTATGCCAGCATTAGCCTACTCACGAAGATTACTACAGACATTCGACCATAACAATCCTCAACAACATAGTCCTGTAATTTATATTAACGCAAATTGTCAGCGAGCATTCCAGCAGCATCATCAGCCTCCTCCTAAATCCCTGGCTCCATTTACGAGGGATAGACATTTAGCCGTTTAATGAAATATTCAGTGGAATGCCAAATCCATCCATTGGGCTTAAGGTCTTGGCGGCGAGAAAGGTGCCCTCGACCTCTCTCTCTCTCTCTGTCCACACAAGATGATCAAATGTCAGCATGTTTGCCCAGCAGCATACCGGAGAGTTGCTTGTCCCGTCGATTGTATGTGTGTCCACGCGTGTCCCATTCGTCAAACCGCTAAATGGTCAAGCTTTCAGAGCATTCATTACGACCGGGACAGGGACTTGGGTTATGCTTGACTGTCTGGTGGCCCAGCCCAGTCCTCTGGACACAGAGTCCATCCCAGTACAGCCTCTTCCCTATCAAGCGAGCGCTCGCGATTGCATCGATGCTCAAGACGCAACTCAAAGACGACCGTATGCCAGAGAAGATACAAGGATCCTCTCTCCCTCTGTCATCACCTCTTGCTTTTCTCTCCAGCATACCCCCCATTTGTGCCGTTGTGTGCTGGTTGTTCGCGTGACGAGCAAATCCATGTCGGTTGTAATTAGCGCAACATCGATAATCGCTGACGGAGGGAATTATAGCCCTGGTGCGTCCAGCCAGGGCCACTGACCACGCTCTTCCGGGTGGAGGGGGACGAGTTGTGTCCGTTGTTTGGGCTTCCTCTTGATGATGGGCTCTTGGCGTCGTGTGACACACAAGGCGCATGAGTTGACAGCAGCGCGGACCAGCGAGGTAAATCTGACTTCCTAATGGACTCAACAATTCATCAGCATAGCGAGCGACGAGTCCACGAGGTCCAGTCCGCTGCTGATGATGTGCAAGGCAAATCCGCTGATGATGCTAGCCCGGTCCACAGGTACACACATACAAACACCCGTGGACACAGAATGGAAAACTTCAATTTGAGTCGCTTTCACTCATTGCTCGGTCACGACCGCGCGTCTGGGGTAACGACTCTGGCGTCAGTAGTCAGGCGGTTAGTTAGTAGTGACCGGACTGCCTCCTCATCCTCCTTCTCCTCTCCTCACACAACTCAAACAGAGCAGCTGAAAGCGGTCGACAGTTTGTCACCAACAGCACAAAAAAATAAGCGAAAGAAAGCAAAAACCACGGAAAATACCGCAGAGAATGACGAAAAGCTTTTGGAACGGCGGCGGCAGTGGTGGTGGTGGCTCTGGCTGGGTGGAAAATGCATTTGCACAACCATTCGCATGTAAATGCTAATCAGTCCGAGCGCGCTCGTAACACCGGTAGCGAGAGAGCGCAATTTGGAAACTGTTTGGACAATTTTTCGTGGTGGCGGCGCGCGGTGGAAAAGTGTGAAATTCGGTTTCGGCGAGGGGGGTAATGGGAAAGTACACTAAGTCCCCATCGGGAGTGACGGACTCGTAAAAAGGGGAGAGGGGTGTGGTTTTGACACATTTCACTGACAGCCAACACATGTGTGGCCACGAGTATGTTGAGGTACGGTTGGTTTTTTTGGGGGAGGAAAAATAAAAACAGGAAAACGCATAACAGTGAATCGACTGAGAATTAGAGTTACGCGCGACGTTTGATCAACAAAAATCACTCGCATCATCCATCCACTCACGCTGGCAGTGGAGATTGAAACGAGGGAAACTCAAAAGGAAAGAAGAGAATAAGGATTTTGAGCGGCTATTACGAGGCAATCACGTGTTTGTGTCAGGGGAGTTAATAACTGAACGGGCGACACCCGTTATTGTGGATTATCCCAGTTCGTTAAGGACTAGCAGGAGAGTAGTTATTCACAGATCGATTTTGGGTTGTCATATCTGAGTGATGGCTAAAGGGACCACACGCACTTCAAATATTCAAAATAATTGATCAAACATTAGACATCGATCTACAATCGAATCTTATTCAATCATGTGACATCTTCCTGTAAAAACGATTATCAACACCTTTTCCTCCAAAAGAGGACACAACACATCGCCACCTCTACACCTAAAAAGCGAGAATACAAATGAACTACCGAAGGTTCTTTGTCTTCAGTCTCATCCCTCTCCATGCCCCGGATTTCTAGGCGCATCAATAAATCGATCGAACTGACATTCGGGACAGGCGCGCACAGAGCAAAAGGACACTGGGACCTTTGAACGAGCCAAATTTACAACCAGCAGAGGCAGAGCATCTCCGCCCCAGAGGCAACTGATCTTTTAACTTCTTCCAAACGAGCGCGCCAAGTGTTTCGCCCATTCGCGCTCCCCTCGCCACGCTATCCCCATGAAAAGAATCCAATAAATTTTGAATAAAACATGCGAACACGACGACGATGGCGACGATGCTGGCGACGCGGAACACTGAAGAAAGATGCGCGACACAGCACAAGACGAGGTCTCCAAGGTCGAGAGACGAAGCATTAGAACGTGTAAACATCCGTTCTTCTGTCATCCTTCGTTCTTCCTACCTTCTCTCTTCAATCGTTCCAAAATATCATCCGCATCGCGACCTGCAACATAAACTGCATCCACGGCAAGCGAAACTGGCTAGACCGAGACCGAGAGAAGCGCAGTCGGACGACGAGGAATCGCGGTCCCATCGCGCGCATCATCCCCAAAAACCGATCTCGAATGGTCCCCCCGCCCTTCCCGGTTCCTTCATGCATAATGCACAAGGGAGCCAAACCAGCCAGCAAGCGAGGCTGACCCGGACCGACCAAGAGAAGTCGTCATTCCGCGACCTCCAAGAATCCGTGACTTGAGCAGGGCCGTCACGGCGGCAAGCACGACGTTCGTTCGGAGAGCCAAAATTATGCGTCAAGTTTCTTGCCCAGCGATGCATACACAGACCAAGGCAGGGTGGCGGCGCAGGGGAGGGGAGAAAGAATTTTACGAGCACCAAAACGTGCCCCGAGGATTGTCTCCCCCATCCCCCTTTTCAAATCGCATCTCGCGCGCGCCGAAGACGAGATGAATGTTTGACACACGGCATATCCCCGAGGAGATCCGGGGAGTCCATAGGGATCGGCGGCCCGCTGCTTTCGGACGTAACTAGCTTTAAACATTCCTTTTTTGGTCCATAGTTTGGTCGAGTATTGTGTCTGGGATAAGCAAGAGCTGAGATCGGTGCACTTCACTCTCCAAGAATGTTCCACCATCGGGACTAGGTGGCTGATCCAATGGTGGTCGGTCAGGTGAGCTGTTACAGCACATCAACGTCCGAAATTGTTACGCTTCTTGGACGCTACTCCAAGGGATTCCAACGTCCATCGAACTGGAACTGGTCCCTTTTGTATTCTGGTATGTTGTAGAAAACATCACCACCACCACAACGAAGACAATTCATTCCACATGACAAAACCTAGAGAAACGAACGGTCTCCCCGAAGAACGAGAACAGAAAGAGAGAGAGAGAGAAAGGCCGTACACTCTTCTCCACATCCCCTTTTCCCTGTGCTGGTATCGCATTTGCATGCATCTCTTACCGTCGTCGTTGCGCACTATCCCCCGCCGATGATGCTTAGGTCATTGAACGTCCGACACTCGCGCCTTGTACCATCAGTCATCGCTGGACACCGCGTGGCGGCATTCGTCGTGGAGCATAGAATAGCACCCCAGAGTACCGTCCCGCCGGCTCGCTGGGTTAATGAACTCTGCGCGCTCAAACCCAAAAATCATCTGTATCCACCTCCACCACCTACCAGGGACTGCATGAGAGCACCTTCTTGTTCTTCTTCTGCTCCTGGCCTTATAACTCATGGGCCCATTGCTTCGAGGGGTCACGCGGTAGAGTTAAGGTGAAGCATCGTCGTCGTACACACCTCTCGCACCTTGTTCTTCTCCACGGATCTTACACTCCTCTACGTCTTTTCTATACCGCTTTGCTTCTCTAAACCGTTTCTCCACACTCGATGCTCGACAGATGGCCTTCTCTCTTCTAGCTTCTCTCTATCCACCCCATTCTGCAGGCCACGGGACCAGAAGACCTATATAGAACCATCTCTCGGCATGGGGCGCATCGCGCGTCGCAGGTTGAACAGTGGTTGCGTACCACCACCACCACCTTGAGCGACTTGAATAGATTCGATTTGAAAGGTGTAGCGCACCAGCTGGCAGGTTGACCGTGGTGGTATCAACCATACGAGAGCCGGCATTGAGTAGTGCCAGCCTCCAGTAGCTGAAAGATTTGGCCTAGAGAAAGGGGTTAATGGAAGAAGAAAAAAAACTTTTTGGGATGCCAATGGGGCGTGTGTTTTGCTAGTCTACCGCACCATTCACCGCCGCAAGGCGCGTGACCACGGCGGCTGCTGGGAGTTGATAGGCAACTCTATTCCATTAACTGACTCGAACCACTTCATCAGTCAAGGTTGACCCCCCCCCCCCCCCCCCCCCCCCCCCCGTCTGTAAGGATCGCTTATAAGAGATGAACTATTAACCTGCAGCTAGTGATTGATTTCTTGATCGGCTTGATCTGCACCGCAATATTTAATAACATTTCCCGAATCGGGAGCACAAACAATTGCTGGCCAATACCCCGGGATAGCAGCACTTTCATCCCAAAGGAGAAAGGCACCAGGCGATCATCGGTGTCAGGCTGTTGGGGAAACTTCCCCGTTAAACCTTAGCTACCGATCCGATCCACCGGGAGATCAACGGTTTTCCATGGATGAATTATTTCCAGCCACGCCGCCACGAGATCGCCTCAATCTCGTACTTGCACCGCCTGGCGTTGGTCACGGCCCCTCGGGAAACTTCTCCCGATCTGTCTCGAGTGAAATAGGTTACACTCCCCGACGAAGCCTGACAGATGGACCAAAATGTTAGTTTTTGAGAAAGTGCTAGGCCCCTCAATTCTTCACCAGCCCCTTCTTTTCCAGCTGAACCGGAAGGTGTGACCGAGAGAAACGAGCAAAGAATGCTACTGGGCTGAAGCTACCGTGCTTGCTAGCCCCCTTCTGGCGGTTCAGTTTGGTCGAAGCCGAATAGTAATTATTGCCCTAGACCGAAGACTGGGCCGAGAAAGTTATTAGTTACTTTCTTACCGGGGCGGCCACAGCTCACTGGAAAGGGGTGTGAAACGAGGTGCGCGCGATCCCTCCCCTGCGTCACTTGCGCGCTTCAAAATGAACTTCTAACTTTTTTCAATCTTCGAACCCCACTATCCATCCATCTGTCCGTCCGCGCAGTGGCGTGGCGTGCGGGTGGAGGAAGTGACAGTCCACCACCTCCATCCCTGTGCTGTGTGGAGGCGAAACTTTTCGAAATGACAAATTATCTCCCCAAACCCCAATCACAAACCCGGACCCGGCAGCAGTGCTCAGTTGGCCCCATTAGCATTGAAAGATGTTAATAATGGAGCGTAAATTGCTTCGAGAGAGGAGAATAATATCGCTTCCGTACGATTCTGAGGGTGGGTGGTCCGCCCACCAAAAAGGGGTTTTCGATTGGTTGGAAGAATGTCCTAGTCCGTCTACTCTAATACATCATCTCTACCCCACACCTGTAAAGAGAATATTACTATTCATTTTGGTGTAACAGACTAAGGAGCGTGATTTTATATAGTAAAGCATTGGCGAATAATGGACGACAAATTTACTAAACATCTTGACAATTCGTATTACAACTACACATGCACACCAACATGCACTAATGAGCCTTGAACCCACAACCTTTGTGGTTAGTAATCGAACGTTCTACCAATCGATCTATTACTAAGCTACGCTGAACGAAGAACAGCAGTTTATCAAACAAAAAAACCTGTTAAAAGTTAAACCAAAAACATTTTAAAACAGCTGCGAATTAGAAGGTCACTGGAAAATCGAACTCATTTCCTAGCAGCGTCTGAACAGAAGCGGCAGGTGGAACCGCAGAGAGAAAAGTCCCACCAACGCTGCGCACCAAACAAAGAGTAGCTTATTTTTCGAGCAATCGAGAAACAATGGTCAATCTTCCGCCCGTTTTTTTTTTCGTTTTCTTATCGCGATCAACATACAACAAGGTAAATCCAGCAAACGGTAGTAAACCGCCGGCCAAAAACAAGAAAATGGAGAGAAAAAAGACGTCAAGCGTCAGCTGCTGCTGCTGCTGTTATTGTGAACCTCCCTCACAAAACCGTTTTGTGAAGAAAAAGACCTCTCCAACGCCAAAGCTGGACATGCACCGGTGATCTCGCTTAGCCCGAAGAATGCCTTCCTTCACCGGAGAGGGGCGGTTCGTTCTCCACATCACGAACTGCCGAGTGTAGGAAGGAATTTATGTTACCACCGGCATCGTGGAAGTAACTCGTTTGACTTGAGAATGCCTAAAAATGATCCACGAAAAAAAAGAAGCCCCAAAAGCCACCCAACCACCAGCAGCACAATGGAAACACAGCAGAAGTTCGCTACCGTCAGAGAGCTACCTGCGGCGCCTCCACACTCAGCTGGTGGCCTTCCGTGAACCGCAGGAAAATCTGCCATTCGTTTGTGTTATTTTCGAATGTATGTTGCTGCAATTTACGGTAAATCTCGGCGTGCACACGACGCCTGTATGCAGATCGTATTAGATGATCTTCTGTAGAAAAACCACCTGTCAACTACCGTTTTCCCAGGCCCACATGCATGCATCAGGGGGTTCAGATTTTTTGAGCATTAATTTAGAAAACGAAAAACAAAAAAAGAACTGAAACCAACCACACACCACATCGCACATAACCGCAGTACTGCCACCAACGAACGAGAGACGTCGAGAGAGCAATCATTATGCACACCACAACAACCAACCAGCAGCCACCACACCCCTGGAGAAGGGGCGAGGTCACCGCTGATTGCGCACGCCATGGGTGCCATATTGCGGCAACATACGCAAAATTAGATGCAATAATAAAATTCAGTTTCCAAACCACAAACAAAAAACGCGAAAAGAAAAACTCGCTTTGCGTGGTTTTCCCCTTCGGTTCTCTTCTCTCTTGCCGGTGGTTTGCCGTTTGTGGTTTTTGGCCGCTGGACGAACGGTTTTGGGATGGATGTGAATTCATCACAACAGCACTACTGCAGCACCACCTGGAACGCGGATTGTGCACGATTACCCCCAAGAGACCACGCTGTTCCCGGGTGCTCGTGCACGCAGCAGAGAGGTTTATCGTAATTGTTTTTGTGTGTCCCAGCGCCAGCAAGAAAAAAAAGCGCGCGCGCACGGGCGCGGGAAAAAAACAAATCTGAATTGTAAAAGCATAAACACAACGCCTGTCCACCCACTGCGCTGCTGCTACCTCGCAAAACACATCAAAAGCGCGCTTTGGTTTAACGCGATTCACACAAGTGGATGAGGAGGAACAGAAGGTTTTTTGCACTGTCCCCACTGCAGCAAAAGCTCTACTCTAGCAGCAGTTTGACCACAAAACCGATCTCACTGCATACCGGGGGCGTCGTCGACGCCGTTGTGGCTAGTTGCAGGTTCTTTTTTTTTTGGGGGGGTTGGCCGCTAAGGGGAGAGCGCGGTTAGCAATGTTGGTTTACCGATTCGAAATTCTTTTCTTCCCCCCCAATCCGTTACATATAGTGTGTGCGCGTGATCGTTAATGGGTAAAGCAGTGGCTGCTGAACAGAGACTGGCATATATTTTTAATAGTTCCCCACTATCCCATCCACAGCTAGCGCACACGGCGGCAATGCGATTTCATTTGCAAATAACTAATTGAAAATTAGTATCTGCCGCATACATACCACCGTATCGTACCGAAGCGGGAACAAGGGATGGACAAAACAAATTAAGAGAATGGAAAAATAGAAACGAAAACATAATAACATTAGTGCGCCAACCGAGTAGCATATTTTCGAATCGTTCAACCAAACAGATGGAGAGACCGTTTTGGGAGGGGTTAGAGGCTGGCTGTACAATAGCTCAATAAAAGTATAGTCCATTCACCACTACTGCGGACGACTGCAAATGCAAAAATGCATTTCGAAATCCCTTTCCGACGCAACCCATTTGCTGCACACGACGCATGATACTTTTGTTGGCAGCAAAAAGGCGACGCATCCATTTTAGTCGTACATTCGATATCGAGTGGCGTCGAATGACTTCTTTTTTTCCTCTTCGCCAATGCCATTTGGCACACGCCAAAGATAGAGTGAGTAAAGTAAGATGATGCATTGGCCACACCTCAGAGCTGGCTCAGGGACGCAGCAGCAGCAACAGCAGCAGCAGCAGCAGCTCAACCTCTTCTCTTCGCCTTCGACACACTTTGCAGGCGTGACGAATAATGAAGACGAGAAGAGATGGCCACCACCAACACGCAACTCTCCCCCTCTTCTCGCATGCGTGCAGATTATGAATGTTTCAAGAAACGAAAAGTGACACCCGAAGGTAGTGAGCGCCGAACATGAACCTCCGGCTACAGTGCGGTAACAATAAGGGAGAGGGATGCCCCAAGGACACATTCCTTTCTCCATTTAAATATGAATTGACACCTTTTCGGCTTCCAATTCTTTAACCAATGCCTTACGCGAATGCGAGGGACATTCCGATGATGGTAAGGTCTCACTTTAATAGTCATTACAACGGAACAATGCTGCGATGCAGCAGCAGCACCAGTAGCAGCTGAATCTGTACCATATCTTGGCTCTCTTGGGCGCTCGGGATTAGCTTCGATAAAATGAATATTTCATTCCCAAACTTATACCCAGCGGCACCGCGGGTGTTCCATTACTCAACATGATGCAACACAAATAGGAAAGAGAATCCATCAGCAGAGAAAAAGCAGGATGCGCTTTTGCCAGGGAGAAAATATAAATCATTTCCCGCAGCACCGGAACAGCAACCACAATGCACACTACTACAGCAAACACTGTGCAAGCGCGATTCCGCCAACCAGCCACTCCGTCGTCGTCCTTCAGTCGATTGAGAGGTAATAAATCATAATGTTGGCTCGCCGCTTCCCTTTTTTGTGCTGTTCCAGAGAGTTGCACTGAAGTTTGAAGTGAGCTGCTCCCACACAGCAGCATCATCGCTTCGCATAATTGTAACGCATCATCCAGCTGCTCCACTGGGAGTGCCCTCACCCGAGGGGGCACACACTCGAACGTGGTAGTGAGTTTTAAAAAACAAAAGAGAGCAATTTTTGGTTTCGGTCTCTGTGTGGATGCACGGCCTTGAGCGGGTGTGTGGAGTGGACTGTTCTCCCAAGTGGAAAAGCTCACCCAGCTTGGTTCCCGGCAAAAGGATGGATTGCCCGCCCCCGGTGTAGGCCGTTCTGCTACTCCCTCAACCACACAGAAGTACCACGTGATTGATGAATATAAAAACACAGTCCCCGGCTACAAACACACTCGAGGGGGGGGGGGGGGGCCTCGAGGATGTTAAAGTGGAAAGTACAACACAACCTCTTCTCCTTGCTCCTGCGTGTCCTTTCTAATCGCTTTACCGTCAAGCAAAGGGGGCGAGTGTGCTGGGGTAGTACTTGAAACTCCAGCAACCACCAGCAGCGCACGTTATCGAATATAGGCCGGTCGACCGCCTACCGACGGTGGCCACACGGTGGTGGTCGTACACCACACCATCTCGCCACCCGGGGTGGGTGGTTATGTTGGTTGGAAGCTTTGATGATGATGTGGTGAGCCATCACCTCCTACCCCTCGAGGGAGAGGAGTTAGGGTTAGCGAGCGCGCGTTGCTGGATAGCAGGGGGTTGTGTGAGGTCGATCGTAACAGGTGGTGTCTCCGGACAACCGACCGACCGGAGCTTATTAGAGGATGAGAAGCATGTGTCCTCGTCCTCAGTTGCCATCATCCTCGCTATCGGCCGAGTGTGTTACATCCTCTCGAAGAGAGGCAATCTTCACGAAGGGGATGATATCCCACCTCCATGGAGGATGGTTAGTTGGCCTCTCTCTCGAACCACCACTACAACAACAACAAACATATGTGAAAAGCAAAAAAAAAACTTATGATGAGCTATCCACCGGAAAAGCGTAAAAGCATCACTCTCTGTGATGGGGAGCGGCGAGTTCACATCCTTTCTCCCGTTACCTCTTTGTTTCCAGGACATTTATGCATCCGCTTCGGCCGCGTGAAGTAGCGCACAAAGATGCCCCACAACAACTGCGCGCTGCTACCAGAGCACACACCAATTTGATCCACTTTCGTCGATTGGCATGCGAAGCGTTCGGGAGTCCTGCCTTGCCTTCGCCGAACTGCTACTGGCGCGGCGCGTTGTTCCCCGGTTGCGGATTTCCGTTGACTCACGCCACCATATTCCCAGAGCATAGAACCTGCGGCGCCGTGAAGGACCGATTTATATCCGATCTCCTCACTCGCCCGCCTTTCATGCCAAACTTGTCAAACTCTGTGGCTCCTGCTTTTGAGCCTTATTGGCACACAACCAATAGACGGGTGGAAGGGTTCTGCTACGGGCGTGTGTGTTGATCATGCCGACGAAAAGTTTTCCCACATTTTCCGACAACATTTACCCGCCATTTGGCCACAGCTAGGGTAAAGCGAGGCATCTCGCCATCCTCCATCTTCCATCTGTAGTTGAATTATGCAAAGCCCTGCCAATTATCGGCTCCACAAGCTTACCTGGAGGGAGACACAGAGAGAGAGAGAGAGAGAGAGAGAAGAGGTGGAAAAAGTTTGATTAGTTTCATCGAGGATACGTGGAGGGAGGGATGTAGTCTCATGAGGGATGATGGGCACATATGGGGCTGAATGGGAAAAGGAGAAGAGTTTTCGATGAATTTGCTGCTACACCTTTCACGGTGAAGGAGGTATTCGCAATCGTGGCGAGATATTACTCATCCTCAACCGAAGCAGAATATGTTGAACGTTTTACAACCATCTCGTCGCGGTGGTCGCGAAGAACCATAAAGAATCACAACATCTTGCTGCTGCTCTCTGTTCAGTCACGAGGTTTATCCATGCCAAAGGAACACACCGCAAGATCCGTCGATCTGTGGAGCAGCCTTTATCCTGCGCAGCTTTATGACTATTTTTATTGTAGCTGGCTAGCCACAGCGCACAGCATCTGCCCCCCAAGGCAAGAAGTCCAAAAAGGTCAATCGTGCCCCCATTTTTGTTGCACATTCTGTTCCGCTGTACTTTACTGCAGCAGCAGCCGCTGAAGCAGGAGTGTAGCAGGGCTCTGTGTTAATGCTTCTCAAACATTTCGTGTGCAAGAATCGTTCAAAGGCATCATGGAGCAGCAAAGTGGAATGGAGTATGGCGAAGTGGTGGAATGGCAGTCCACAAACATAAAACTTCAAACAAGCAAACTCGCTGCTGCCTGGCCACACCATATAGCGAGCGCCAGCAGCAGCATCCTGCTGTACCAAATGCCGCATCACCGTCTTCTTTCTGGCTGGCCAAAAACTAACGCGAGTTCGGTTGTTGGGCGGACGACGCCCGAAAAAGAAAAAAAAAGGATGGCAGGGAAAAACGCGACCAGCAAAAGAGAGCTCACAACACAAAACCAGAAATATGAATGGAAAATTGTTTTGCGGTCATAAATTATTTCCCCGACTTTGAGAACCTTCGTTTTTTTTTTCGGTGCTGCTGGCTGGCTGACTGGCACGGTACACAACGCAGCACATCCGAGGTTTCTTATTGTCATTCTTCGTTCAGCGCGTGCTGGAGATGACCACCAACACCGGCGCTTCGAGGACGTATGGCTCCTCTAGTCGTTCTTTCCACGTGGCTCATACAATACAAGACCGGACGGACACCACGAAGGTGGTGGATTGTTGGAGGAAACCAACGGGCAAGCATGAAAGATAGCGGGTACGTGGCACTCCACTCTCTGCTGTGCCCGCCGCCAGCTTTTGTGTATAAGAAGTTTCCGGTTCGAAGTCATTCCTCCCCACGCTATGCGGTCCCCGGAAGGCGAGTAACAGGGAGCAGAGAAAAACGGGAGAATTCGGACACGTAACTAACACTTTTTGCCTCTCCGAACCTCCTTTGCCTTCTCCACTTCTGGCTGGTTGCACAAGAAGAACGAAGGGGGAAATCGCATAGCAAAATTAAGAAGAAAGTGAACGACGAGAGAGAGAGATCTCAGGACAGCAACAACAACGATGGCAGCAAAAAAGATTTCAACCAAATCCGGGCACTCCCTTCATAAGGATTCCTTCCTCTCGTCCAGAGACCGCCGCCTGTTGTCAGAAGTAAGCAAAGAATTCATACTTTTCCCTCGTCGTCTGTATTTATCTCGTCTCGTCTCGTTTTTCTTCTCCATTCCTGTGCTGTAGCCACAGACCATTTGGAGGTGATGATGATGGTACACACGTACTTTACACGGAGTGAAAATCAACGGGATCGGCATGAAACATGATTTGTAGAGCTAGAGCGAGTGCGTGGTGGTTCCTGATATGAATATGTTCCCTTTATTATTACTTTTTGCACCCGGCGAGGTAACGATTTTCCATTTTCCCTTTTCGCAAAGCTGCTTATCATCCTGTAAGCACTCAGCAGCATGCCGAGCAAGTGATCCTCTTGTTGTGTAGCAAGCAAAAGCGTAAGTTATCGGTCACTTAAGTAATTGTTTCAACTCAAGCACGCTGCTCTCAAACAACAGCCACAAAGCCTCTCTGATTACAGCCACGAAACATATTCGTGAGGCCGGGGCCCCTCCAGCAAACTGGAAACTATTTTTAATGTCCATCATAAATAAAAAAAAGGCAACTTTTGCTCTCGTGCCTTTCGCCCCATCCCTGCCCAGGCCATCGAGGGCCATTTATATATCCAGAGAAGAAGGAAAACTATTCCGGCAAAAGCGTGCCCAGTAATCGAGGGCCATACACTACTAGCAGCAGCATTTTGGACCGAAAGCCCGCCCCGCCATTAGAGAGTGCGGGTCATGAGAAGCCATCCCAAGGCACGTCTTGCTGGCCAAGAGAGGAGACGACGACCATTGGCGACGTTTGTCGTATTTGTATCGTCGTGTGCCGCGCGTTCTGATAATGTTCACAAAATGTCCGCATCGGTCGTTCTTCTCGCTCCATTATGATGCAAATGCCGTATGGAAAGGATGGCGGACAAAGCCAGGCCCGGGCCGGGTCAGAAAGTGGGCGACAAACGAGAATTATGGATATCCACGGACGGCTTTTTTGTTGTTGGAACCCAAACCCGAGCCCCATCATATAAAGGCTATTCTCATGGTGCGCCACCAGTATAGTGTGCGTTTACGGCCCAAAGGCGTATTAAATGCAAGTGCTTCTCTTTTATCAATATGGAGTGTCTCATCTATGGCAATAAATTTGAGCGCAAATGAACGGTCTCTCTATCGGGTGGAATGGAAAATTGAAATCATATTCACGAGCACGTCGATAGACGTAGAATGGGTAGTACGAGGTATTGGTTGAATGTCTTAGACTACAATTTAGAATAGAAGATGTCTTTCTCAATAGAAAATGCCTTTCTCTTTCCTTCCGACATTTTCTTTTTAGTCCTTTAGATAAGTAACGAGTTTCTTAAACAAAAATAAAGAAACTATTTGCATAATTAACTTCGAAAACTAAAAGTTCATCAAATTCAAGTCTAGAATCACCTTCCAGGTCGCTTATTGATGAAGATTGAAAAGCCGCATCGAGGTAAACAGTTCCCATTTATCCCAAGTCCCAGTCCCCAAGTCCGCCAAAGAAAGAAAGCAAGAATAATGTGCTGGTGGTGTAGCATGTCGATGGCGTGGGTTTCCCCTTTTCAAATTTAGATGTTTTATCCCCCAATCCATCCATTGCGAGACCGGTTGAACGATCGGTGATAATCTGCCAAACGACCTGCCCCATTATACACACCTTCCAAAAAAAACATTCCTACCAACCCACATTAAGCACGGTGGAAAATTCGACAAAAACAAACGGTGAACCCTAGAGTGAGAAGACGACGGACGCACCCATAAGGTCCACAAAGGTCGTCCACAGAAAACCGGAAAGCAAAGGCGGAGTGGTTACTGCCGCTGCTACTCAAGAAAAGTAATGATGCTAACACGATGACGAGAGAGAGAGGCAGCAGCAGAAGGCAAATGTGCTTTCACTTAAAACCGATCGGAAATCCAGATTGACGGTGCCGATGTTTTGTTGTTTTCGACTTAATGGCCGCTGCCACGTGATCATTGATGAATGGTGAATTGTGCTGTGAACCACCCCAGGGCACGCAAACGATCGACGATCAGAGCGCGAAAGGTAAATGTGGAGCAACAATTTCGATCTTAGGTTTCGCCACGAGCAACCACAAGAAGAATTGCAATCGATAATCGATTTCCCTCCTTCACGGTGGGGGTGAGCTTTAACCTCGCAGCCGTACCCCGCCAGTGTCCCCGGAGACACCTCATAATTTAAGGTCCCGGCGGGTCCATTAGAAGTGTTATCGGTTTTTATTAGAAAGTTTAAATCAAGCGTTGCGCGGCCCGGGCCACAAGCATTGTTGGTGTCACGCGCGTTAATCAATCTGCGGGCGATCACAACTGCAAACCGTAAAGATCTTTGTGCTCCAACTCCCCATTGCAGTGAGAAAGAACTCCTTCACACCCTTTTTTTTTTAAGCTCCACCACACCCAAAGCCTGCCGCCACACCACAAAAAGGGCCCAACCAAAAGTTAATAATAAATGTTTTTCTTTCTTCAACGGATTTCACCATTACCGTGGGCACGGAGGAAAGGAGGTGGTGCTGGTAGTGGTTGGGTTGGTACTTTCGAATTTCCACTCGGTAAATTTATCACCTTTTTCCTTCCTTCCTTCCGAGAGCACAACCAGTGGCCAGCAGCAATAGTCAGTAGCAACGGCACAGCACGGCCAACCGGCCAGCCAACGAAACAAATCATTTACAAAAGAGATCGACAAACGAACGCAAACTCCCTTCCTGGACCGCGAGCCGGTGCCGCAGCCAGAGTACTTTCGCTTTTCTTTCGCACTCCCGGCACGGCCCCGCACGGACCATTCGCATCGAGAGGTTATTAGAAGCTAACGGTGGCAGCGGCGGCAGCGGCTGGCAACAAGTGTCGCTGTCGGGGGAGTCCCCTATCCTCCCTGGTCCCCACCACCACCTCCAGGCAATCCATTCGCGACTTTCTAATTTTACAATAAGATCTTTCCAACGGCCACGGCCTCTCTTGTAGTGAGTGTACGTCCACGGCGGTGTTAAGCGGAGTTGACTCGCGCTGGAGAATCGATTTGGCGCCACCGACCGACAGCCTCCTTCCGCAGCGCACCTCACTCACTCTGACAGCCACGCTGCCGCCGGTCGTTGAGAGTTGCGAATCATGAAGTTGACACACAAGCAGCAGCAGCTCCGCCGCTCGTCCGTTGCCAATCCATCATGTTCTGCGCGCACTCATTAGCCCCGACAACCCTCCACCGCCACGTCGCCACTACTCTTCTCACCAACTCTTTCGAGCGAGCCAGGAACGAATCGATAGTAAAAGCAAACTCATTAGAGCAACCGCGTTAGAGTACAACACCGCCCTTAATGCGAACGGAAGTGAACAAGTGTCAGTGCAGCGCAAATACGGGGCCAGGCTGGTGAGAGACGTGCGGGCAACGATGGATTTCCGTTACGGAGGACACGTCACGCCAACCACCAAGCCAAGTTAGGGAAGTGGAGAGTGACAGCGAGTATTGTTGCGCGCTTCCGATGCAATTATGAGGCTCTCTTTTCTGATGTCGCTAGTTGTCGTCAGGATGTGGCTTGACTTCGAGCGGCGACGTCTTGCCGGCGTCGAGATGATCGATCGATTGATGAGCGATGGCAACGGCGACGCGCGAGAAGCGAGATCTGATGAGCTGGCACATCAGAAGCAGGAGAGGAAGAAAAAACTAATGTCCAAGATATTAAAACACAAATGCCAACGAAGCGCGCTTTCAGCTCCATGCTTCATTGGCTTTGACTTTATCTGGACCACCAGGAAGAACGCCCAACAGAAAGACACCCATCTCTGGCATTTTCCGGGTCGCTTATTCTGGTTACGATTGCAATTGGCCGTCCGGATTGAAGAAAAAAAACATTAAAAGGAATCGTCGTGCTGGAAGTCAAGTTATACCAACTCAACGCGAACGCAAAGACGAGCTCAGGATAAATCCATTAGCAATTTGTCGTCCCACAACTACTTTCCAATATGAGGGATGTTGCCACGAGATCCAAATATCCCCTTTTGGACCATCCAGTCGTAGGATTCCTTGGTCCACGATCCAGCGAAGGAAGATAACGCTATCTGTAGCTACAGGGGACATCGTTTCCTACAGCAGAGTGCGCCAGAGTGCCACTGTCTATTAAGATTAACAAAGTGATTACACGTTATTAAAGCAATTAACTCTCTTTTCGTCCCTCCACCAATCGAGACGACTTGCTTGGTCGTCGTCTCCGTTGTCGTGTTCCTGGCGATTGAGAGATAGTATCATTGCAGATCCAGCACTCCAGTCCAGCGGGCAGGACTTACTCCCTCCCTCCCTACTCTCTTCCAACGAGGCACTTTGGCGCAAATTGTTATCATCTCTACTACAAGCACACCACCACTCACTCGGCTCGGCTACTGCTTCATCTTCTGCTGTCCCCGCCGGAGGGTAGAGAGCTCAGGACGATAAAAACTTTCGTTTGATATCTGCCCTCAGCCGCACGCGCTGCGCTGATACCGCTCTCGCTTCTTCTGTGTGTACTTGTGTGTCCGTCAACTACTTTTGGGGATTGATTTGGTCAATCCACTCCACAACAGTCATAAGGGAAGAGGAGATGGAAAAGGGGGGTTGGGCGGCGAAGTCAAAGCTACAATCAATCGGAATTACTTTCTGCCATCGCTATGCGTCACCGGAGACCAGGATGAATGGCAGGTCTGATTACTAATCCCAAAAGAGCGCACGCACACAAACCCACACTTTACCTTCGATGAAGGAAAGGGCGTCAAGATGAAGGGTCAACGAAGGTAATGGCATGCTGCCATCAACCCCCCCTCCTCCTCGTCTTCCCCCTCCTTTTTGATGGCCATCATATTCCGGAAGATAGTTTCTGGCTACTTAAACGGCCCATTACAGGCTCATCTCCTGAGAGTTATTGGTCAAAGAGGGCAAAGGGAATGATGTCCTTTGACGTCGAGCTACTGCGTAGAAAGCCGAACCGAAGTTACTTCATTAACCCAAACCGACCTCCTGCCCTGTGTAAAGGGAATTGGTAACCAACGAATTCAATCACATTCAAGGCAAATTAGGTGGCCCATTCAGTTCCGCGAGGGTTCCTGGTCCTTTTTTTTGTGTGTTTTCCGCAATGGGACAAACAAACGCAAGGATCCAACATTCTCTTCTCACGCGCGATCACAATTTGTTCAATTTGAATTTCATTTTTGCCAATCGAAACGAACAAACCATTTCACCGCGAGAGAGAGAGCGAGAGATGGAGGGAAGGAAGTCAAGAAAAGCCACAACCAATCACCAAAAGACCGAGAGACCGAAGCGCGGGCGCGGCTCGATGAAATGCGAAAATCTAAAATCGAATCGCGCCCTACCGGTAATTGTATTATCAAGCGCCGCTCCCTTCACATCCCCCCACACAACGCGGCAATATGACACCCCCGCAACAACGGTTTTGTGTTGAAACACAAGATTGTGCCTTCCCTTCTCCCAGCTCAGAAGTAACGCGAAATCGAGGAGCAGCAGGGCGCGGCGCTTGTTGTCAGTAGAAAGAAGGAATTGAATTCGCATCCGGATTCGGTTTCGTTTGGCCGCACAACACGCTAGGAATGTGCGAGACACGACATTTTGCTTAGGAAACAGAGAGACAAACGAACGATTTGAAAGCAACAGTGGGGGGTGGTCTCCTCACCCACTGCGTGAGAGGTAAAATAAAACTATAAATGTTTTGTAATTGAACACTTAACCGGCAAACCAGGGAGTAGTTGGTGTGTCTTCTAGGGGGCAGCGACGCGGCGTGTGGCTGTCAGCAGTTCAGCAGCGCCAGCGAGTTGAATTTCATTGGCACAGAAGTGTCGCAAAATGTCGAACCAAAATGAAATCGATCGGCCAAGATACGGCCGCCCCGTAGAGGAGAGGAGTTAGGAAGGCATCGTCGAACCAATCTGCATCCCCCGCGTGTTGTCCCCTCAGTTTGATGTGTTGAGTAAGCTTAATTGAGCTTAGAAAACGAAAACGCACCTGGATGATGATATTTGATATAACCAGACTCCTCCTTCCTATATTGTTGCTTCTTGTAAGGCGCACCTTTAGACCGGAGCGAATGTTTTTGGATTGAAAGACATAGACAGGGCTCTTCATCTTGAGTTTCCTCAGAGTCGGGCTGCTGGATAATGTAATGCTTGCAAATTCAAATCACCTCACAGAAGAAGGAGCCATTAAACCATCCAACGCATCAAAGAACAAAACGACTTTTTCCTTCTCAATGCACAAGAACGAACTACTCCACGAGGTCGCAATAAATTTGAATTCCTAATTTCAAACCCCAGGCTGTAAACAAACGATCCTCACAGACGATTGTGCATTTAGAATTGAACGAGGAGAGAGAGAACGGGGGCTATGTGACGTCACATTGCCATGTGTTGCACACGCTTTGTAGAACCCGAAACCACAAACTCTGTTCCGTGCCGTGGAGTGCAGGTTAGTGCGGCGCGCTAGAACTGACAACTGACGCACGCATATTATGCCCCGGGGCCGCGGTGTGGTTGTTGCAGTGGCGAGGGTGAAAAATGCAGTTAATAATTCATTCCAGCGTCGAGAACCGCTTAATTATGGTTTTCCGACAGCGGCAGCAGCAGCAGCAGCAGCAGTAACACCGCAGCGCAGCGAGTAGCGTGTATTCTACGGTAGGCAGCGCGTTAATGGCTGTCCACCACTGCTGTCGGTACTGCTGCTGTCACCAGCAACTGTGTGCCGGATACCGAAATAGCTCTTTTTGCATTCTACTGCCTCTTTCGATTGTAATCCGAAAAAAACGTTGTTTCGAGGGAAATTCATTATTCATTTCGTGGGGAGCTCCCTAACGCGTTACCAATGGAACGCGTATCAGAAGAACTTAATTATGGCAGCAGATAAGCTACCTATAAATATATTAAAATGAAAATTGAATTCACAATAGAAACTATAAAACTGAAAGAACACTCGCAAGTCCAAACATTTCATATGAAACATTAATCCGATTGCCGCTTTTTGATCTGACTGTTCCATAAATAGCAGTAACAACTCGGTAATGAAACGTACAACAACCCAGTAACCGATTGTACAATGAAACAGCAGTATGAAAAAGCCAGAAAGTGTAAAATAAAGGCTATTGCTGCTGAAAGGTGTGTGAATGGAACAAAACCCCTACATTCAATTGAAGAACAGAATAGTACTTCTCCGTCCCACACAGTACAGGGAATAAGAGTTTACATGCCAGTCGGTTCCTTCTCAAATTCGCTCAGACCAATTCAAACGAAACTTCTGAATTCTACCCTAGCTCGGTACCATATTGTTTCGTACAACGCCTTTCCTGCTGCTGTTATGGTCATGTGGCGATGAGTTATATGGAAAGTTAAGCGCGTCAACTCCCTCTTCGGCAGAGAAAAAACCAACAAATGCGTCATGTGCGCTTTGCTATTTTTCCACTTTTTGGCTTTCAAAGTGCCGCATGTGAGTTCTATAAAAACTCCAACACAATTCCGAAAACGTAAAAGGGGGCAATACACAATCGCGAGCGCGTATTATACAGCTTTCGTCCATTTACCATACACACTTCGCATACGAACTCGCCGGCCGGCAAGTCGGGAGGTGCCATTAGGCCACTTATTGCCTTTTTTCCACAAAAATTCGTCCACATTCATGTGAAATACCCATCGGAACGGGCTGGGCGGGCTACTACAGTGCTACCGGTCGGTACAATGGCGCTGAAATGGCGCGGAGAACTGTAAATTGTTGATTTAATTGCCAGGACACGGTGCACACACAGAAGAGCATAGCAATTGAGGGTTTCTCTCTTTCGTTGGCCTATCGTTCGATGGGGTAGAGTCCTAGAGGCCCCCACATAACTGGTTGGACCATTAGATCGTAAATTTACAACAAAGTCGACCACCGAGAGTTAACCTACAAAACGACAGCAGAGAAAAGCGAGCGAGCGAGAGCTTTTGCCGGCTTTTGTGGCGAGGTGTTTGTAAGGTGAAGACATAATACAGGAGAGTGTTGTGTGTAGTTATGCTGACAACAATGAAAAGGACATACTTTCTACTTAAGAAAACACAGTTGTAATACCTTCTTTCTAGCAAAGAGAATTGTTCCATTTTGCAACACGTTCACCTTTTTAGTTAAATACAAATATTTTTTGCAGACACTAATATTGCGAGAATACTAGACACAGACGCGCCCTACACTCCGGTAGTCGGTTGCCAATGGACACAACACCAAGGAGGGGGCTTCTGCCGTGGCCCCTGCCGGAAAATCAATACTCCCTCGCCCCTGACCACCGACAGACACCCCCAGAACCTCTCTCACTCTGCTGTCTGGCGGTCTGGTTGCGCGTCGTTGGTTTCGCGGGTTAGCCGTTTTGGTTTGTTTTTCGCGCATGTGGTTGCCCGGAGTTCGCGCGCTTCCATCCAGTCCCGTCCAGTCTGGTCGGTCTCTGTCTGCTCTGTTTTGTTTTCCTTCCACCCTTTGGCATCGTCAAGTGTTGAGGCTAACCTCCCTTTTCAGGAGGCACCACCATACCGGGGCGGGACTTTCTCTCAATGACCGCGAACGGCGGTCGCTACGGTGGCTCCCGCCAACAACAGCACACAACCGTTTAGGAGCAGACTGAAGGGACGGGCGTAGAGTAGGATAGCCGGTTGGTTCCGCCTTCATACCCCCTAAAGCGAAAGGGGATGTGGTGAAAACGGCCACAACGCGCTGCTACTGGTACTAATCGACGAAGCACCGAAGCACCGTCATCTGCATATGTTGGAAGCAGCCCCAGCAGCTCCCGTTTCCCACATTTTCATTTTCTCCCCGTGGCCGCAGGAAGGAAAACTCTATGCGTGAAGGGCATGAGAGCAATTGCTCTCTCGCTCTCTCTTTCTCTGTCTCTCTGTCTCTCTGTTGGCCTCGCGGCTTGACCGACCTTAAATGGCGTGCGAGAAAGTCGTACAGAAGAGGTACCACCGGACAAATGAGGTGACATAATTAACGATGTGGACACATTTCACCACGCTCAGAGGTGCCCACCAAATTCACCACCATCATCACCATCATCATTAGTTTTTGGGTGCGATTCGTTATCCACCAAACAACAACAACCAAAACTCAGCGATTGGGGTTGGAATTTTCGAAAATTGTGATTAATGTGCCTGTGAGGGTGTGAGCGTGGGTACTCCCGGCTATGTGCAAATGGGTCACTGTTGAACGGACGCTGGAAATGACGCTACACCGCGCGATTCGTTCTCTATCGTACCAACGAGGGCACACAACAACAACACATCAATCCCCTTGGCCGCGTCCCGGTTGCGAATTAAGTTTGGCCACCCCCCCCCCCCCCCCCCCCCTTGCGGGGTTTTACTGGAAAACGTGAAACGAATTCGTTGTTAAACACAACGAGCCGGTTTTGGGGCTGACTCAGTGGCTCGGTTGGAAATGCAACCCCAACAGCAGCAACACGCAAATCGGAAAATTGGATCACTGGTTGTTAAGGGGTGGTATTTTGGGGGCGGGGAGGTACAGGGGTGTAGTGCACTAACGGTAGCGCCACCGAAAAAAGGAAATGGTGCCGATAAAATACAATAAATGGCCGTGCCACTTCCGCCACCTTCCAGTGCTCGGGCTGTTGTTGTTTGCAGCTGTCAGTTCCCTGTCACTAGGGGGGGGGGGGGGGGGGCCGGGGAAGGGTTCTAACTCACATAAAAATCAAAACGATTTCTTCTTAAAGGTATTAAGAATGGAAAACATTAACGCGACTGTAAAGAGATAAAAAGCAGTCCCACATTAAATAACACGTATTTGATGTAAAGAAAAAGCTCCCGAAATAACGAGCAATCCAACATCAGATTTTCGGTGAAAATCATGTTTCAACAACATTAAATCGCTGGTACGAGAATGTGTGTAATCGGCCATTGTTGGTACATGAAAGCATAGAGCAGGAACATGTGCTGTGTGCTGGAATGCTCGTCCCACAAAAACATTGACGAGGTGCCGGCAACGAGAACGTGCCAACGTGATTACAGTTAACGCACCCCGCACACCTAACCAATGGTGCCGGGGGGGGAATGGTGGTTGTCATCATTCTAATTTCCCCCGAAAAACTCGCGCAACCAACACACTCATCACTTAATGGATTCCTCTCCTCCACGCCTGTGCGCGTTCTTGTAAAGGCATTTTCCTCTCTCTTTCCACGAGTCTATTCAAACCAAATGTACGTAACTCACGTGGTGTTTGGGGTGCCACGCCACACCCTGCCAAAGTCGCATTCCCGGAAAAGCTGGATGACATTTGCACCCCCGCCCCAGACAAAAAAGAAGAAGGGAATGCGCACAATGTCGGGGGAGTGTAACACACCTCTTCTTCTCTCCATCATCGAAATCATGCTCGATCGAACGCAACGTAAACAAACATGACAGACAGTAGCCTGTCATAAAGGGGGGATAATGGCGGCGGGTTTTGGGGGGGATATGGAAGCCATTTGACAACATCTCACATTCGGCACCGGAACGGCGAAGAGCGTCTCCCTCTCGTGCCATTAAAACCCCCCTTTTTTTAGAACACGAATTCCACACCTTCTTTGTAACTCAAGGCTCTCACTCGGCGGCCGGATTCGGATACGCTTCACCAGAACGTCACGAGCGGGAAGAGAAGCGACGCGATTCGATTTTTGGAATTAGATTTTTGGGGAATTTTTATGTGGCATTCAATTCGATTGAGGTGCCCCCCCCCCCCCCCCCTCTCATTCCGACAGTTCCACGAGGTACTTTCGCGTCGATGGCACACATCCCACACTTCCGCTCCCTTGGTGTGCCGGTGAAGAAGAAACGAAGCGAAGAGACTCAAACACGTTCGCTCCTCGAAATACGCGCGCGCTGC
This sequence comes from Anopheles aquasalis, assembly GCF_943734665.1. Lineage (NCBI taxonomy): Eukaryota > Metazoa > Arthropoda > Insecta > Diptera > Culicidae > Anopheles > Anopheles aquasalis. Next base: position 23,286,014 of record NC_064878.1, read on the forward strand.
ATTCATGCGTACTTTATGGTGCGTAACAACATGTTGTGTTCGGTTGTGTCTGTCCAGCCTCCCCACCAGCAATCTGGCCACCGAAAGCACCTCAACTAACCTCAATCTCGATCGGCATCAACGAACGAACGAACGAACGAGAAGCTGAAGATCCGCTCACGTTTCGAGACTACGGAAAAAAAAGCGGCGACGCGCGATCGCGATTTATGTTATCGCGAAGCAGCATCACCACAGCAGCCCGCAAGCGACTCTGGAGGAAGAAAGGTATGCAAAAAAAAGCAGAGACACTTCGGACAACCAGAGAGGCCAAGTATCATTCGTTTTGGGTTGTGTGCGGCGCTACTTTTATTCTCTTCCCCGTTGTGGGAAGCGTTGTGTGTTAATGTGAAAGTAAGAGTTCACTCTCTCTCTCTCTCTCTCTCTGGCTCCGTCTCGCCACTAGAGACCTACTTCTTTCTGCAAAAACCCCAAATACACCACTGGGAAGGTCACCAAAAGGGCACCGCCTTACCGCCTTACTCCACTTTTGCGGCACAGAGAGACAGCTTTTCCTCGTGACAAACACTGCGAGTGAGCAAGCAAATAAAAAGGCGATGAGTTGAATCACACTGATTATGATGCTGGCGCATAACAATAAAGCGCATATAAACTGCTGACATACCCTTGCCCGTACACACGCGGCGAAACGCCACGTGCTGCATTATTCGCATCCGCATCGTGGTGTGCACACCATTGGAGAGTGGTGGCGCACTGGCAGCAGTAGCATAAACGCATGAGAAAGTTCCACACCACACACTCCACCGCCACTAAATCCTTTAACTAAGCTGGTACGGAATTGAGTTTAGTGTCTCAGCTGCTTTCCACCAACACACCAGAGCGCGAGAAGAGAAGGAACGGCGACGCGCCGGCAAAAAACGAGGGAAAACCCCCTGGGATGTAAAGAGATGTGCTTATGTTGCTACCAGCGAGGTGATATCTTCATACCGAAGGGTTGGCGGCGTGAGCAGAAGAAGAAGAGAGAGCACCAGACACGCAGGCAGGCAGGCAGGCAGGCAGGCAGGCAGTCAGTAGGTTGGTTAGTTGGTTGCCACCGGAATTTCCAGCTCTCGCTTCTCGTGATGTTGGTGGTGATGGTGGCGCAAGAAAGAAAGGAAAATCTGCATCAACCACCTACAATAGCAGCGCCAACAATGAGGGGTATGCAGCTCTTCCTCATGTGGCACACACAATACTGTGCGCGCCTTTATGTTGCGCTGCTGCTGCCTTAACTCTCTTTGCGTTCGCGACTTGTTAGCGGAGGAGTGGTGCATTCAACACACTTGCACTGCAGTTTCTTTGCAATCTTCTAGAGAGATCTACAAAGAGAAAGGAAGAAGGCAGACAGGAAGGAAGGAAGGAAGCGTCTGCTAGCAATGCCCTTGAGAGTTTTGCGGGTGGTGCGCTGCGTTGAAGAAACGTTTGCAAACGATGCACACAACACCGCCGGTACTGAGTTCCTTTTCTTTTACATGACCTCAACCACCCCACCCACTGGTTGACCTGCTCTTTTTTTCCCCCTTGCATCCTCTCTATTTGGAGCATAAGATGATGACATCATTACGCGGGCCTTGCGCGGGGACTTTGGTGTTTTTTTTTCGCGATGAGGCTCTCCTCTCCCTCTACATTACATCGTCACAAGTGCGGCCACGGGGCACCGCGAGACAGAGAGAAACGCTCACTGTTTGCTGCACTTTTTATGTTTGAGCAAAAAAAAAGACGAAGACATGGCGCGCCGTTGGATGGGAAAAAGTGGAGCACGCGGTTCGCGCGGCGACAAGAATAATGTTACCACGATGATGATGATGCTGATGATGCCGCCGGTCGAGAGAGAGACGCATGGTGGGGTGCGTAAGCGAAGCAAATAAATGGTATGTTTTACTTATATGCTCTCGTGCTGTACACGCCCGTCTGGATGATGTTGTTATGAGACGCGCACGTGGCTGTATGTTTGTAGAGGGCGATCATGATTGATCGATTAATTTGTTACATATCCGTCGACGTGACATCATGTGTTCTAGCATCGAAATGGGAATTGTGTGATGCTTTGAACCACGCATAAAATTGTAGGTTTTATGTTAAAAATGCTTTTTTATATTAAAAATTAAATTTTAATTTCTAAAAAAGCAAATTTTGATTTAAAATTTCTCGCCATGGTCCTCCTGTTCCATTGATTGAAAGCCCGACGAGGTAAATTTGAAGTAGAAAAACGGATCCAAACCATTGTAACTCCATGCCACGCGCTAGAATGCACCATCTGCTGAGCTTCTCCTCCTCTAATCCCTCGGTTCTGCTCCACCGATGATGTCGCAAGCCACGCTGGACTGCACCGCCCGCTGCTGTGACAGCAGCGCTCTACGGAGACAGACAGCAGGAGCGCCGGAGCAGGAGCAGGAGCACCAGAAAGGGAAACCATAATCTGCCTTCCGCACCATTAAGTCAACTGTCGCTTTTTAATTAATCTATTTGTCAACGATGGGCGCGCGCAAACGACTCGCCGCGGTGGCAACGGCAGTAACATGCCTGGGAGAGCTCGTTAGGCTGGATATGAAACTGGGTTCCACAGGAAACTGGGCACCGAACCGTGACATACACACCACCGGGCTGCAGTTTATCGCACCACCGGAGAAAGATTGTCCGGGCGTGCTGTCGTCGCTGTCATCAGCGAGAACCAGTTTCCGCTTCCCCCCGGGGGCTCTCTTTCGATGTCTCCCCGAAAAAAAAAAACTCGTGAAAGATGGATCAACGAACTGGCTGGTGGCAAGTTCCCGTGTGCTCGGTCTTATCGAAGTTAAAAATTCATTTATCCAAGAGTGCGTAGGTAAAAGGATCATTAGTGCTGCCCGCGCATATAGACACATTGGGGACAAAGTTCTGAGGAGAATTATGGATGGAAAAAGAGAAATCTGGATGCCCAGGCCAGTGCCACGACAAAATTCTTAACGACCTACGCCGCGACCACGCATTCAAGAGATGGAATTTTCATTCCTTTTCATCTCTTCTCCTTATCCCCCCAAACATCTTCTCCAAAAGGGAGAGAGATTGCTTTTGGATAAGAAAGGCTGGGACTAGCTTTATGATTAAACGGTCACAGAATTCGTGGAGTGGAGGAATAACCGTGGAACAAAGCGCGCATTCTTGAGGAATAAGCTGAGTTCGTGGCGGCCATTAAACCAAGTGCAGGCGAACTGGACAGAGACACACATTAATCCCCTCCCTCGTGTGCGCTTTCGCTTTCAACATTCGTCAAAGGATTTTAGGTCTTTAACCCCCACAGCGTGGCACCGAAAATTGTATCGAATCCATCAAAATTATGTGCTGCTGCAGCCAGCAACTCTCACCACATGCAACTCCTCGGTAGGTGTCCAAAAGCGCTGGACAGCGACCCCTGGAAGGCAGTAACGAAAGCCGGATCGGACCACGAATACATCTCTCACGACGTGAGCAGCAGCAGTGGCTATTGTCACGGTTGAAGGGACCTCTCGTCACCCTCGGTTGCTTCCACAACCCGTGGTATAAAGCCCCAGGTGCGCCCATTCTGTTCTCTCGTCAGTCCAGAGTCACGGGTACCTTCGGTCCCCTTCGGATTCCGATGAGAATTTGATGCTTTCCGTATGAAAATCCTGCAGGAAAATAACAACAAACGCTGCGTGTGCACGAGGAGGTGTTGAGCCCTTGGGCGTTGAGACGCAGCGGGGAGGTGTTTAGTTGAAATATGGTCCCCTGGAGGGCAAGAGAGCGAGAGAGAGAGAGAGAGGCTGGGATATATTAGAACACCACCGGAACAACACCAAGTTCCATAACATTAACCGGCCACCGGGGGTTGACTGGGTACAACAACATTATTAACACAACAGGATGTTGTTGTGCACCCTCCTGACTCCCTCCTGTCACAATGTGATGGCGGCTTCTTTGTCCACTCCCCTGTTTCTGGTCCCTTTTTCCGGGGTTTCTTTTTTAAACGCACAAAACGCGCAAGTCCCTGCACCCTTGACCTCGTCTCTTCAAAGGATCAAATTGGTGTAGGGATCGGTCTTAAGAAGAAGGGTGGCGCGGTGTGTTGTTCCGCGTCAAAGAAGGATCTCCCCCCAACCCTATTATTACGCACCGTTGACCGGCGGGGGGTCTACAGGCCTTAAAGAGCGGCGAGAAAAAATTGAGAAAGGTCTAAGTCTAAACCAGCAACAACAGGGGCAATATGCACCCTGGGACGACACCTGTTTCGCGGTTTGTTGGTTCTCTCCTAGGGACCGACACCTCTTCCCTCTTTCGTCCAGTGCTCAATCGCGCGCGCCGTCACAGCGACTTCCGGTTTAAGGAAAAAAATGGAAAGGAAAATAAGATCATTAAAGGTAGCAGCAAAAAAAAACTGGAAGAGCCAATTATACCGCACAGCACTCCGGCGACGATTATCTCCTCTGTTCGAGGGTCTGTACCCCCGGGAGATTCTGGTATAAGTCTCCAGCTCTCCCTTCTCCTCCTAATGGGTCAATCTAATGGGTCGTTACGAGCTGTTGAACAGTGAATTGCAACCGGCCAGGCCAGGGGTGGCGCAATATGTGGAGTTCCAGCAGCGCAGCGACGTGGTGGTGCATGGGTTTTGTACTCTACAAATCCATAAACATAAATTTAATCCTTATCTGGACACCCGGTTTTTTTACGTGCTCTATCTTAATACGTTTTCCGATCAGTCTGGTCACCTTTTCATTACGATAATGGCGGTATATTCCCTCCGCTGCTGCTACTCTAACACTTCCACAACGCTAACGACATTTCAAAACCATTATTAATTATCCAACATTGCACTTCCAACGAGGCTGCTCTCCTTCTTCGTTGATTATGAATGACCTTCTTTCCATCGGATGGCCAAGAATGCACCACACCACCACCCCCGATGCCCGTGCGCCTTTTTCTCGTGACGCGCGTCAAGATGACATTTCTTACAACAAGAGGCCCCGGTTCTCCTCCATCCATCTCTGGCTCCACGGCAAGTGCAGAGTAGCAGTAGCGCTATTTCTTTGTGTTTCTCTCGAGATGTCATTTTTGGAATTCTCGTCGTCGTCACAGCTCTTTGCAACCCACACCCCCCGCTTGTGTTTTCTAGCCAGAAAGGTCAGTGCAATTGATACACAGTGGCCCGGCGATGGAGAAAAAACCAAGCGCGAGAGAATTGCAAAGTAACAAGCTGCAAAGTGGTGGCAGCAGCAGCAGCTGAGTTGACTCAAGCTGACCGATACACAACAACAATCGTCGTCGTCGTCATCGTCGTTGTCGGCCACACTACTATCGCCTTCAAGTTGGTTTTGCAACACGCAAACCCCCCTCCGTTGCCTTCCTCAACATTAACTGCGTGCGGATGGCCGCCCGGAGCAGAGAGGAGATCGCGAACGAGTTTTTTTTCCCTTCATTCCTTCTACTCCTTCTCACTCGCCCCTAATTACGGTACATTGCTGCATCCGGTGCTGGTGCTCGATTGCAGTAGGTGCACTCCATCTCCAGCGTGCTCCCAAGAACCCCGTTTTGTGTGCGTTCTTTGCGTACCAACACACACCACACCGCGGTGGTGGCAGCATTCCGTGATGCAAATTACGACCTTCGAATGGTGGAACGGTGTGCGGTGTGTGCAGTAAGAGTGGTGCTGCTGCTGCTGCTGTCGTTGTTGTTGTTGATGTAACACCCTGCGTTCTGTCAGCTTTATCACTTCCTGCAACAATACACACGTAATGCGGGTTGGGAGTCTCTCGCCATTCAGCACCAGCACCAGCACCACCACCTGTGTTGGGTTGGGTCTTTAATGGCTATGCTGGTGGTGGCAACATTTACACCTTCACTGCCACCGCAAGACACGAGTAGGCAAGAGATAAGGGCTTTTTTATCTTATCACACCACGACTGTCAAGGGACTCTCTCTCTCTCTCTTTCTGTCGGAAGGTGACGCTCTGGTGTGTGCAAGTCTGAACGGATTCAACGATAATGCACTAACAAACACTAAATCCAATTAAACGCGATTTTAGATAAATGTGTATTAGCTGCACGCACACTCCCCTGAGGTGCTGGTGCTACTGGCACCCCTTTTTCGATGACAGCAAGCAAGATTGGACATCGCTTTAGCGCCTCCGATAATGTCATCGTCACACAGCAGAATGTGTGTTTAGTCTGTGATTATGCTTTCCGCCGCTTAAAGTTATTAAATCAAATGATGTTTCGAATCGAATCGAACAACGCTAACAATAACAAAACACAAAAAACCCATAAACAAATTCGTGACAGGCGCGCGCGCGCGCCCGCTCTCTCCACCGTTCATAAATTAATCGATAAAAAGTGTGAAACAGTCATCAAAACTCCCCATCGCATTGTTTATAATTAATGAAATCCGACACAACCATAACACCGCCACCAAACCGGCGCAAAAGATTGGATTGGATCGACGGGATCCAAAAACGGAACAACAACCGGGGACCGTCGTCGTACGCATTCTGGAGAAATCTGAATCCGTTAGTCACGAGAGAGGAAGAAACATTCATATGAGAGAATGGTGTCTAGAACGGGACTTTGAGGGACATAAACCGCTGGCGAGCTGGCGTCATCAGCCCGAGCTGGAAGAATACTAATGAGGAACATACATGGGCCGCGAAGAAGGTGGCGTCGTCTGCTCCCCGGTGGCGGTATTTAGAACATGACTCTGAAGTCTGACACGCGCTCTCGTCATCGTCTTGGCGCGACCTAGCTTCTTCTTCCCCCTTCATGGCCTTCGCGCGCGCACCAATCGTTGGCGTGCGAAAAGTGCGTCGTCGTGGTCCGGGAGCGGAGAAGTCAACCAGAAACCCAAATTCTCGAACACCAAAGACGGACGGTCACAGTGCCATTGCGCCATTGTGTTTTCACGCGAACAATGCGAAATGAACCGTGGAGCAGGCATCTCATCCGCGCCACCAACATACCAATGGATCACCCTCTCTGCCGCTCTCTGGCCGATGACTTATGGACTTCTGGCGCTGGCGCATTAACCGACAGGAGGAAGTTCCAATGTGTGACGGATGATGTCACTCACTCACTGGAGTGGAGGTATCGCACTCTCGTTTTGCACAAAAAACGGCTTCTTTCACTACCGCCGCCGGTGTGTGCCAGCAGCAGCAACAGGCTAGCCGACCGGGACACCATAATAATACGCAATGAACCTCGTGTTTTGTTCCCAGTTCCCTTCTGGGGCTCCCCATAAACCCAATTGTCACACACTCGTGGACAACACAATGGAGAGTTTGCAAAAAAAAAAACACAGACAACAGTTCTCTAGAACCATTGCGCACAACTTTCCAATTCCTCCCGGACCTCGTACACACACTCGCAGCAGTGCTCACTCTGCTGGAGGAAGAGTAGAGACACCGGACACTAACAGGTCCACCCCGTCGTCATGCACCAACCCTCAACCCCATCCATACTATACCACACCACCAGCAGCTACTCACGAACGTGTTTTTGATAAAACAATTGGAGAAGAACTTAAACTCACTGGCCCATATCGTCGGGGAGGGGGTGTGTGGTGCAGCGGTGGTTGTGCGCAATTTAAATGCAGTACACAGGTGAGCGGTGGATGAGTCGTCGAGAATGACACGCTGAAGTACACCCCTCGTTGCCTTCTCCGCCAGCGAAAATGTGTGCAGCACTGGAAAGCGGCAACCAGTTTTTTGCAGCCAGAGAGTGGAGTGTAGTGGCCCCAAAAACCCCCTTCATTGATGGTGGACCACCGGTGCTGCTGTGCGCGCATCGATAATATTCACAGCTAGTAGCACCCTTGTGTTGTTCAGACAGAGAGACAGAGAGACAGAGAGCGAGAGAGGAGTCTGTCTGTCAATCAACTGGTTGGTTAGTGTCAGTCTGGTCGTCTACATTGCGCACTACATTCTCTCCCCTTGCAGTAACAGTCATCTGATGTGTGAGGGTCTTTGGGCATGCAAAAATTATTTACAGTGACTGGAACTGGAAGTTTACAGACCGTGTCCATCCAGAACACAGGCACAGGAGTCCAGGAACTACATTGAAGCGCAATAGAGCGCAGGATTGCGAGTGATTTGGAAAGGGCCCCTGGCATGTCCCGTGTATTGGTGGTCATTCATTCCATCGGAACAGACGTAGAGGGAGTCACCGTTGAATAATTTGCAAACCTGTTCCCCTCCTTAACTAGGGAACTGGAAGTCTGACTGCCCTGGTGCTCTAGTCTAGCGTGCCCGAAAACCAGTAAGAAGGTATCTTGTGCTGAAGATATTTTTAGATCATCACAAGACGACGACAACCATGGCCTTTAACATCGAAACCCCAGGAAAAGGTCGTCGACCAAGTCCGACGAACGAAAGTGTTCCGGTCTATTAGTCACCAGTGACACCGAACAACACCACACACCTAGCTAGAAAGGGGTTCCACACCAGAACAGGTGACTAACCCTTAATTGCTCACTTGACTTGCTTTTAAAGTACTGCTCGCCGCCTTGACATCATCTTACTGGGACCTCTAGGAAGCCACAAGGTTCGTTCGGAACGACGACGAACGACAGCATTTACACGCATAAGTGATGATTCAATCAACACACGAGCACACTGGTCAAGCGGCGTGCAGCGCTGTGTCCTCATCACCGAGTGGTGACTCATGACCTGTCCGCCCTTGCTGTAGTTGTAATGCAACTAAAATATTTCCTCCTGCAAATAACTAGTTCTGTGTGCCGCAGAATGGAAGGTCGTCGCTGCGACTGCAACTTGTTGTTCCACCACATTCCGAACCACGTTGCCGCCTCCCGCTTTGTCGCAAAAGATCAAGCTCATGCAGCGTCGTGTGTGTTCCACGGTCGCGCGCGCGCCCAAGAGAGCATTGCAGTTATCGATGGATATTTTGATAAGATAACAGAGGCGTGGTATGTATCGAGCCGCTTATCTCACTCAACCCAACTGTGTGCGTAGTGACATGCGGCCGGGAACTATGCGACACAAAGTGCTACAACACAGATGGTACACGCAGAACGCAGAAACGGGGAAATAAATGTTCGCCTTTTCCCCCAAATCGTTAAGAAATCCTTAGGGGCCAGAGGAATTCTTTGTCTTCTCCTCCTAGGAGGGGGGGGAGTCCTGGCAGGATTAATGTGAAAATAATGCCAATCGCCGGGAATTGAACCAAAAGCAGCGAACATTCGACTGACGCGAGGCGCGCGACGAACGAAACGAAAGCTTGCGCATTTATTAATTTCCTGTGCAGCGTGCCATCCGCCAAATTTGCATAATGGAAATAATTAGCCGCCTCTCGGGCTCTATCCGTGTTGTAGTTTCTCCCGTTGCGAGTATCTGCCCTTTTTCCGATAACACAACGCAACCTATAAATTTCGTCCATTCGAGGTCCCGCGCCCTTGTAGGATTCGTGCTTCTCTTCCAATCCAAAGTCCGAATATCCTCTCCTTCCGTAATTCTACATCTCTCTCCCACCTCTAGTTCTCTCTAATATGGCTGATGTCCGAATTTGAAAAGCGCTTGACACGGAAACGCGCAAAAGGGACTCGACACAAAAACAAAAAAACGGCCCACCTAGAACGCTATCCTCTCTCTCTCTCTGTCCTTTCTCTAGGGATTGGCGACGTTCGTTCTAGTAGGAGGGTGCGGTACCTTGACTTGAACAGCGACCACCGGTCACCCGGCGTGGCCCAGTTCCATTATAAAACGAAGCTAATTACCAAATCCGTCGCGTCTCATTACCGGCCCCCGGGGTTAATGACCGGTGGAAAAGGGACACGAGCCCAGCGAGGCCCAGGACCTTCTTACCGCATATCCTCTACCCATGCTCTGCCCTCTGTGCGTGGTGGTGCGGCAATATTATACATATTTTACCCCTCACGGAACTGTGTCTTCTTCTTCTCCATTCTCTCGCCCTCCCTCCCTCGGGGACGCGGCTTCGCTCTGTACGCGCCGTTTTCGACCGGTGCCTAATTAGTGTGCGCCTGGCACAGAGGCAGAGGCTGGGCAAAAATAGATCCACAATTGGGGTAGTCACAACGCGCGATCCTTCCGCCTGAACCTCTCGTGTGAAGTGCGTGTTGGCTGGCTTATTGGCTTGCTTCGGGTTTGCCTCTTTTCCTAATCGATATCCCAATACTGTGCCGCGACAGGGCGTGTTGTGCGTGTTTTAACAACACATCTGTTGGTCCCAGAGACAGTGTCCACTTGGCGCGACGACTTGTCGAAGAGGAGCTAATTGACGTTCAATAAACGAAATTGGGCTGCTGCGTGCCCTGGATTTACAATGTTACCTCTAAGTGGAGGGTGCTTCTTTTGACCAACGTGGCGGATGATCCACAATAGAGAGATTAGCTGGCACCCAACAACACCAGCGGAGTTCTAGAGCGTCACTTGGCCCGAAAGACGCCTCTTGTGAAGGTGTGCCCGGGTTAAATTCGAATTTTATTCCCCTTTAATGAGCCGAACGATGCAGAACGAATGGTTGTGTCGACGAGTGGATGATGCGAGTGTCAAGGTCCGGAACAGGACAACTAAACGCTGGACCCAAGTCCACGGTCACCTCTCGTCTTCAGCTTCTTCTCGCGACAGTCGCGGCTCGCATTCTGTGTGTCAAAAGGTGTCTCACGGCACGGCCAGTGCTTCTTCCGGAGGACATGTTACCTCAATTTCTGTCCAGTTTGTCTTGTGATGGGTTTATCATCTATCCTTCGCTCACCACAAGCCAAACAAACTCCCTTTCCTCTCCGCCATTCCCATCTTATTTGGGAGACGAAGAAGATCTAGCGGAGAAGCGAGGGTATATTCCGGTTTCTATCTGGTTCTATCTGACAGTTTGACAGCCGTCGCAGCCGCCAGAGCCACCGGCGAGCCCGCGATAGACAAAGAACGCACTGCTGGACGACACTGGACGCGGGGTACGGACACGGCGGAAATATCTTCGCTTCTCCAAAACTGCGTCTTGCGACGACGACGACGACGACCTAGGCAGCAGCAGCAGCAGCACCAGCCAGTACTTGTATACCCGCGCGGACCGGCTCTCGGATGCTCGCGTGGGTTGGAAAGCGAGTCCGCCGAGTCGTACTTGTCTTCATCACGCGTCACACTCCTCGGCTCTTCCTTCGCTTCCTCTGAAGCGGCAGTGGTGGAGATGATGGAGATTTAAATGTTGTTTTTTTGGGACATTCGAGAGGAGGACCACACTGTGGCAGCGTGAGTGAGATAGGTCAGCAGCAGCACGAAAAGGTGTACCAGGGGACAGGTCTTCTCTCTGGTCGGTCGGTCGGACGGTCGGTCGGTCGCGCCAATTTTGTTTATCTTTTTTTATAAATCTCCCGTTCCACCCCCCCGTCCTTTTCGGCTCCTGACGCGACAGCCGCCCTTCCTTTCCGCCTTCCCTTCTTCCTTTTTTCTTTTATCGCTTTTTTTGGGGCTGGACGTGATCGCGGACAGTCCAGGCCCGTGAGCGCGCGTCCAGGCCCGGCGGGGTCGTCGACTTATTCTTCACCATCATCATCATCATCATCATCATTGGCCAGTTTTCTATGCTTCGATGAAGAAGCGTGATGAGCGAGTTCACGTCTTCGTAACACTCGCTCGGCGCTCTATCTCTTCTTCGCCTTCAAGCCACGCACCCCACCGCGGTCCGAAGATCGATGATCTACGATAGCTACGTGAGTGTGTCTGTTGTTCGTTCATCCTTTTTACTCTCGATCTTTAGCGCTTTTTCCCTGGCTTCCCCTCGGAGTTTCTTCTTTAGCTGTCTCTCGATCTTTAGCGTGCGCGCGCGCGCGATCCTCGCGCCCGTGTGGTGGTGGTAAGTGTGGTCGATATTCTTCATCATCAAACGACTTCAACGACTCGGTCAGCGTGGAACCGGTTTTTGTGCCTTTTTTTTGTCCCGCTTTGGCCAACGCCTTCTTCCACAAACGGTCTCTCTCTCTCTTTCTCTCTCTCTCTCTCTCTCTCTCTCTCTCTCTCTCTCTCTCTCTCTCTCTCTCTCTCTCTCTCTCTCTCCAGCAATAGTGCTGCTGCTGCTTCTAGATGCTCTGAACTTTCTCTTCTCGACCGCGATGACGAGAGCCGGTTTTGAATCTCCCGCGTTTCACGATATTTTTAAAATCAACCAGCAGGCATCATATCGTTGGTTTATGGGGGGGATTTTTGGGATCTGATTTTGTGCCGTTGCGAGCGAACACTCGAATCTCTGTGTCTGTGCGTCTGGCAGTCACCAGGGCCACGCCACCGAAATGCGCGGCAATGAAGAGACAGAGAGAGAACCCGTTCTCTTCGCATGCACGCTCTACTGCTGCTGCAGCCGATGTCTGTCAAACTAAAAAGGCCAATAATGCCGCCCTTGCCAGGGCGAAGAACTCGAAGAGAACCTTGGCCCAGAGTCGCGCCTCAAAACCTAGATAGAGGGTGTTATGGAGCAGCAACACCACGGTATTATTATCATTATTACAACCCACCCTCCTCTCGCCAAGGATCGTCTTCTCTATTGAAAAACATGCAACGCCATGCCATGCCATGCAGCACGCGACGTGAGGTACCACATACACGCGTCGTTGTCAGCAAAAAGCAGAACCCATTCCCCTTCTTCTCTGGTTCTTCTTCGATTCGGATTGACTCATCGAGTCATTCTCGGCCATAGGAAGTAGCAGAGGGAAAGGAAATGAAATTAGCTTCCATCGCTGTACCACCATTCTATGGGAGTTCCCCCCCCAACCTGAGTTAGTTGCCGTTCATCATCATTAGATTCCGAAAAACAAAAAACAAAATATATCGAGCTAAAACGCAAACATTCCCTCTTCCATCGGTGGGGCAAATAGGGAATGGGGAAGACACGACCATGAGACAATCCGGGAGGCGCATTCGAGGCACGCCACTTGACATCGCGCAGACCAGACGCAATTTAGACTTATTCAGCTGTTTCCGAGTTTCGAGCATTTGAAGGAAGGTAACACCTCAACGAGGTTGCGGAGGAGGTTGCGTGTGAATTCGCGACGCTGGAATGACCGTGAATGTGACGCAGCACATTGAAGTGTAAACAGAAGGGAATGCAGCAGCAGAAAATGGAAAATCTCAAAGCTAGAAACGGAAAACAAAACTGAGCCCAATGATTCAACAACTTTTTTCCGAAAAAATGGAAGCAACGGTCACAAAAGAAACAAATAAAGCGTGTTTAGACCCTCAAGGTGTGCACCAAACACACGTCTAGCGAGGGCGCGCCGCGTCTCGTCACTGCCAAAACACACAATCCGTCCAGTCCCAAAGCGAGGTCACCCCCTTTTCCCGTTGCAAGCAAAATGTTTGAAAAATTCGCGAAAATTTTTCCCTGCACGACCGGGAGGGGGGTAATACGTGTTTTGATAAATACATCAACAGTTCCCGTTCAAAAGGCTCACGGTCGCGCGCTGCTCCCTGGCAATGTGTAGTCCTTGGCATCAAAACAATCAAAACGATCCTCCAGCTGCGTGGCGTTTTGGGAAAACTAGGGAACTTTAAAATAGAAAACAAAACTCATCTCCCTAACACACAATTTCCCGCCGAGTCGCTCTGTAATATAATCAAACGTGACCCTTGCTCATAACCGAACCGTCGAAGCGAGAGAGAGAGTCCGTGACGTTTGTGCAGACACTTCCAGATAGGCCTGGCTGTTTGTGATAACACACTACTGGCAACAGATTTCCTCTCGCTCCCGTGAAAGATATTGTTGTGACCTTCTCTCAATCGCGTATGTTTGGAGATTTGCGTAGCCCTTTTTTTGTTGTGACTAAGTCACGCACAGCAGGAAGAGGAATCCGGGTGGAATGCTAAACTCTTGAGAAACATTTCAGAGTTTATCATTAAAGTAAAAAAAAAGCGACAATACTATCATCCAGTAGTGATGCTACGTGCCACATAGACGTAAGGCGCTAATGTGATGTTAATGGCAACGCTTCAAATCGCTACCGCTAAAAGGAAACAATCTCTCGAGATTTATTTGCGCCACAGGAGTCTCTGGGCGCAAAGTGGAAGCGATAAGAAAATCTCTTTTTCGCGCTGACCTAGCACACTGCTGCTATCACCACTCCCGGAGCGTCATTTCTTCTACACCGCCTGTGATAAGCAGCAGCCGGCGTTGTTCTAGATGGTTTTTGTTGGTTAGAGCCGGTGGTGTGTGCCGCGTGATGACACACCACGCCCCGATGCACCTCGTTAGCTGACGGACCGGACCGGACCGACACTGGACACGTTTTATGGAGCCATCTCATGCGGGACGAACACACACTCCTTTTATCTGGATTAACTTTTATCACCGTTACGTGATCACCTTGGCCTCACGCTTTAGTAGCGGCTCGAAGAGAGGGAGAAAGTAGAATATTTAGTTCCTGGACAGCGGCCCCTGCGTCCCCAAATAAAGGGAACTTCCAGACACTGCGAGAGTGTTGTCAATCGATGGATCAAATTGTTGCAAAAGAATGTCATTCCAAAGCGGGTGTCCCGGAAATAGAACACGCGAGGTTTAGAGACGCCGGTGAGGGATTTTTCCAGCGGTAATAAAACCATCATCCATAAAGTATCCTACTCGGAGCCCTACCATCTCCTTAATCCGTAAACCACAAGGAACGGAATGCTGATCTACAAATAGTCTGGTTTGGCGTCTGGGGCGCACCTCATTTATTGACTTATCTGCTCCTCACATCCAAACACATTCCCTGGCCGTGTGGTGCACGTGAAAATATGCTGATTAATTTTATGTCTAACCTCCGTGTATCTTTTTCCTCTACTTCTAGGTAAGCAGAACCTTGACAGACTTGGTGCATTTACTTGGAGAGTCCATATCATGTAGATGCGCGCAGCGCAAAAGGAGGTTTGTTAGCTCAACGTGCGCCCTCATTCGACGCAAAACCGTTTTTATGGCGATGGTAAGACACTTTCACCATAAATCACGGCACCATAGCTCGTTGAGGAGCGGGGCGCGGTATTGTGCGTGAGAGATAGAAGAACCGCGCAGGAAAGGTAGGAACCGGCCGGCCGGAGGCCGCGTATTTGCTCTCCACTTACAGCCTTCAGTCACGCGTGTCCATCTAGTGATTAGCGTGTGACCGCAACGACACTGAGACCTGTCATATGACTCTGCGCTGCCCTGCGCTGTTTGGGTAATTTTGCGAAATACCCGGGAACTAGATAGCCGCGTAGTTCAGAAATCTCACTCAAAGGAACCTCATGGTTGCGTATCTAATCTAATTCCGAATTATTCCAGAACCATCTCCCATTATTCATTAGCATATAGTGTCTTCTAGAACGGAAATCAAGTGGCTCCGAATTAGTTCAGGTTCGCTGAAGGTTCTCCCCCATTTCGAATGGGGGTTTGCTATGGAAAACTATCTCCACAACCTTCTATCAACATTCCATCATATTTTCTCCCGGTCCCCTTTAAGCGGGCGCCACATGAGAGGGACAGATAATTTTATCTACGAAATGCGCCCTCTCCCGGAAGTTTATCATTAATAGCCAAACACAATCATGCAATCATGCTGTCGGTTGGCTGGCATTAGAAACCGGTAAAAGGGGGTCCCAAAAGATCACACCAGACAGACAGACACAGACCGGGGCAGAGTGTTTCTCGTCTTGGGCGTCGTTGGGCATTGTTGTGAGCCAGCGAGAGGAGCGGTGCGCCCTCTTCCTGAAGCCTTCTTTTTCTCAGCGGACACAATGAATGGTGGCAGGGGGAGAGCTGGAAGCGACCACACAGCACAAAACCCACAAGAGAGACACAGCGAGAAGACCCCTGATAGACCCTCACTCTAGAAGAGGGGCGAACCAAAATGATCATGTAATTACCTGTGAACGCAGCGCACACCGCCAGACAGGACAGGAACAGGGCTTGCATTTTCGTCTGCATTAATTATCTAACACACAGCCGTACGCGGCGAAGGAAACTGGACACTGGACGCGCTTCTCTCTACCGCGAAGATGACCGCGTCTCGTCTGCGGACAGGTGCAGGAGGCACAACACAAGATGGCAGCAGTAAGGATGAAGAGATGCGTTGGGTTCTACTTGGCGCACTGCAACAATGGTTTTGTGTTTTAAAGACCGCCGAGGCACACGCACACACACACACGGATACACTCACGAGGAACACGGAACACCGGACCACACCGGACACGACGTATTTCGATCGATATCGATCTGCTGTGCGCTGCGTGCTGGAATCAATAAACCGGGGAGTGCAGGTGCAGGTTATGTCAGCAGAGAGCAACCAATGGCTCCTGCGATCGAACAAATGCACACTCTTCTTCACTCTGCCTCAGGGCACACCGCACACTTTGCGTAACAGCGAACCGGCGACTCGCTCTTCACTCAGCTTCACTACACCTTCACGCACCTCACCGGCCACGGACTTTAATCTGATGGGAAAATGATGGGCCTTTTTCCACACACTGCCTCCAGTATAGTACAACAAATCACCGAACGAGAGAAGGAAAAATAAAGGGAAATGTTGTAATTTACCGTAGGAATCACACCACAACCGCCAGAAGCCAATCTAGAAGGCACAGGTGGTGTACCACCACCGGGGACCATCATTATACGGGGAGGTTTATCTTTTTAATTATTTAGATTACTACCCCTCCAGCCTGCTGGTGGAGGGGTTGGCGACCTAAACAAATATTTTCCTACTCCTCGCGCGCTCGCAAAAAAAAGGTCAATCCCTGGTGCTAGGCGCACAGAGTGATACACTACGGGACGCGCGACACACTTTCAGCACACTCCGAAGAGCTGAATTTTGTGAGGTTAGGTGATGGACGCTTCTTGGGGTGTCTCGGTGCGCTCTTAACACTCGCCTCCTTTCGAACAATGTTATTGTTGGCCCCACGCACCACTCTCCGTGCCACTTGTTGAGCTGGAGCGATTGAAAGGGAGGAATCTCCCCCCCGGTGATGATGATGATGATGCTGAGGATGCTGCAGCATAAGCCACGGAAGATCACGATCTCGTCTCTCCACTGTCTCTCTCTCTGCCTTACCTACCTCACACACTACACACAACGGACACACACCGACACACAACACGGGAACACGGGAACACGGGCCAAAGGCAAAGATTCAAAGAAAGGAGGTCCACGAGTCGCACGTCTTTCTCCTGCGTTCTTCAAAATCGTAATGGCGGGGTCTCGTTAACGCGCGGTTCGCTTTACCTTGCGTTCGTTGCCGCCGCCGCCGCGTCCGAAGGTGTGTGCGTGTGCCACTATGCCGATGTTCGTTCTCTTTCTAGCCAGGGGGTTGCGTACCGCCGCGCGGTGGCCACGGTGCTGCAATAATGACTCATGTGGCCCCCCAAACACACCACCAAAGCTCTTCGTTCCAGCAGCGCAGCGCGACTCGCGCCACTACCACTACTGCGACCAATGGTTGCTACGATGGAGGAGCCGCGACGCATCGCTTTTCACCATCAAACAACCACCACCGATCGGACCGCGTGAAAGGCTTGTGGTGGGGGAGACGGGAACGGACAAGTTTCGCCCGCCGTGGAAAAGGGAAGGAGCTTTCGAAGGGACCCCAACAACACAAATCGGCACGGCACTACCACAAACACCGGTAAACGCGGCTTTGTTTCGTTGAATCGGTCGACCCGCTATGGTTGCTATGCTCGCTATGCGAGTGGGACCCCCAACACGAAGGGGGCTCTATAGTGTGCGTGCGGATGGCGTCGATGACGTGAGCGAGCGAGTTTTTGTTTGAAACAAATGAAATGCGTTCCGGCGTTTCCTAGCGCATGCTGGGTGTTCGGAGGAATTCAATAACTGGACCGCTAATTGTATGCCTGTAGCAAACGGAACGCAAGCAGAGAACATCTTGTCCTGACGTGTTCGCCTTCTTGAACGATCTTGTCGAACGCATAGCGCATCTAGAACGCGGCGATATTTCGACGATTGCAAATACCGAGGGGGTGAGATCGACACTACCACCACCACCACCACCAGCGATCGCGACCTGAACGAACGCGAACAAAAGAGAAAGGCAAAAGCGACGACGGCTACGACGATGACGATGCCGGCCGCGCGAGAAGATGATGCTGCTGCTGCGCCGTGAAGATCATGTTTCGATTGCCAAACCCTCGGTCCTCCTCCTGCTTCTCACCCTTCTCCCGTTCCAAATAAGGCCTAGAGAAGCGGGCTCGCGCGATGAAGGGCAGGAAAGTGTGCGCGAATTCGCGACACGATGATGCCGTTCAGCGGATTCAACGTCGAATCGATTTATGATCCTCCAAAGAAGGCGCGCCCTTCTCCGATTGGGGTCCCCCGGGGTGGTGGTGGAGTATTGCTGGAGGAAAAACGGGGTCTGGTTTGATCCTTGACTTCTTCTCCGATCTTCAGCTCGATACAAGAAGTGACGGCGGGGGCTGGCTGGGGAGCGAGAGTCCAAAAACTGGTTTCCAGCTTCAACGGTGTCTGTGTACGTGTGTGGCTTGGGGCCAGCATCACGACGATGTTGGCTCCTCTGGGCGATGGCTGGGGTCCGTCATGCTGGGGTCTTGGTAAGCTTGGTTTCGGGTCAGTCCAATATGCTGGCCGACAGCGTTTTTTTCTCGCTCTGATCCTCTCTCTCCTATGTTTCTCTTTATGCTTGAGAGCTTCTCGGCTTCACATGCGATGACCGTTGGTAACGCGTTCCCTGGGTTAAAGGGAAGGGCTCGAGACGGAGCGCGACCATAGCGAGACATCCACTGGAAGAGTCTCCTTTGTTCCGTTGACTTGGATGTCAAAATAAGGAGTTGTGTGTGGGTGTGTGGGGCGAACCGGAGGTCCGAACGCCCGCTTTCCGTGAGAGAAAGGGTGACCGCGAGCGAAAAAAATCGATCCGACGGAGTTTATGGACCCCGGCACCGCGGTCAAGCTGAATCTTCCGTGAGCAACGGTCATTCGCGACGCCATTGGTCATTGTTTCGTTGACAAACTCCTTATGCCTTATGCCTTGTTGCGGTTTGGTCCGTCCTGTTGATGGTGGTGACCCCTTTGAAACAAAAAAAAAACACACTCATCAGGACATGGAAATGGACGCCAACAAGCGAAGGCCCCAACTGCGGCCACACGATTTGCTGTTGTAAAAAGGATTAAGGTCAGCCCAGAGGGGCTTGGCATGGGCCTAGCTTGTTTGTGTGCCACGCGAGCTCAAATCCATAACGGAAAAATGGTAATTTAATGACCGGTGAGCGGCGAAACGGATGGAAGTCAAATTTGAAAAGCGCGGCACAGTTTTTTCGTGTTTATCGATCTTCTGTCATTAGGTCTAAAGCGCCTTCTAGACGGACCCCAAACGCAGCGCAAGCGAAGCGCGCAATCCACAGCGCAGCGAGTTTTGAATCAATGATCGATCGAATTGGGATGCTGTGAAGATCGGATGAAGTGAATTAAAGTACTACTTTTGTGGTTTGATTTTTATCATTTCTGTTTTTTCCTAGAATAACAAGATATATTTTCAAACCAAGCTAAACTGAAAGCCACGTGGCAGTTAAAGAAACTCCCTAAAATTCTGAATATTCCATTTTCAAAATAAGTGTTTCTAGTACGCCCAAAGGTTCTACAGAGCCTTTTATAATGTTAAACATGTTTTCTGTCGATCATTTTCTAAGTAACGCTAATGGATGTTATTTTAAACAACATCATCTAATAATCGTTGAAAGGTCGTATTGTGAAGCAAAACCATAAAAAAGTGTTAACTTTGGTACATTCAATTATTAAAAAATGTGAGTCTCTTTTAGCCAACTCCACTTTATGTATAGAAGAAGAAAGAAAATAGGCAGAACACTTATCAATCGATGAAAAATAGAAAAATGATCCAAACACCGATGATGGTTACTGGTGGATAAAAATCACTTTTGAAGTCATAATTTATTGAAGTAAATGAAGCGTTTTCATAGATCCAATCCTGAATTGAAATCCGGGTTCCAATTGCATATCGCAAAACAAAAATATCAAACAAACCAAAGAGAAGAAACAAAACAACAGCAACGGCAAACGACAACGGCCATCACAGCTCAGAGCAGCTCGTTGCACAGAGAGCATGGTGGCGGCGGTGAACGCGCTTCAACTAAAAAGTGCGGATCGGAAGCCGCGTCTCTTCGCTGCCTTCCGGGTGGCGTGCCTTGCAGATGAGTGTCTTGCCGTTGTCGGCCGCCTTCAGCGGGTAGGTGAGCGTCTGCTGGACCGTATTGCCTCGGAAGTTACGGCTAACGTACGGTGCCGAGAGGCCATCGTAGATCAACTGATCGTCTGTGGGAGAAAGAAAGCAAGGCCTTACGTGAACTGCGTGACGTCACGACATCGAAATGGTTGCTACTTACTGAGGAACCACAGGAACCCGGCCGGAGGATTGCCATCCTTCGAGACACACTGCACCACCAGATTGCTGCCCGCCTTGAACGCACCATCCCGTTGGACCACCTCACTCGAAACGGTGATCTGCGGTGCCCGTGGCTTCACCGGTGCCGTAAATGCTTCCTTCTTTACCTCCTGCTTGTCGTTGGTGTACACTGGAAGCAGTAGAGCACGCGGTTAAGACACGGATCCTCTCTAAATTGCCAACCTCTAAAGTGGACTTGTACCTTTCTTCAGTTTAATCGGAAGACTCGTCTCCTTGAAACCGCTCTCGTACGCCGGATGTTCAGCACGGCACGTTAGCTGTTTCTTGTGGTCCTCGACAGCGATCGCACGCCGATAGATCTGCTGTACGGTCGCACGACGGTTGGCCTCTTCCACGAACTCACCACCGACATCGTCGCTCAATCGGACACCGTCCAGATACCAGGACAGCTTGGCGGCTGGCCATCCGTCCCGCGACGTACACTTCAGCACCACCTTCTTGCCAAACTCGAACTCTCCGTTCGGTGCATCCACATTGCTGGCCAGCTCGATCTTCGGTGGTTCCGGGGCAACTGCTTAGAAGTGGAGGATTGACCAATTAACGAAATGTGTCCCCACGGATCGCTCGGACGCTCAATTCGGTAGCAACCTTCACCTGATACGTTGATGTCGATCGTGCCCTTATAGGTTTGACCCCGTACCGAAACCGTACACTCGAACTCTCCATCGTGCGTGGCCTTGATCGTGTCGATCGTGATCCCGCAGGAACCCTTGCTCCAGCCCAGCCCATAGAACTTGATGCCCTCGATCGGTGCCGGAAGTTTATCGCTGGCCGCAAACGGTGCCGGTGCTCCCGGTAGCTTTACACTAAACAGCGGGGATCGAGAGAAGCGAAGCGATAAGCAATCTGAGTTGCACTAAGTCGTCGTATCCTGGCGCCATCTTACATGCAGAAGTCGATCGGTTCCTCCACCAGACATAGTAGATTCACATTTCGCTGCCCCTCAGCGACCGTCACCTTGCCTGCTGGTTGCGTTATGACCTGTATTGCTGCCACGCCACTCGCTAGGAGAACGGCGCCCAAGATAACACCTATTTGCACTTGATACATGCTGTCGATGCACTTTTGTTTCGGCTTTAACTGGACTGTCTCTTCTCTGATGAGCTGATGCTGTTCCCTTTCCAAGAGTTTCGCTTCGCTTAGCCAACGTTCTGCGCTGTGCTGCGAACTCGAACACTCTCTTTCGCTCTGTCTGGACCACTGCGCGGACGACTCCTTCAACGATCGAACCGTTGAACTGAACTGAACCACCGAATGGTCGCGATCGTGGCTTTTAAATTCTTGCCCTCCCAAAAACAAACCACAGCGAGCGAGAAGCTCGCGGAGAAGAGTTTTGTCCACATCTTCGCATCTTTACGATCACATCCGGACTTGGCCTGTCACCTTGCTGTCCCTCCTTCCCCTAACCTCTCAACGGTGTCCGATGTTCGATGACCGGTTCTCGATCGCTCGATTGTTTGGCAAAGAGATGGCCAAAGATCCCGCTTATCGCAGACGACGTATCGGATGGTGCTAATTACGCGTTTTTGGTAGCTTTCTGCCTCCCCATTTGGCCCGATGAATGTATTTGGCAAATTCCATTCCACACACTCGTGTCTGGCTGACCCTCTGCTGGGCGCATACTAATGTTGTCCAATTTTTCTTCCCCGATCGAGCGATCACTTAAATGTCGCTCGTCGTGTCGATAAGGAAGTGGTACCGAGGTACCGATACTTTGGCGATGGCGCCGATTCTCGCGGAGGGGAGCGGGGAGCAAGGTGGGGGGATTAGAATTCGAAATAAAAATAAAAAAATTTACGCGTATTTTTCCTTTGTCGCGTTCCATGGACTTTTGGGCATTTTGGGCTCATCAATCGTGTGGAGACTAAGGTGCGGTTCGAGGGAAGAAAGGTGGAGGAAACGGAACCGAATCGCGTCTCGATGGTCTCGTTAATTATTTGTTTTGGAATCGCTGCACGGAACCGGTCCGCGGATGCTGCGACCAGCACCCGCTTCTAACGAGCACATAAATGTCGACGTTTTATGTCGGTGTCGCTTGTTGCGACGCCGATCTGCGACGATCGGGTGCGGGACCGGAAGGGCCATGAAGCGCGCGTAACGGTTCCACCCAGGTTTTGGTGGCGTTGCCAAAAAGGTTTACCGTCGTCGCACACGTGGGAGGAGGGAAGCGATTTTTTATCGTTTTATAGCACCGGTATCGTGTCCTCAGCGTCCAGGGTGCGGTGCGGGTGCTGGTGCATTTTGGCAAAGTTTTGACCATTTTCGTGACCCCCCCCCCCCCCCCCGGGGAGCACGGAGGGTCAATGGCAAAGTCAGCAGAATTCACATTCTGCTCTTCCGCAGCGTCCGCACAGCAGAGGATTCAATTAAATTCAATCTGTGGTAGCGCGGACGAACATCATCGTGGCTGGCCCATAATGTTTACCCTGGAGGTGGCCTTCTCTACGAGTGGTTCGAGGGTAGAATCGGGAAAGCGAAACCTGCCCTTCTCTTCCTCCTGTTTCTTCTCCTTCGGTCCCGAAGGTCGGTTGCTTAGTAGCTGCGGTGTCATCAGCCTAATGGATTGGAAAACAGTCAGTCAGTCGGTAGGTTTGAGCGATTTTGGGGCGGAGTGTAAATAGAATATTGGCTCGCGGGCGTCAATGGTG
>NC_064878.1:23314095-23334095 GCF_943734665.1 Anopheles aquasalis
GGACGTGAAAAGTGCATCTCTCGTTTGCAAAAGATGGAACAATATCATCTTCTTAAGCGGATACGCTGTAAGATTTGTTTTTACGATAGATGAGTCACAAATGCTCGATTTTGTATGCGAAATGTCTGCAGGGCAAGTACACAATCGAGCGTGTACTAGATGTTGAGACATGCTCCCAGCGACGCTATCGACATCTCAAGTGTACGATGGGAGAAGTAGAACTTTCTCGATTTGTACCGTTATAGAAATCTCCTTTCATGCAATTGCTTTTGGTAAACCTTCATTCACTACAGCTTTCCTTTATCGATGTTAAATCCTTTTCGGCTTTACTTCCGTCGATATCAAAAACACTACCAAAGATGCCGACCCTAGTTTCGCTGAAGCTTTACACTTCTGATTGGTGGCCAATAGGACCAAAGAAAAGAATAACAATCCTACGAAGCAGTTCTGTGAAACAGTTTGAAATGAATTGCGTATGCGATGTCGAGATAGATATGCCACTGCTGCAAACATTTAGTAGCCCATTGTCTCTAATTTGTCATTCAGCTAAAATCGCTCTTCGACGTGCGTTCGGTAACCTAAAGCATATTACACTAATGGAAGAGTACGAGGTGACATATCATAGCATCGTAACCAAAGAGAAATTATCAATTTTTCGCCGATTGACGGAAGTGGAAACATTGGAAGTAAAAAGTTTTCATGAAATTAACAAACTCATCGCAATATTTGAGACATTCATCACACCGACGAAATTAACGTTTTCCACCACACCGATCAATTTTAATATTTGCGTTTTAGATCATCTCACAAAGTTTATGAACATTCCCCGAGTTTCATATAATTTTAATGAAAGCTCCCTCTGCGCAGCCTATTCCACTTCTCTAGAGGAGCCTATTCAGCTGAACTTATCGCCGCTAAACAAGCTAGAGAGACTTGAAGTGCGAGGATCAAAATGTTACACCGTGATTCTCCCCAAGTCGGTTAAAATGCTTAGCATGAACTGCACGCACTGTTTCGATCCCCCCGGCGTGGTCGAAACCATCATGAACTACAGCATGCAGTTGACAGAGCTAATGCTTGAAGGTTATTTCAGTAGTTTGGCTAAAATACTGAAGATTTTGCCAGTTTTGCAAAATCTGGAGGTTCTCGGGTTTTGTGATTCTGAATTTTGCGAAGAGAGCTTTCTTTGCACAGAAACTCCAATGGATCGTGTGCGCAAGCTACACTTCCATAATTGCTTGCTGAAGAACAAAACATTTTACGGGCTCAAGGAAAGGTTTCCGAACGTCAGAATCGATGACTTTTCGTATGGTATAAGGATTTTACCAGGAAAATCTGTCTTGAAATCAGAAACAATTGCATTTACATGAGTTTAATTTTCTAAAGAGAACGTTATTGCACCGCAAAGAACCTCGGGGCTAATGATATGTACAAGACCACACGGTTGTTTAGTAACGAAATGTAACGATGAATTAAATCAGAAATAAACCATTGACGGCACTTGCCGCTGTGTATCAGTACTTACTGATTGGCCATTTCATTTGATTTCTTTTCTTTTCGGAGTATTTTCCAGAACCCAATTCTATTGTTACCACTTTATGATCTCCGTAGGAATTTCTTTATCAGCATATGAAGAGCACATACCATAGAACATGTGCGCCTTTATCATCGACCAAATGGATTGCCCATCACAAGCCGGAACTTGGAGCTAGATGTTCGTCTTTTAGAACAGGATTTCCATCACTTCATGCGTTCGTAAATAAATTTAATGGTTTTTCTGGAGCCGTAGCACTTGCTCGGCATTTCTCGCGGATCCTCATTGAAGGCAAATGCCGAACGCTAATGATTTGTTTACGGACCACGGACCTCGACCTCGGTTGCTCACACTTCATCGCTGTCCTGCAGTATAGCGTTCAGCTCACCTCGCCTCTCCAGTAGCCAAATCTAAACCAATCGCAGCACACACAGCACTGGCAGAGTCAACATTCCGTGCGTGGTACCGTTTAGCTAAACGAACAATAAATTTTAATTGTCCGATTTGAGGCTCGCCAGCGCGCACAGACGCATCGCATCTCTCGTGCCAGCATAAACATCGATTAGTGCGAATGATTAAACGAAGCCGGGACCATTTGCCACAGGCGCAATCCTATTCCATGGCGAACTTAACCCGAGGGCACCACATGTGTGCTACGGCAACATGTGTATCGAACGAGAGCAGCAGCTTAAGCACCAGCATGAGTGCAAAATGAAATGATTTATTGCGTGTCGCCAATCCGTACCGTACTCTGACCGGCGGACGGACAGACGGATGAAGATTGAAACCAAATGGTTTAAAATGCCGAACCACACCAAACAAGGGGCAGCACGTCAATCAAGATTTCGGCGAACCAGTGAACGAACGAACGAGGATTGGAAATTAAAAAAATGGTAAAACATTTGGCAATCGCGCACACCCTAGGCCAGGCTGAACCGTTCCTTGTGGATCAAGGACTGCTGAGATC
Organism: Anopheles aquasalis; assembly: GCF_943734665.1. Lineage (NCBI taxonomy): Eukaryota > Metazoa > Arthropoda > Insecta > Diptera > Culicidae > Anopheles > Anopheles aquasalis. Next base: position 23,316,597 of record NC_064878.1, read on the forward strand.
GCGCATCGTGTGATGCATATTTGCTTCGATCGATCACGATCATCATTCGTTACTTGTGTATTCCGTTGGTGCGCTGGGCAGGATGTTGCGCCACAAAGAATCGTGGGTGAGGTGCATTGTTTGCGCGCTTGGGCCCGATAAGAGATAGCGAGTTCTGAGGATCCACACATGAATCATTAAAATGCTGGATTGAAACGAGGTGGTTTGGTGCGTCAGCGTACGGCGCAACTGAACACATCTGGCAGGCCCAAGCGCGAGGGGAGTATTGACAAGAACCATGTGTAACGTTGATACAGCTGACGACCCTTGGGACAGAGGCAGCGAGATACGAATGTGCCACGCAACTTGGGTGCTTAAGATTGTTACAACATTCGAGTTTCAATACCCTGTTTGATCCGGTATAAGACGATATTGAGCTTAAGTAGCATCTTGAATTCTGGTTCAAGAATCTTTGTAAAATACATTTCCTATGAGTTGTATCGTTTTTTATGTTTTTCAGCGGTTTGGTAAAACATGATCTAGAGAAACCATTTATGTGACTTTGAGGAATATTTTGAATGAGCACATACGTTGCTTCCTTACACCTCTTAATGGTGAACTCAGCTGTTAGGTTTCAGCAAGATCATTAACATCTGGACCATCACTTTCCTTAATGATCAAATCTGTTCTTCATTCGCTTAATTACGTGCAGATTATTTTCTTGCATTTGTCATTCTCATAAAATGGATTCATGCGCAAGCAGACCACCTGGCCTACTAGATTTTTTGAATATTAAAGCACATTTTTGAATATTAAAGAAATTTTACGCGCCAGATTTAGCTTTTGAAAATTAGCATAAATAGAAGGGATAAAATGGTAAAAGTTGTCAATCGCTTTTGAGCTCTAAACTAGAAAAGATTCAGACTAGACAGTGTCGTTTCTAAAAACGAGTGGCCTTCCCATCTGTGTCAACATTTTGATTAAAACAATTTTTCTATTAACATTTTAGGTTTAGGGATTTTTTTTAGCATCAACTATTCGTTATAAATCATTTTGGTAGTACAATGTTTAGCAAAAAATACCAGAAACATGATATAATTGCAGCTCAACACACCACTACCGTCCCCTTTTTTAGTCGTAAGCAATCATTCTGTCCAAAGCAACAGAATGAGTTACAATAAGTTATCAATTACCAGCAATAGAAATAGCAATTACACAAAACACTTGCATGGAGGTGTTGCAATTTTTCATTCAACTTCTTGCACCCTTGTGCGACCAAAGAGTGTGCACCTTGAACATTCTCTTATCGGAACGTGTGCTCGCTGCTATGCACTCTGCTTATCACCACGTACGATATGGCCCTGCCGAAGCGTGAACGAAACGGTTCAACCGCAACCGCGGCCACCACCCATGGCGAACATTCCGATGGACAACTTTATGACAGTCCGTTTAGCATGGCGCACGACGGTCGTATTTTAAACGTTTTTTTCCCCCGCCGTAAAAATCTCTCGGAATGCACTGTCCGACTGTGTAGTATCTATTCTAAATTTAGAATCCGCTCATCCCGGTGAAAGTGAAAACGGAAACGGAACAGTGCCCCAGCCGCTAGGACCGGTGCAGAGAGCGCGAAAACCGATCACCTTTTCGGCCGAAAATACCGACCAAAAAAACGACGACGAACCATCAATCCGAATCGGTCACAAGATGACACCTTGACTATCTTATCGAAAGCGCATTTGTTGACTCCGAGTGGCGGCCCACATCGTACATCGACAGGCGTGTTTCATTTGAGGGAAAACGCCCGCCATTCGTCGCAACCAGTTCTCAAGGTCAGGCAGCGCAGACGCCTAGTGCGTTCGGGCGTTGGGGATCGAATGACGCCCGGCCTACTAGGAAACAATAGCAGGCGCAGCACACCAAGATGATGCTGCTGCTGTTGCCATCGTCGTCGTCGTCGCGACTGGATGGTGCCGGTTAGCGAATGGAGCTGCTGACTGGTTGAACTGGTTTTTCGGTGTGCAGCGAGCACCAGTTGCCATTTCGCTTCGGGTTCGAATGCTGGCTGGCGAATAATGGCCAACGGGAGCTTCACTCTCTTCCGCGTGAATTTTTGCGCCGGTAATCATCTCCCGGTGAGCTCCAGCTTGCGAGTCTCAGAAGACAGTCCCGCGCAAAGCTATTGTTGCGTTGTCGTAGTTGTAGTAATTGTCCCCAAAGCGGGGAGCAGAGGTGCCACTCCTCACACTCATTCGTCAATCTTCTCAAGGGTAACGACCACGATAACGACACCGTCGTACTAGAACTGTGCCGTCTCTTACCGTAAATAGTGCAGGCCGCAATGTAAAGGTGAAGATGTTGCCACATTTTTGCTGATTTGTCGATGCGGTGCTGCTGCTGCTGGTGGTGGTTGGTGCGCTGGTTCTCGTTTTCTCGTGATGAAGATGGCACCGTCGGGCGAGCGGGCTACGGACGAGGTCCACGGGGCCACCGATCTGCCGATGAATCGTCGACAAACAAACGCGCGCGCGCGCACGTAACGATCGATCGGTTTGACGCGCGCTCTCTATTCGATCGATCAGTCGGACGGAACCGTTACAAACAACCAAACGCACCAAACACACTAAAACGCAAACACACTGTCCAATGGCGAGGGGGCCTTAATATTCCACAAACTTTACGCAAAATGTTTCTTGCTAGTTGGCGTGGCTGGTCTCTATGGTTTCTGTTATGGTCTGTGGCACGTGCACATTTCCGTGCTGCTGGCGTTCGGCCCTGTTGGCAAATCGAGAATGACGACTCTCGTGGAGCACGCGGTCCCCAAGCTAGCTAGGAAGCCGCAGATGTGTGGATCCGCGCTCTCCGGCTTAAGTTCGCCGGCTCTCGACTCGGTCTGTCTCGGTTTTCCTCTCTCTCTCTCTCTCGCTGTACGCTCACACGAGGACTTTGCACGCAGCTGCTGCAGGCGTGCTGTGCGACGTTAAGGCACCTCGAGAGCCACAGAGACAGACAAACCCTTTGAGTACGGACGGAGAAAGTAAACAAAACGACACTGAACGACGACGATGACGAGCGGCCGCAGTGATGGGGTGATGTAGAGAAACAATAGGCGCCAAGTGTCGCGTCTCTTATCAACTCTCTCTCTCTCTCTCAGATACTCGTAAGTACTAAACACTACTTCAAGGTGACAATCAACCAGCAACGCACACTCTTCCTCTCTCTCCACTACAGGGACCCTTTGGGGATCATGATAAGATAGCGAGTTAGCGAGATGACGTCACGATCGTGACGTTTCAAAACCGAACCAAACTGGTAACGCGTGTGGTCACGACACCACGACCAGAGAGTGACTAATGCTTCCACCAAAATATAACGGGCGACCGAATGATGAAGTCAGTACCGGCGGGAGAGTCCAAAAGATCGGCGTGACAATGCTCTGCTACTCGCAATGAAATGGTCAATGGTCAGAAAAGGGAAGCGCATAAGTTGCTCCATTCGATGGCAGCAGTATTGCGTTACATTTAGGCGCCCTCGCCCCCGCGCCAGAGCACCATCCAGAGAGTGGACGAATACGAATTTGGTGCTCGAAAGCGAAGCGAATGAGCAGCGCGAGAGGATGAGGAAGTGGTTGTAGGTTGCCACAAACGGTCTCGTCAACACCCGCATGTTGGCGATTGCGTTTGGTTCCTCGTCCCTGGTGGCCTGGTCACTGGTCACCCGATCTGTGCGGTGGCCGTTCGTCTACCGAGCTACCGATGGATGGAACTGGTTTTCCGAAGAGCCAACGGTCCTCACTACCCCGGTGACCGGTGTTTTTGTATTCAAATTAGCAGAGTGTAACGCATTCCGTGGAGTCACCGTCGTTGGTGGTGGTGATGGAGTGTTGGGCGGGGGGATTACATGCGTGTGCACGTGTTCAGGATGGAAGCGAGAAGCATCTGGGCGGAAGTACGATTGAAAAGTTGCGGGAAGAGCAGTGTTTTGGTGCTTTAAAGAAGTGTTGTTTTTGGATGGTCTAGGGTTAGCTATGTTTAATAAGTTCAGCAATGATTAGGTTAATGGAGCGTACTGTAAAAATGTTTAATTAGTTTTATGGCCAATACGCGGGGCAAAGATTGCATATTAATTAGCAAATTGTTTGAGATTCGCCTATCATTATCGGCATGTATACGTTTATGCAAATGTTTGAATCATATCAGGCAACTGCATCTTAGATAGAAAGCGTGCACAGATCAACAAATGCCATCAATCAGTTAGCTGATGCTTTCAGATTAATTCAACCACAGACTAACGCGTCCTAAACAGTGGCTGTTATGATTAGTTTGAGGGATTTGAGCAGGGACATCGCGATTGTGCTCTTTGATAACTAAACAAAATAAAAAAAATCCTTTCTGCTCTCAACAACATGCATTTTACGGGCTTCAATCTAATGTTGTTGGTCTATAATGTCAGATTTTAGGATGTGATTATTGTGGATTAAATATTACTGTATTATCTTCTTGATGGGGTTACTATTTCACCCAATTTTTTCAAAATAGTTGATGCAAAAGGGTTGTAATTGTTTTTACTGCAATGTTACATCTTCAATTTCATAGCTGTGATAGTGATTACGCTAATTATGAATAGGTAGTTTTGAATTGTGTTTATTTAATATTAAATCAAATGCACAAATACGCCATGCAACAAAGGATATTTTTAATGTTGCGATAGAGATAATGCTTATTATAATCAACCTGAATGTTTCTGAAGATCGCTAACTCAAACAATAAATTAATCAAACTCCGTTGTTAGCGTAAACCACCTTTCAAACGGTTTATGACTCTTGTCCGCCGGCGGGCATATTAGTTCTGCACCTCGAACCAGAACCCAAAATGTTCCGTGACGCGCAACTGTCCAAGCAACCATCTTCCGTCTTAACCAACAGCACCGCACGGACCGCAAGAAAGAACCCCGGAAGGTCATGCCGGACGATGAAAGCTTCGGAAGATAAATTCCTTATGCGTTGCCTGCTGCTGTATGCTTCTGAAGCCACGGCCAACACCAACGGCCCTCGGGAGATTCGTTTGCCAAGGATTGCAGCACACAGCAAATGCCAACCGCCCAACCGATCCGTCCAATCCGACCAGCTCGCAACAATACATGCGGAGAGAATATAAAAACTGATTTACAGCACGCCGAAAGAACACCAGTACCAGTGGTGGCAGTGACCGAAATCCTCCGCCTGCGAATGCTGCAATGGTCCCTCCTGGGCGCTCCAGTCACGTTTCATCGTCGGCTTAAGCTTTATTGATTTTCCGCAAGAATAATGGACGACGTACATCAAATGTCAGGTTAGGTTCCCCGGGTTGCTGGTCCGGGACGGTGGTGGTCACCATGACATGATCTGCACTCGTTCCATTATTATTATTAAAGTTTTTTTTTTCTCCCTTCTTCTGTATTGTACTCGTCGGTCATAGTTGGCCGGGGCCGGGGACTGATGGTGTGCTGCGGCTACAAAGCATCGAGATGGTTGTGCGCCCTTTTGCTGCTGTGTGTCAAAGCTTACTGCGAGTTGCATGCTGTGGACGCTCATGCCACGGCAAGTGCGGACAATAGCGGCTTTTCCTTTGCAGTGGCTGAGGTAGAGAGGAAGAGAGGGAACTCGTTAAAACTCATCAACCCTGTTTGACATTAGTGGAGCTGGAAGGCGCGCTGCGCGAATTCGTGAAGGTTCTGCGTGCTCTCAAATGGCCACAGAATGTGTTACTTTTGCGTGCTCGCCTTGCCTCACAGAAGCAGCAACAGTAGCAGCACCAAAAAGCGTGACCTTCTTCGCTTTTCTCTTTGCCACCAGGGTACATCTTTCATTTTGGCACATCACAGCCATCACCAAAAAGGCGCCGACCCAACCAACGTGCCACCCCATGTGAGACAAATCGTGGGAATGCTGGCGTGAAAAGTAATGGTTTTTTTGGTGGAGGAGGAGGTCTTTTGTTGTCTTCTCACCGCTCCTCTCACAAAGGTTTTACATTACAACACATGCTCGGAGTGTAAAGCCTGCGGCTCTGTTCTCTTCTCGGTTGCCTTGGTCATACATTTTTTGGGGGGCAACCAGAACACAGTTGAAGTTGTTTGAAGCTTAAGAAGGGTAGCACACACCCCACCGAGAGCATAAACGTTCCGATTGTGTTCTAGAAGACACGCCAAACACCTCCGAACTTCAAGCAACTCCATCGGCGTACCCTTAATTGCTGGTTCCGTTGACAGGCCGTGGCCGAGGTCGCGCGGTACCGACATGTTCTGCCGACTGCTTCTGGCCGCCATTACTAGCGGCCGTCATGTTTTTTTCCCCTACCCTTTTCGTGTCGCCGTTCCACGGGATGCAAATGAGGGAAACAGTTGGATGCCTCGCATACCTTCGGTTTGGAGGCGAAAATCAGAACCCCAACCGCGGGTCTCTTTATCGATCGGGACGCACTCCCTCCGTAGGGATTTGGTAGCACTAGCGTCTGACCTTGATTTGTGCCAAAAAATACTTGGGCCCAACCCCAAACGGCGGAACGATATGTCAACGTCAACGGCCGCTCTTTTCCTCGGCTCTTCACGTCGTCTGGGATCTCGTGGGTTCCAGTACAACACCAGCTGACGATTTGATTCAGTGCCGGTGAGTAATCACCGCCATTACCGCTTGAAGAGCCGTGTGTCGTGCTTCAGCTTCCGTTCTGCGGATGGTGGCAGATGTCACCAAGTGCGTGTCGCACACAAATGGACACACATCTTTGCATATCGGACACACATCTTTGCATATATGACCGCAAACGTGGTCGCACGAGCTCGTGATCCTCCCCGTGAACCTGATGGAACGCATTCGTCGCAAGATGTTTTCGCGATTGATGGGCTCCCGGGTATTTTATTTACCTTTTGGTCTCGCATAGCGCAATAGGTGCGAGTCGTACGCATTGCCACGCGTATGTTTGTGTTATAATATTGATTTGGAGATTAAGTGGACATGGCGTGGCCAGTGTGGCCAGCGTGTCCACGTGGATGTGGTACGCTAATGACACGAAATTAGCACCTGATCAAATCGTGTCGCATGGCGGGAAGGGGAGTGAGATCATTAATTACATTACAGGGACACTACACTCGAGATTTCACATGCTGCAACGCGGCAGGTTCCAGGTGCACACGCGCTCTTTGCCAATAGAGATGCTTCACGGTCTTGCGATAATGAGCGAGAGTGTCTGCAATTAGACAAATAGCCAGCGCAACATAAACACAGTCGTCGATGGTGATGGCGTGAACCGACCTGACAGGCACTCTTGTTGAGGCGCCATAAGTCGAGAGTGGAAGAGAAAGCGGCAGCAACAGCATCGGGGTGGAGTCGGCGGTGAAAAGCGCGTGTAGTTCCCCTGGGAATCAACAGTGCGCCAACGCGTGACACAATTCGATCGAGCTGAACAGGTTGCGTGAAATGTGTTAAACAAATAGAACGGGCTCCGGGGCCTGGCCGGGCGCGATCGAAGGGAAATCGCTACTCTGGATGATGCTGCATTAGTCTCAACAATAGCCAGATCTGGTGGATCCATTTTTCACCTCATGTTCGTGTTGGATTTCTCGTTTTCAATTGACTTTTGGCACGTAGATTGAAAGTGGTTGTTGGAATTAATTGAAGATTAATGTGTTTTATCTTTTCCTTCCATTTCATTGTTTTGAAGAATTTGTAAATTTTAAAGCTTTTTCACATTTTTTTAGGTCCTATACTATATGCAACTGTTAAGCGTTAGGCTATCAGGATGTATTCTATTTTAAAGTTGAATAACTCTTTCATTTTTCAGGCGATTTTAGAAAATAAAAACTGGTTTATTCAGATTATTCTATACCATTTATTGTGCCATACTCAAAATATGATATCGATCAAATGACCGCCTTCATTCGCGTATACAAAAAGCGACCTTTTTTCGAGCTTTTCGGTACTGTTTTGACTGCATTTAGGGAGTTATTTGGCAATTTCAGCTCTAATATTTGCTCATAATCTTTTTTTTTTCAAGTTGTTTCATAATCTTCGGTTTGTTGGCATAAACCTTATTTTTCAAATAGAACCACAGAAAAAAAGCCAGCGCCGTCATATGAGGATTCATCATCCATTGCTCGACCGCAGCTTTCACTATTGACCGATTTTTTTCAATGTAAAGTGTGACTATTTCAGTCCGTTCTTTTAAAGTGATGCATTACTAAAATGGCATAAACTGGAATTTCAGAAACTGTCCTATTTGTCAAAATCGACTGAAAAATGACAGAGTTATTCAACTTTAAAATAGGATACATCCTCATGGCACACCCAGTATAATATTTAAGTGTTTTCACTTTTGTTTGTTGACTAATTGATTGATCGTTTTATACATTTCATATATTAGCATACAGTTGTTTATTACAGATCAGCTACATTTACGTTTGTGTCATAAATTAAAGGTCAAGTTATAGTGTATTCCAAGTAATACAAAAAAAACTGTGCAATTATAACAAGAATAAAAACAAGAAAATCTATTCTAAAAAGGCTTGTCACACCAGAAGTAACAACCAAATAAAAAGACGTCCAACAAAATTGATAAAAATAGTAGAAAAAACTATCAAAATGTCATTAACTTCTATGTCGCCTTGTACCAGAAGAACACAATGATAGAACCCGACAGAACCTAACAGTTACCGATGATGAGGATTGAATTGAGCGTAAATGAAACAGCGTGACACCTGCTTTTAGGTGCCATACACTACACCAAAGCTTCAGCGAAGAGCAGAAGAAACACAATTGCGGTGGTAGAATTGGAAGGGTCCATCATCGTCCATCATTAGAATGTCCCATCAACCCTTTTGACGAACAATATGTGAGCGCCCGGTACTGTGTGTGCCCGGACTGCTGGCTGCTGGAACAGAAATGGAGGAACAGCTGGTAGTACCGGACCATCAATGCCGATTATTTGCCTTCCCCTTTTTCTACCGCTCTACGGCATCATAAAGCACCAGAAAAATGATCGTTACTCCCCGAACGAGGTTAAACAATTACCGATGTTCCGAGGCCGTAGAACGATTGCGATGTAATGGCGTTAAGGCATGTTCGATCATACATTTCCCGCTAATATGCTGAACAGTATTCCAAAAGTCAGCCAAACCATTAGACCACTGTGTGGGCCCAAGCTCATCACGCTAATCACGATTAAGGTCAACCCTCACCCTGACCTAGGGATCGGGCTCGTGCCCGTACAGCGCTTAACCACCCAAAACGACCACCACTTAAACCTCCTCGATCCATCATCGGAACAGCGCGATGTGAGGTCCTAATCCAGCAGGACCTCAGTGACCTTTGCTCCTTCCTCAGTGCTGCTGCTCATCGAAATAACTGTCGAAAAACAATAAACGTAAGCACCACAAACACACTCACAACGACGCCACTGCACGATTGACACAACTGAGCAACCATTGATTCCACTTCCTTTCGTCACCGCAGCGAACGAATCGTTGCCATCACCGCACCGCTTCTACCGTTCGATCGAATCGAAGGTTAAGGTTACGCACCATCGGCTGAAGGCTTTTTCGCGTGTGCAGAACCCTCGTGTGTGTCGTCGTCGTCGTCGTCTTCGTGATCAGCGTCACTGATCGAACGCAGCGAGAGGAAAATCACGGAATCAATAATTCAACGACTCGATTAGCGACAAGTTCAAGAGACCGGCGACCAGCTGCGACCACCGTTGCCAAGGGCCAATACGCCTCGCACGCACGCACTTCACTACACCCCCCTGGCATCCCCTGCCGGGTGGGGGTGCACATTATTATCGCTGCTGCTGCTTGGTGGAATGCTGCGCGACAAATTGTCATTCTTGCCTGCCATGTAATGAGTTCAATTGTTCCAGTCACCTTCAGTCGCCAGAACCACGAGAACAGCTTAAAGTAGAGCGAGCGTACAGGTGGACTTAGAGAGGCCGTGGTATGTGTGTATGGTATGGTGTGTGAGGTGCCGGATTGTTGTTTGTTGTTCCGCGCTTGTTGGAACCGCGAACCGCGACACGAACGCGAACAAACCGACAATGACGACGACGACGACGTTGCCGAAACGCCGGTCGCGAAGCTACTGAGGTGATCGGTCGAGGCTGATCTGCAGCGCAGGCCCTCGTCTTCAGCAGCAGCAGCAGCAGATGGTTTCTTACGGTTTCGGTTTCTGTCCAGATCACCACCGCCATCATCATCATCATCATCATCTTCTGCTGCAGAAAAAGCAGCAGATGAAGCACTAAAAGAGAAGAGGCATTCCGTGGATGTTTTGATGCCAGACGAGAAGCGAGAGAGAAGTCGGTGGCTGCAGCATCAGCATAACCGAACATAGTAACCCACGAACACACGACCGTAGCCACGATCGGAGGCTGTGGTGAAGATGTTGCTGCTGCTGCCAGGTGTCGTCGTTGTCGCTGGCGTGATATGTAAATTCGCGGCTCGCATCTCGCGCAAAACGTGATACGATGTTCCCGCCCGTTTTCTTCCGGTTTGGAAGCTCCAGCGAGGCCCTTGGATCGATTGCTAAAAGACTAGGTCGATCGCTATCGCACGCACCAGTACCTCGTATGATGATCGTTGGTTTCGTTTTCGTTTTCGTTTTTTTAGTTTTTTGCGCTGGAAAGTGACTAGTGAAAGCACAGCGGGCGGGCGAGCGGGCGCCTGGTTGAGCTACATTCACGCTGACGCTGACCTTAATAATGACTGCTGGCGTGACTTTCGATGACAAACCACCAGGCCAGTTGACCATTTTTATGGCCAATTACCTTTTGCATGGGCCGCTCTCCCCCTTGCTTCCCTCTCTTCGAGCACACGGTATGTGGGTGACCGGTTTTTGGCGGAATTCTTGTGGATTTTATGGCGTTCTTCGATCCCGATCTTCGGGGTGTGTACGCGGTGGTCCGGGAGTTGGGATCCGGATCGAGGGAGGATCGGTTTCGTTCGTGGATCGTGTCTGATTCGGATTTTTCCTGTTCCGAGAAGACTGCTGTTGTTCGATGATAGAAGGTGATAACAGAAGAGAGAATAAGAGAGAGAGAGAGAACAGCAAGGAATGTGGTAGCATTTCAGTGTCTTCAGTCGATGGAAACACAGACGCAAATTCTTTGGAAATGTAGGAACTGGATCCTGATTGTAGAATGCTTGAAGATATTCTTGCGAGAACACTGAGGTTCCACAAGAATGCTAGATGATGCCAATTGCACCCCAATTATGCATAATTAACTGCATAGTTAAGTTAAGTGAATGCTTCAAAAACACACGAAAGGCATCTGCAACAATTTAAATAAGGCCACTGAGGGTCCCTGCCACTCGTTCTCACCCTTGGTAAAACGATTTCCCAGTGATTAATGGTCAAAGACTTTAGACCTGAAACCGCTTCAGGCCAAGGCATTGTCCAGCTTAAGTTCTGGAGTCTGGAACCTGTTCAGAATCGTGAGCTGGAACCTGTTTACTCTATTCTTAGAATACGGTGGAGCTTGCTTGAAGACTTCTCTGACTTTTCGCTGTCCCGATTGGATCTCCCTTACTCACAACTTACTTACTAGTTGGAGAGACCATCTTCCGGGAGATCTTGGCATCGAATTTCACGCCAACACTCGCAGCTCCACAAAATACCGTAGACTGTGTTCGGATTGATGGAGTAGTAAATGCGATGACTTCCTCAAAGTTCTCCGAAAGGAGGTTCATCATGCAAAATCATGCAAATCTCTTGACAATGTCAACGTTGTGCACACCGATCTCCCTTCACCGTTTGAACGCTTCAATTCGAACAATTGACACATTAAAAGTATTACCATAATTAGTGGGCTAGTGGGCTTAATTGGACCATTGTTTCAAGCACTCACAATCTGTAAACCTTCTCCTTAAACACACGAGCATGCCCAAAACGCCCGGCACAGCTTCGTCCTCAGACGTGATGTGTAATTGATGTCGAATCTACGCCAAACCATGATTACCATCCCGGCACTCCCTGGCTGGCACTCCGTGCTAATGAAGTTGCTGGCACGCGACATCAGTGCCGATTGTCGGGAAGGCCGCGATTGGCATCGAATGCAAACGGTTGCACGCCGCTGATGTCAACCGCAAAACTAAACTCTTCACCGCCGATGATCGCGGTGAGGTCATCAGTACGCGTCATGGAGAGGGACAACATAGTCAATGGCACTGGATTGCTGCATCTCTAGCTCTGGTCTGCTAGCTGCAATAGCACTCCTTAACCTTCACGGACATCGTGGAATGGGTGGAATCGGCATCGAATGCACGAAATTCAGCGGCAATCGATCTCATCATCAGCATCACCATCCATCCATCGTCATCCATCGTCATCCATCGTCAGCATCGTGCTCGGACCGCCGGTTTGGTCATCGATTCTTGCCGAAAGGGCAGCGCAATAAAAGGCTTCAAAGAAGTCGCAGGTTACGATAAACAGCGCGCAAGAGAGCGGGAAAGATGCGACTCGAAGCGCAATGATCATGTCCGTACAAATTAACACAAAAGTCCCCTACCGAGTCAGCATCCCTTTTTCCATCGAAGGATGGGCTTCGTTCGTTCGTCCATCCGTTCATTAGGGCTGCGGTGGTGGCCACCTTGAGGTGAGCGTGGCGTGTCGATCGTGTAATGAGAATGCATGTTCGTGTCAGTTTCGGTGCTGTGTGGCGCTATCTTGATGCCGGTTCATGTCACGCCGAGCATGAAATGACGACGGTTTTATGATCCGCTCGCGAGTGCTGCGGTTGCGATCCGTCTGGGGCCACGGTCCGTCACGTTCGGACCGCAGAGTCCCGGCCAATGAGTCAATTTACGATCGTTGTTGTCGTTCGATTTGAATAGGAAGTCAATCAACGGAACTGCAGGGCGGGTGGTGCACGAGATGTTAAATCATTCGGCGGGCGGACGATCAATCGTGCTCTGTGGAGAAGGAGGAATGTTATCGCTGGTTATTAGGAACGAGATGAGGAATCATTAAGGAGTGGCCGTAGAAGATTAATTCGTATCGATTTGTTTTTTGCCATCAAGTCCCCAGGAGTAGCGTTTTCGGTTTATGTATTATCAGTTCTATTAATTAATACACAAAACAAATGGGCTACTTGAAATAAATTAGTAGAATCTATTACTAGAACCAATCTTCGCGTTCAAACGGATCTGAACCGAGAATCAATGTTAATAATGCTTCTCCGACAATTCGTGATTCCATTCCTGGTGCACCAAATAGTACATCCCATTGGGCTGGTATTTCTCCTCGATTCATAGTTTTTTTTCCGGCACGATTCATCACCAGTTCCTGGTTATCGAAGTGCACGTCAACGGGTTTACCAAGGTGCTTTGCGAAACGAGTTTTTTTTTTCTGCCGAACACATGTTTCGTCGTAGTAGAATGGCCATCCGGTTATGATGTTGGTTAAGTGTGCTTATCTGATGCACTTAGGCCTTGTTTGCCGCCTCGCATGGTCATACCAGCACTCTCGATTCCATATTTTTAGACTGTTCTCAAATTGTTTCCCTCGGTTTGGGAGGAGACCTTCTTAAGGATTTGCATGATTCTGTTATACTGCAGCCGGAGTAGCAACTAAATATCGCAAGCTACAGGGTGCGCCATCAGGATGTATCCTATTTTAAAGTCTCTGTCATTTTTCAGCCGATTTTAAAAAATAAACCAGTTTTAATTAGGTTATTCTATGCCATTTATTGTGCCATACTCAAAATATGATATCGATCAAATGACCGCCTTCATTCGGCATACAAAAAACGGTCCTTTTTCGGGCTTCTTTCATTGTATCTGAAAACTTTTAGGGAGGTTAGGGGGTTCCACTATTGACCGATTTTTTTCAATGTAAAGAGTGACAATTTCAGTCCGTTCTTTTAACATGAAGTGATGCATTATTAAAATGTTATAGACTCAAGTTTCAGAAACTGTCCTATTTGTCAAAATCGGCTGAAAAATGACAGAGTAATTCAACACTAAAATAGTATACATACTGTTGGCGCACTCTGTACTAGTACACATATTCTTGCCATCATCTTATGGAAAAAACAGTAACAATCATACTATTTTTAAAGGAATTGTTGCAGATTCTAACATCTACTAGCAATCAGGAATTGAAACGTTGCTATCATAATCCATGTACAACAAAACCGCCAAAGGATTCTCGAGGTGTACCACGTTGTCAAAGGAGGTTCAATCAAATGCGTACAAATCGCAGTAAGCTACTTGAAACCAAAAGATCTTCCAGGCATGTTGCCCTTGAGAGACCCAGATTGGAACGTTACCAGTGGAGTCCTTTTGGACAGATGTCAAGATGAGACACATTCAAGAACTATAAGAACACGCACTGACCGAACGTAAGCAAATGGCAAACATTTCAATTTGTAGCACTACCAAGGCCGTATTACTTATTCGATTTGCAAATTTGATGACAGTTATCCGACTAAAATCAAAGGAAAGTGAAGGAAACGGAAAGGATGTTGCGTCATTTGTTGGCAGGCTGGCAGGCCTAATCAATCTTATCATTTTGTTTTAGACTCCTTCCCCGTTCTCCTTATTTCAGTTCGTTGCCCGTTTGTTGGTTGCTGCTGAGAGCATGAATACTAAGTTCGACGATACGATGAGTAATTCTGTCCCTATCTTTCGGAGGCCCACCCCTGGGCGAAAGGATGAGTCATAGGCATTTGGTGTATACGACGACGGCGTACAGCGTCTATCCGAAAGCATCTTTTCATGCTGCCGTCCCGCCCTCTTCCTGTCAGTTGCCAGTTCGGTCGTGCTCCGGTTTAGGATCGCTTGAAATCCATTGGGTTGGTCCATTTTTAATTAAGAGACCAATTTCATTTATGCGTATCTTCATTTCCATGCTATCAAGATTTGCCCCTTCACCGCTCCCGGACCCTTCTCCGGAGGTCCGGTCCTCCCCCGGAGGGGTGGGGCGAATGAATGTTATTGTGATTGCATATTTTTCGTGCTCGTGCTCGGACCAAGAATTCGGTTCCGCTGGCTCGCCTGCACTTCCGGCTCCGGCAGCATACCATCGACGTTGCTTCGATGTTGAAAGCTCTCTCTCTCTCTCTCGTTCGCTCAGTTTCTGCTGGGGAACCAGAGGATGGGGCTCTTTGAAATGGAAAGTCCGGACGCGTTGCTTGGTGCTGGTGCCCTCAAGGCTGAAGAAGGCTGCTGCAGTGCAAAGTGAAACGAATAAATGAATAATTTAGGACATCTTCCGATTCCCCTTCCCAGGCCAAGAGTCGAGAAAGAGTTTTTCGTCTTCCGCTCGCCTAATCAATTCGTCGAATGAATATACATGCTGGCTGGGGCTGGACTCGGAGCTGACTGGCTGGCTGGCTGGCTTGCTGGCTGACTGGGTTTTGGCCTTGGCAAGCCTGATGGGATGGGATGGATATGGGATATTAAGATGACATTCAAATACCGAACCATTCGGTCGCGTGATGCCCTTCCGCCCTACTTATCTCCCCCCTTTTACGATCGGGGGCTTTTCGTTGCTCTTCTTCATTGCAGGTAAGACTGGCCCTCTGACGCTGTACCGTCCGTCGTGAGACTGTTCTGTGCTCCTCCACGGTCCTGGCTGGCTACTCGCGCGCTATTCGTGCGCTGCGGGAAGATTGAGGAGTAACTTAATTAAGGTAATTAATTGTTCTGACTCGCAACCGATGCAGCGAATGGACGGGTGTTCAATCGCGCGCCCGCCCATCTCGCCGACCTCCGAACCGATCAGTACCGCTTGCCATCTACCGGAGGGGCCATCCCGAGCTTCTCATTTTGAGACAGTTTCGAGACCGCAAAAGTTGGCACATTTTAATGAATGGGGTCATCATCGGCAGCAACCATCTGGCGCACTGGCGAGAGCAGCTCGTAGCATATTGGCGAGCAGAATTTGCCCGACGATTCTACACGCTACCTGATTAGTTTTTTGGAAGGTCTGTCTTAAGTTCAGGCAAGTGCTAGGCGGCCGGCGGTCCGTTTTGCTAACGACACTTTTTTGTTTGCAAATTTTACCATTCTCTGGTGGACAACCTCTTGATAATCGCATCAAACGCTGCTCAAATTTCTCAAACAAAACAAAAAAAATATCGTTTCGTCAAACTAAACAATTAAAACGCAATCCGAAAACTTATGAACAAACATATCAAACGGCTCAAAATTTGTTTTTGGGAATGAGGAAAACATTTATTCGGTTATTGCAGTTTAAACCAAACGTTGCTTTCTGGCTGAGGTTTTTACAATCATTCCTCTTCTAATTAGTATTCTCATTCATTCGTAACTAATACACACACAACATGTCGCAATTGGAAAAGTTGATGAACGCGTTTGGAAACTTATCCTTTAAGCCGAGAATTAGTTTCGTTTCTAGGTAGCATCTTCGAAATTCTAATTTACGCAGACGGTTCATTGGGGTGTCCATGCAAAGAAAATTCGATTTTAATACAGTTACATTAGTAAACACGAGTACCTCCAGCTTTTCCATTTTTGGCAAAATGTTCAAAATTTCTGGCCATACTCCATGACCATACCAATCGCTAACTAGTGTTAGTTCTGTTAACTGCATACTGTAGTCTGTTATGATTTGGATCAAGTTTTGTAAATTTGTTGTATTGATCCAAAGCGCAAGAATTTTTACTGACTTGGGCAGTATCAGAGAACGGAGTTGCCTGCTCAGTGGTAGTTCCACCTGTTTCAGATTGACTACCGGTGACAAATCAAGGTGTAATAGGTTATTTTCTGGGTGTGCTCCGCTATGTGTTTTATATAGAATTCTGCGGAGATTGATAAGTTTTGGGAGATTCATTAAAACTTCAGCAGCAATATAGCCAATTGCAAATGTCAACCCCTTCAGTTCGGTGCATGTCTCGCATATTGTGATGTATACTTCAATTGCTACTGGAGCTGCGAATTCAATGCTTTCTAGATGTTTCAACTGACGAATGGTGGATAGTTCAGTTGGGGTGGCATTTCCCTCAATTTTACGACTGAAGTCCTTGCTTATTATTAGATGTTTCAGGTTACCGAGTACAAGGGAGTTCGCGAGTTCGTAAAGAATACATAATGGGCCTTTAAATGTCTGCACCTGTGGCATATCGATTCTAATATTGTCTATGTTATTTACTTCAAGATACCTCACGGAACTGCTTCGCAGGATTACTAAGCCATTCTCCTGCCCTTGATTCTCGACATGTGGCGGTTTGGTAATCATTAACGAGCGAAGGTGTGGCATCATCGGTATAAAATTGGTTATCGAAGCAAACATACACCGCCAGGAGATGCCATCAAGGCGAGAAAGCGTTAGCGAATGTAGATTCTTCGTTAAATGCGAATTTGTAAATAGCGCATCCAGCAATAATTTGTATTCGGCGTTGTTCGTCTCGTGTATCGCACAGTTCAGTTTTCTATAGTAGCGCTGGGAATATTCAGCAGTATCCCTCAGGCGCTTGATTTCATGCTTGCCCATTTCCTTTACGTCCGGATAATACATGATCCATACATTTATCGTCAAAA
>NC_064878.1:23339095-23376595 GCF_943734665.1 Anopheles aquasalis
GGGCTTTTACGGGTTGACGGGTGAATGCTTGGTCTGTTGGAGAGGACAAGGACCTTGAGTACCGAAGTAGCTGCAGTGAGGGAGTGCACTAGTGGGCGCTACTAGGGGGCACCCCGAACAGAACCGAAACCGAGTCCAAATGAGAACGGACTAGATAAACACTTTAGAAAAACAAACGTGCCCTCGAGCTTTCTTCTTTCTGCTTGCTCGTCGTTTGGCTGGTCCAGAACGCTGGCGAGGTCGTTGCACGAGGTCAGAGATTATTTGGACGAGTCACAGACAGACAGAGAGAGAGAGAGACCACAGTGCCAAGCCTTATTTGTCTAGTAACCGAGGGTCAAGCCGAGATTTTATCTCAGGGGTTTCCACCTGGGCGCTGCAGCTGGATGAGTGTGGCCAGGGTGGATTGAAAATGTTATCTTGTACAGGTGGGGTGGGGGTGTTTTTTTGCATTCGATGCATACAGGGAGTGGCAGTGGCTTTGAACGTTTTTTGAGACCAGGATAAAAAGGGTTTTTCTGTCGCGTAAGTAGCATGTTTGTGACGCTGAAGTAAGCATTTCATTTAACGCTCTGTGCTTTTCTCGGGCTGACTTTGTTGGCAAAATGATGATAACTAAGTAAACAAGTTCATTTTATTTGTCCGATGGTGGCATAGTTCGTGGTGCAGATGAAGGTGCATGAAGGAAAAATAATCGAGAATAAAGAAAGCAGGTTTTCAGGTTGAGTGAAGATGCATTTAATCCGTACATGTACATGTAGTATTAGCCATTCCGGCGTTCGATAGTTTTAGCATCATATTTTATGCATCAATTTACTAGCCGGGAATTGTGGCTATCGATTGCTTATATCATTTATCATCTTCCTCTTAAAGACCACAAAAATATTTGACATTACTCATCATACTTGCTGTGTTGAGGAGAAGCGATATGAGATGCCTAATATGGTTTAAAATTTCGAGATTTGAAGCATAGCTTTAATTTGCTTACCACTCGATTATTGCTTGGATTAAAACCGTATCATCTCACTTCTATTTCTCTGCTTTTATCTCTGCTTTGTATTGATTATATGCGAATGTGATGTGAGAAAACATCGCCACGACACAATTAGCACTCAATCCCGATCAAACTGCCAAGTGCATATCACATTGTGAGCTATCGTACCTAGTTTATAGCATTAGTTTGCACGAAGAATGTCCTTAATATCACTATTTTCTTTGGTATATTTGCTTTTCGAATTAATTATTTCTATTCTACGGTTTTGTCAAGATGATATGTTTAATGAAATGAATTTATTTTTAATAGCAACATAGCATTTTGTCTTTTTCCGAGTCGAGTTGCTGTGATCTGCCATTAAAAATCTAAACAGGAAAATAAATAAGTTCAGGATGTTATTACGAAATGATAACAGGTTAACTCTTTGGTACGATTAAAAATAAAATAAGTTTATAAATTCTATTCGAACAATTTAACTTCTACGTGATTTAGACCACAAAATGTTTTTTGTGTCAAAGCTAATGAACAAACTGCTTCCAATTGAATATTCACTCAAAATGTCATTAACAACATTTTATTTAACTAAGTGCTACTCAAGTATGGCAACCCATCCGGTTTAATCCTTCCAACCATGTTTTTACTTCAGCCTAATTACTTTAAAGCAGTGTAGAGTCAATCGCTTATGTTACTTTTTAGAATTTAACAATCAATTCAGTAATAGAATTCGCCAATCGAAACCTTTGGCTTTGTTAGTATCGAGTTAATATCAACTATTATGTACAAAACGAACAGAAAACTGCCTAGCTGTCTGTCCAATTGAACGGTCCAATTGATTTCATTTGAAACGAATCCTTTTCAGATTTTAAACAATCATGTTTGCCTTTTTTTCAAATTGTATCTAGGCTTTATGTTATAATTGCTTTCGAAACACTACATCTTGTGACTGAGAGCAACCGCTAGACAGATCAGCATTGGAGCATCCATGTATCCGGTAAACAAACAACGAAGTCACGACACAAAGAATACGCTCTCACGACGCGATGGGACGTTATCTTGAAAACCCCACGGTCGGCCAAATAACCATAAACTATTTTCCGGTTCTCCAACCTCTCTCTCTCTCTCTCTCTCTCTTCTCACGATTATGAACTTCAACTTCAGCACCCTCTCCCCCTTATCCGGAACACATCAATACTTCAAACACATACAGAGCTCTCTCTCTCTCTGTGGGTTGGTCCCGTCGGGCGTACCGCAGCGCACGTGTGACGCTCGCATTAAATTTTACCTCCACACCCGACCTTGGTTGATTCCTTGGTACGGTGATCCTTGGTCGGAATGGCCGGAAGGGGACCATCTCCGTAACCGGTGGGCGTGATGGGCGGAAGGGAAATCCGCCCCGGGGATAATGAAAATCGTGCCCTGTCAAACGGCGTCCGCTGTGTTGCTGGCTGTCACGAATCGGAGTCGGAGCTGCGAAGCCTCAGGCAGGTATGGGGCCACCCGGCCACCACGTGAGTGTAGGTAGCTGGATTCCATTCCAAGGTTTGCTCCTCGAGGGTCCAAGAGGGTCGCTTACCTTTGTGGGTGACACTTTCGTGCGGTTCGCCCCCCGAGTCCCCCCTTTGGTTTCACTCTACTTCAGTTGAAGCCTTCGGGCCACAACACAGACAGAGTGAAGGGTGTCCTGCGGTAGGCAGGGAACGCACCCAGACCGACTTCGCACGTACGCACGCACGCACTAGCGAGCCCACCTCGAAGCGTCAAGCGACAAAGAAAGGAGCGTCCAAAACGGAAGTTATCGAGCGAATACGATCACCGGATGTGTACCGCAGTTGCTCTGTGTGTGCCTGTGTCCTCGTGAGAATGTCTGCGTTGATGTTGCTGGTGTGCTGAGAGGTTTCGGTGTTCAGTCGTACGCGAAGGTGAGCATTTCACCTTTTATCTTAGATGTTGAAGCGGAGGCTGAGTCGGAGGCCGAACGGTACTAAGGTTCGTTCCGTGCCGTTCGCTGTAAAGCTGCCAAACCGTGACTTCCGAGTGGGTGCCTACGTTCTGCGTTCTGCGTGCACGGCAGGTGGTTCTCTGCCTCTGGAGGCGAGGCCTGGAAAAATGGGAGATCTTCGGTGGGAGATTGGGCTGGCAGGATGTCGTCCACGCCGCGCCGGGATGTTAGCCCATTAACAGGGAGTTTGGAGAGGAGTGAAGAAAGGGAAGCACGAAAAGCTGAAGGGGTTTTCGTTGCCGAGGATTAATCGAGAAACGTGCGATGCCTGCTGAGGAGAGGCCCGCAAAGGAACGAGGGAGAGAAAAGTAGCAGAAGGGGCGGAGGGGGGAGGTAGCTGTCGCTTTCAAGAAGTTGTAAGCTGCCTCCTCAAGAGGGAAAGGGAGCACAGGTTGACGAGTGACGAAATGGATAAATTTGAACAATGCTTCACGCGCCACTCGCGCCAACCTGGAAAAGTCTCCTGCAGAGCGCTTGACCAGCGAGAGGGAGAGAGAGAGAGCAAGGAGAGAAACAGTGAGAGGAGGGTTAAGTGGGTGCGCTGGAGCGAAAGCGGAGCGTGAAGCGAGTTTTCCCGGGGACAAAATTATAACAAAGTTCTGCTAAGGTTGACAGAAACTATCGATTCCTAGCTAGTGCCCTTTTTCTGGCACGTTCAAGTGGTATTGTTGGGGAATAGTTTACTCTGCCACTGTCCAGTTTTAAAGCTAAACTTGTCCCGGTTGGTTGAAAAGCAAAGCGAAAAGTTTCTAAGCAGGCTTTGGTTATGGGCCATCGTTGTTATTTGGCATCGTTATGTTTCAAAGAGAAATCAACTAATTCTAGTTTTCTGAATTCCATTAAACTATTTTTACAGAAGTGGTTCACCTTTTTAGCTGAGTAACAGACTAATTACTATCATTTATTTATTAAACTAAAGGACATCACATCTTTGCACTGCAAGCACATGAGTTCTATGCTGTCATAGTAATTCTCCAATTAATTCTTATTCAGACTCGAGACTCTCATTAGGATTCTTAAATAATGAATCCAATACCGCCATCACATTGATTAGCCAACCAGGCAGTCGGTTCACTGGAAGTCAGCATTCCAGCGTGAGGGGGTAATTGACATTAAACTGCCTTCTTTGTTTTTGTAAGGATCAGAATCCTTTAAGCGAGTCCGGTGTGAGTTACTGAAAATTCCACTCTCCTACTTCTGCTATTCTTCTTCCACTCTTTTTCTGTTCTATTGTTTATTAACCGATTTTCGTCAAATTAGATTAATCCACCAGGTCAATCGCATGTGGAATAAATGGAGTGTTTTAAATCATCAGGTATTATTTACTCTACTTTAAAGCAGTAGTCAATACTGCACTTCATTCTTTACAACAAATTATGACAGACGAGTAATAGAAAAGCATTACACAGCCGATAAATGAGTTTCAAATAATCGGAATCGTTTTAATATGTTGCTTACTCCGTGAATACTAAATCCTACGCTGATCCTTGAGCGTGAAAGTAAAGCGAATGAGTTGAAATAATTTATGCCTGGTAAAGGCGACCGTAAATTCCAAGGAATAGTCATTTGCAGAATTACCAGGACCGCACAGCTGTGTTGACTTGAATACAAGCGTTACATGGTTCAACAGAAGCCGCCATGCGGATGCTGGCGAAAGATTAATCCATGAATTTAATTCACGCGACACTCAATTGTACCGCCTGCGCCCATATCACCGCGAAACGGCTTTTCTGGCTTCTCACGAATATGATGAAGGCTGTTTACCTGCATGTTTTGTGTTATCTTGAAGGTAACGAACAGCTTCACATCAAAGTAGGGACCATTTAAGCCTTGCTGACTTGAGCGAATCGTAGGAATTTCGACAAAAGAGACACAATCACCATCAAGTAACGTGTCATCGAGCAAGACTGCGACTCTAATAATCGCCTCAAAGGCAATAGGGCTCTATTCCCAATAAACTATTGATTATCTCCAGCCCATAGCCAACGATGCACTACAAAAAATTGCAAACAACCTCTCGTGTTTCGAAAACAAACAACTGCAATATCTTTGCCAAGTTTATTTGACTTCTCCCCCAAAATCCGGTACGACTCCAAAGACTTCAAAAGTCAATCCAAGTAATTTCCACTCGAGAATAAAGCCATCCAACGGCCCGTGCGCTTGCGATGCTGTGGCTGCGGCTGCGGCATCACCAAGGAAAGGAAAAAAAAAGAAAAAACAAAAACCTGGCCCGGCCGAAGGTATGATAAATTCGCCATAAAGCTAAACTGCCAAGCTTATCGCAAATTTGGCAATCTTGTGCAAACTCGCCCCCCCGCTTTGGCCGGCCGGCAGTGCACCGTAATCTTGAGATTTTATCGCGCGTGAAAAGGCCCAATAACTTATTCTTCGCGCTTCACGAAACCCACAGGTTCTCCATAGAACTGCTGGCTGGCCTGGCGGGCATCCTGGCCACCGAGTGGCGCATATCGTTTGTCGAGGACCGAAAAGGGCTCGCGCCCTTGATGCAGAACATGGCTACAAGTCGTCGAGGGCGACGACGACGGAGGGAACACAGGTATTACACCTTCGCACGCGCGCGTTGTACTTGTTGCGCCAACTACTTCTTGCCAGGTGCTGGGTCCTGGGGCCCAGGGTAGCCACTGAAATTTAATGTGGAATTGATATTGCCACTGGCATCTATCTCTCTTGAAGTCTCTCTTGTGATCTATGCGTCGGTTTCGCGTTGCATGGAAGAAACCTTCAACTCCTGGACTACCGCCAACACGCAGCAACCGTTTGCAGCCTGCTGCGTGGCGCAAAGTCAACCAGTCAGCAGTTTCCGGATCGCCGTTCGGACCATCGGCCTTTTATTTGTTTGTTTTGGGTCCGCAGAACCCTCCACCAGGGGGGGATGTTTTGTGAATCGCGGGTTTTCGCTTTCTTTGGGAGAATTCTTTCTTCTCCCATTTTTTCCTTCTCTTGTCTGTGACGCCCGGACTCACTCATTCGATTCGCACGCCTCGATGATGACCTTTTTTCCCCCTGGTCAACCCCCCCGAAGACTAGTTTTTCGTCACAAAACTCGTCCTTGGCCGTTTTTTTTTTCTTTCGCCATAACAACGACCGGATCCGGAGTTGAGTGACTGGGAAACGGGATGGAGGGCGCCCACATGGCCCATCAGCTCGTCATCTCGTCGTGCAAATGCCACTCTCCGAGCAGATCCGTGGAGTCACCATTTGTTATCATTTTCACTCACCATCATCAGGGCAGGGCGCCACCAACGCCGAGATATTTCTGACGTCTGGAATGGAACGGAGGGAGTTTTCCGCCCAGGGAAACTTATTTGTGATACTACAGGCCACCGGCAGCCTGGGTGAGTGGGTGGTGATGGCGGATTGACGCGGACGGGATCGGGCGCAATCATTACGCTTGGTGTAGCAACATTTGCTCCATTCGCCGCATTCGTCCCCAACGCCACACCTCGCTGGGAGTTCCTTTTTATGATTTCACCCTCGGTCTCGGTCCCGGTTCTTGGTCTAGGTGGCCCTAGTCCACCACCACCACCAGGCCGCTTCGCTTCGTTTGTTTGTTTCCGTATGAAACGGTTTGGTGAGCCGAGGGAGAGAGAGAGAGAGAGAGCCGCTTCCTGGTTCCGGGGATGCCAGGCGCCCGTTTTGGGCTCCAACTTCCCAGCTCCCAGCTGTAGACCAACCGACCAGGGAGTCGGCGAAGAGCACAAGCTCGTCCAAGGATACTGTGGGACCGTTTCGTCGTCGTTTTCGTGGTCGATTCGTTGTCGTCGGCATCGGAAAATGTAGAAGAGCGCGTAGCACCCTGCTTTAGTTCTCTCTCTCTCTCTTGCTCTCTTGAGAGAAGGACGAAACCGTAGTCAGCAATAGCTGGCTCTCGGAGTCGTCGGAGCGTGCACCCACTCTTTTCGGAGTCGACGAAAAGTCGACATTCGCACGAGGACAACGAGGACGAAATCGACGCGGTCGTCGGTTCGTTAGTTTGTGCCGGAACCTGCACGAGGTCGGTTCAGCAGTACCGGGAGGCGGTTTCAGCCAACTCAGCAAAGCCCGGGATTCTCGGTGCCCGGTTGCGTGAAAAAGGGGGAACCCAACTCACCTTCCGGTTCGGTGTGTCTGTGTCGATGTGTGTGCGTGTTAATCGGTGCGCCAGTGTCTCTGCAGATAGTAAACAAAGCCGCGTGGCTGTCATTCCGGAAACCGGGGACCAGGCCCCGTTTTGGTGACGTTTCGGAGGACACCTTTTTGTGCGCCCACAAAGGCGCTGGTGTCCTGTACGGTTCGGTTTGGCGCGCGAACAGGGCGCCCTATTTTTCGCTCATTCGGAGGGAAATTCGCGCCCAACTTGTGCTTGTGCTTGTGTGTTCTGGCAGGCCATCACATCACAGAAAGTTATGCTGCGGTTCCCGGTCGGCCACAGTAGGTGAAAAGAAGAGAAGGTAAAGGACCTCATCTACCGTAATACGTGGGGAAATAAGGATTGCCACCCGGACCACGCGATGCGATGCGGTGGTACTGTTAGTGTTTGTGTCTGTGTCTGTGTCTGTGTGTAGAGTAGCGTCACACTGGCCAGAGCCGGAGCCAACAGATGGAATTCCGGTTCCGTGATTTATCGGCCAGCTGCGCGACCGATGGCATAATTTATGCTCGCATCCGTTCGTCGTCCACTTCCTTCGTTCGCGGATGCTGCTGCTGCTGCTGTTGCTGCTGCGAATCAGCCGGTCCCTAGCCACGGTCCTAGCAAGCGTGGTGCAGTGCGATGTGACGTACAGAAGGGGCCGCCAGCCTACTAGATAGCATTGCGATGATGCCACTACCGGGCCAGCACCGGATGAATGCGATGATCGGTCGCTGTTAACGAAGTGGTGTTGATATGGCACGTAAATTGTTGTGTTGTGTTGCGTTGCGGTGTGGCGCCGCGTTTGTGAGAGAGAGAGAGTAAGTGAGCTACGAAGTGTGGAATATTGTGAAACAGGTATTTTTAGAAGCTAAGCGTTGTCTGCATTAGTAGGCCGTTGCAAAGTGTGACGCTGTGCAGGATTCAAAGCGACAGAGAAAGTAGAAAGGTTCCTTCCTCAACAATTAACTTCCTCGAACTCCGTGCCTCTAGAACCTTGTGGTCACTCTCGATGAAACCGTTTTAAGTGATCAAGGTAAGAGACCTCACCATAGATCGTTGCTTTAATGTATACGCAGCACATCGATGCTTTAAATGCCGCTTTACGTGATCGTCCTCAAGTTGAGAGAAGCTGTCAAAATGACAGTGGCAGAACGTAAGCTGACGACTTGTACAAACAAACGAAACGGATCGAAATCCGCTTGCTCCCCCCTCTCAGTATGTATCTATCGTGCATTAGCATACTTCAGCTTTAAAGCACCAGTAGCCACACAAATACAGGCACACACAGGCGGAGTGGCGCACGGTACTACAGTCTCTGATTGAGCGACGCTTAATCCTTTCGTTCGTTTTCGTCGAATTAGCTGGGATGAAATTAATTATGAAGGAAAGCCCCGTCGTGTCTTGCCACTCTGCGTGTGGATCAAGATTTTGGATAATTCGGCGAAGGACTCCCAGGGTAGAGAGGAGAAAGCGAAGGGGGGTATTGCCTTTACACCCCTTAATATGAGCGCAGCCGGTATCGCACATTATCACTTGAAAGTAAGCTAATAGACACACAGACACAAACACAAAAACGCAACTCACTGGGCGCCTCCATCACCAGCAGCTCGACGGACGGAGATGTAAGAAAGAGAGAGAGAGCGCGAGAGGGTGCGAAAGGGAGGAGGGTGGAAACGCTTTTCTAATGATTTATGTTTTGGCACCCCCCCTAAACCACCCACACCAGCACACACACACACTTAAGCACAGAGCGATGATAAACAGCGTGGTTGCGGCCGTTTGATGCGGTTTTGCGCCGGCATCCGTTCGATCCGTTCCGGCCACAGATGAGTGGCGATAAAGTTTTCACAGAGACGTCAGGACTCCGCCAGGGAAGGGCGCCAATGAAGCCAGATTAGCAGCAGCAGCAGCAAGTTGTTGGACGCACACGACGGTGAAGGCGAGAGTGTGTTGGTATTTGGTGGCTAGTTTTCCGGTACGCGCGCAAAGGGAGAGAGAGAAAGAGAGTGTGCGGTTTGGGTGCCTTTGTTTGGTGGGTTTTTGGAAAATTTAATTAGTTTGATTGATTTTTCCGGCCAAACGTTTTCCAATCGACGGCGGCGGCCGCGGCCAGGGTGGAATGGGTTTGGTTGGTGGTGGGACCGATTAGGGGATCGATCGCTAATTGAATGATAAATATCTCATAACCGCCTCCACTCGTCCTCTGCTCGTCGGTTGAGGCATCCCAGACGAGCGCCGGCATCGTGAGCGTCGAACGTGATTGATCGCTACACCACCCCTTTTGCTCCCCACCGGAACAGCGTTTTTGGCGTTTTCCCCTCGCCGGGGAAGTATGTTGTTGGTGGGCACGATTATTGGTTCGTTGGCATCCTTCTGGTCATGCTTTGAAGGAAGAGAAGGAGGCAGTTGTTGTTGGGAGCGACGGGTTTTGCCATGTCCGAGGCGTGTGCCAAGACAGTTCATGAGTTTCACAAGAGGTGAGGGGCAGTGTTGAGGAGGGCTCTAAATGTCGAGATTATGGCTTTGAGACGTTATAAATGGTTGGGTTCTGATGGGTTCTTTACAGTTCCAAGCAGACCAGCGCGAGCGCATTAACAGTGCGTGAGTCGAAGGTTTGACATTTCGAAAAGTTCTGTGCTCGCAGGGTTTTTGAAGAAGTGATGCGCGCAGGCTAATGAATCGCCATGACTGGCACACTGGATGCTGTACTAACGAGAGTACTCTGTAGAGCAAGAGGTTGTGTTGAAAAAATGTTTAAAAAAATATGACCCCTATTTTATGACTGCCGTATGTTTGATGAAAAAACATACTTCTCATAAATAAAGCAAATTTTCCTTAAGGACATTCTACTCTTCTTGACCGTCGTTTGAGAAAACTTTGCTTCTTATCATGCGTCAGCGATTATTGAAAAAAATCATTCGAACATCATTGTGAATAATACGCAGAAAAGCTGGTTTGCAATTGATGCTCTAACAGGGTCTTGTTGTTGTGTCGTTTGCAGAGGCCAATGAAACGACAGCAGCTGCGGTAATATAACTGAAACTCATGTTTTCTTTCTTTCAACTTTTTTTGCGGCATTGATAATGCCACAATATTGTCTTTCAGTTTGAAGTGCGGTACATTGTTTTATGGTTCTGAATTTTTAATGAGGCTTTTCCGCCAAATTGCTCTTCTTGAGAAGCACTTGTTCCATCTAGACAAGGCGCATGTTTCAAAGGTTATTTATTGACGTTAAATTTGAATTTGGCGGAGGAAAGGTTACTGACTTTTACTTCACGCTCAACAAAAAATAAATGTAAAATGGGTTTGAATCAGTGGCCAGTCAGCGGACCGCAGTTTAAAGTATCAACCAGTCCGCGAGCCATTTCATCACATAATGTGGAGGTGGGTGGGCTTGCTTTTTCCCCGCCAAAGCCCAACCGGAGCCGTTATTCGTAGCCAGAGAGGTAAAGGCAATTTCAAAACTGATCCCTAGCCCGGAAAAGCGAAATCCGATGATGGAGGCGCCAGGTAACCGGTAAAATTGCATACAATCAGGGGTTTATAATAGAGATTTAAATTTCTAAACTCAGGGATCTCACAATTCATTATTGTAGTGCAAACTATGTACTTGCACAATAAAAAAGAAAACATTCAAACTAAACAAACCGATACTTTTTCTAAAGTACAAACGAAGCATAAATTTGACGGGTAATTTTAAAAAATCATCGAAAAAATGGTGATTTTTTTTTTAATTGCACCGTTGCTCTCTACCAGAATTCTATATGCATGGTTAGAGCTTGGCAGTCTCTATCACGCCACGGAAAATTTTATACCCCCTTCGTTTCAACATCGATTTATTTCATTATAAACTCGAGGTAAAAGTGATTTTGGAGAACAATTGTTTTGATTCAAAAAGTGGAAGTCTACACAATAGTTTGAGTTCTACCATTACTGCCATTGTTGGCCATTTCGTTACCTCAGAACTTTGATTGCTAATGAAAACCAGCACCATATTGTAACCCCATTTAGCATCGGCAAAACGGCTAATTAATGAAGCACTGCACCGTGATTTACCATCCCACTGGTAATATTATCAGGCCACACATCATCGCGAATGATCAGATCACCGTAGACAATACATTTAAAAAAAAACCGGCGCACCAATAATTCATCAGCTGTTAAAATTTCAATCAACAACCCGCCGTTCGCCCTCCATCACCTTGATTATTGCATTCGACGCGTTGTCAACCACATACGGATGGTTACAGATTGCGAATGGAAAGAAAAATGGCCAATAACTGATCGGCCGCCGCCCAAAAACCGCAACGCAACGCCTGCACACAGCCACGAACCGGACCCGGGGATTCGTCCATTACAAAGTGTCCATCTAGTGCCATTGGCAGTGAAGCAATTTTCTATTGTATTCGTTTGTTGTCGCTGCTCGACGAGCACTTGAAATGTGCTGTTGCAGAAGAAGAAGAAGAAGAGGAGGAAAAACATGAAGCTCTCGAGGGTGCATCAGGACCTTGATGTCGCCCAAAAGGTCAAATTGCAATTGGGCATCAATTGCAGTGCTCGAGCCGTGCGCTCCAGTCGTTTCTACGCTGCGATGGTGGATGCGGATGAGAGGTTTGATGGTTGCCATTAATTTTGCCCGGTGCCCGGCGACAGTTGACGTTTGGCTGGTTCGTTGGCAGGAGTTTCCCCGGTTCGGTAGCTGTTGCTTACAGCTAGAAGCTTGGCAGTGGCGGAACAACGAGGGCTCGAGGCGGCTCAAGCTGAGGGACGTTGACCTAAATTAAATCTGTCAAACAAGCAGCAGAAGCCCAAAAAAGCCCGAGACGTGCCTGTGGATAACAATTTGCGCCCCACTCTCGGGGCCCAAAAGAGACCGAG
Source organism: Anopheles aquasalis (assembly GCF_943734665.1). NCBI lineage: Eukaryota > Metazoa > Arthropoda > Insecta > Diptera > Culicidae > Anopheles > Anopheles aquasalis. Next base: position 23,351,099 of record NC_064878.1, read on the forward strand.
GATTGCAGGATGGTAAAATGAGAAGATCAGGGGGAGGATGAAATCGACAGCGCCCGTCGCCAGTCGCCAGTAATCAATACACGTCACTAGCTAAGGTACGTGCGTGCTTGTACTAAACGGCGACTGTTGGCGTCCCGCGCTGTGCTGTGGACAAAATATTGATTCCTCCTAGACCCATCGAAGACAAAGACCTTTAGCCACCCCCAACATACACCTACGCGAACACCTTCGAAGAGGCGTAACTTAATCTAGAAGCAACAGAACACCTCACTCGAGATCCTGGAGTGCTTGTTATAAAATTGATTTTCCTCTGGAAAAAAACACAGTGTCCTTCACTCAATCCCCTGATCCCGTTTGGAGAAGATCCTCGTAAAGGACCACGTTGTCCTTGCGTGGTTCGCTCGGTCGGTATTGTGCTTGGTAGCGTTTCGTGGAACCGTCCCACCTTCTCGGATCGGAATTTGTCCAACAAGGAGCCTTATCCCTTCGCTTCGAGCGGTGACAAAAGGCTAGCTGACAGCCCTGTGTCATTGTTTGGTGGAGCGGTGGACGGTGTGTGCTTCGGGTACGCACTAATTGGCAATCTTGCTTCACACGCAAGGAGCGAGAGACCGTTAACGAAGTGGCCGGTTGTGCTCCAGGATTCACTCATATGGTGTGAGATGTTGGGCCGTTTGGGTCAGCGAACCTTAAGATCGGTTCGGAAGTGGGATTAGCAATGGGGACGTGGCGTGCACTTGAGACAGGGGCCTTAGCTTAGTGGACGGACTGTAAGCTCCTGCGTGGGTTGCAGATAATTACGAGCGAAATGGTGTAGGTGTTGTTCTTAATGGCGGATAAGATGTTTGTTTATTTTTAGTACATATTTCCGATTGGAAGAAGCTGTTTCAATATCATTTGTGGAGTTTCTGTGCTTGGGCAAGATAATATGTTAATAACAAGCGGCGGTATTGTGCTTTAAGGGGGTCCTTCGATATTTAATTTTGTTTGTTACACATATTTTCAACATTTTTCCTTGAATGCTGATCATTTCAAGAGTATTGTGTGAAAAGATTTGCTTCATTTGAAGCTATACTAACAAAGATACATATTTTTAAAAATCCGCGTTTCATACAAGGCTCCATGCAGCTCGCTACTTTGAAGAGCGTTTCCCAAAACCAACGTTTTCAAAGTCGTTGCCCATCGTACCGTAAAAACTACTGGACCGATCGATTTGAAATTTTTACTACATAATTTGTACACTTTTACCAGGTAGTTTCGTCGAGATTTTATGAAAATTGTTGACACTTTTTTTAAACAAATGTTTAAAAATTGTGTTTTTAGGCAAAATGACAAAAAGCATCACTTTTTCAAATTAAAATATCTGCCAAAAATCGAAAAATAAGAATTTCAACCAAACCTTGACGGTGCTACTTGGATAATCTTATAATCTTTCATATAAGTATCAATTTGTATTTTTCTGATGACCCATCACGCAGCTACGATGGGTACCGTAAAAAGTATCTTTTCGAAGACACGACTGCTTAAATTTGATGCCATGAATAAAGTTTATGATAAATCTTCCCCAAAATAGAACCAAATATTCTTCAAAAGTTGCAGTTTAATATGACGTACCTTTGAAAGAATAAAATTGAATGGTTACATCACGAAAAATCGTCAAAAATGATCCTTGTTTTGGTAAGAAATTATATATTATAAACAAAGTAATATCTTCGTTTGAGTCCACGGCGTCATAAATTTAACACAAATACCTAAGGTAATTGAATTTTTCGTAGAGTTTACAGTATTCTCATGATGAGGGTAATTTATTGACGAGAAATTTGTAATGGATTGTTATAGTGGTCATATCAGGAATTAGATTCTTCAAAGACTCAAAACAGTGTTTGAATATGTTGCAGCCAGTTTCGTCCTGTTTAAATCAGTCGTCCAGGGAGTTATTATTACATTTACCATAACATACCGAACGATTGCATCATGGAATTACGAATTGTTGAGGAATCCAATTTAATTTAGAATTTAATAAAAAATAAATTAGTTCAATGTATGAGTGTATGCTTCCAATGTTTTGCCTTGCAGCGTTGCATCATATGAATTCATAACGTTCTGCTTTTAATAATGAAAAGGCTATCCGTCTACCGTTACAATTTCAATTTGCAATCTGACCTATAGGAAATCGATGATTGATGTTATTGAAATGGAAACCATTGTTAAAAAACCTTTGACTCCAATGCTCATTGACCGGAATTACCATCGAATACCATCATCCAATACAAGTCAATAGTAATAGCTATCGTTCTCCTTGATCGTATTAAAATGGAAGTAATTGTTATGATAAGATGTGCCAACCAATAACCAGATAGTATTGAGATTGTGCACTTACAATATACTTAATCTCCATGTGAGTTTGCTGAGATTTTCCAACTTCATAGCTTTTCCGAAGCATTTATTGAAACATCTTTGAGCTGCTGGAAAGTGATATGGGATACCACATTGCTCCCTCGTTGTGTCCATCATAATTTCCACCTTATTCAAGACAATGGCTTGCAGTAAAATCAACAGGCACCACTGATTGAAACATTCAGAGCACAGACCCAGACATCAAACCACCGACATCTACTATCTATTGCAGCAGAAAACATACACAGCACAATGACATCGACGACGACGACGATGACGATGGAAAGAAAGACGACTCGCTCCCCCTTCATAAAAGCTTATCATTAAACTGTAAACTCGCTTCATTGTTACACGCTGAATGTGCTGGTCTACGGTGTCCCTCCAAATTGACCATTACCTTAAATCGTAAAAAAAAAATCTTCCCAAATTATATTTGAGTTTACCGAGCGGCACCGGGCCAGCCTTGCCTCCAATAAATTGGGGCGCTCTTCGTCAGCGCTACGCTGACAAAATTTGGCTTCACTTCGATCGCATTCGACAAGCGGCATTAAGACGGTAATGTTGCAAATTTCAATCCACGCAGTTAGTCGCGGGGGGCGGTGGTCGGTCTGGAGCTGATTTGCTGCCGCGTACCACCTGCCACGTGGTACAGAACAGAGCAGGGCCCCCTAATGACAATCTGGTAGGCTTGGCAAATCAGTTCCATTCCCACGGCACGCCGAGTAGTAGTACTCACGCCAACGATACTTTATCCCATTATTCTCTCTCTCTACAATTCTCCCTCTCTCTTTTTTTTTGTATTTTATCCAACAGATTCCGTGACGCGTTTGTCGAGCACATCATCGAGCATGGCCACGATGGAAGGATGCAAAGGGCTGGCAGTGTTGGTGTTGGTGCTGCTCTGCTGTCAGCCTCCGGCCGCAGTCCGCTCGAATGTGACCGAAACGAGACCGAAATCCGGTGGCCGTGACCGGTTCTCTTCCTCCTCGTCGTCGTCCTCATCCTCCACGATGATCGCTTCACTGTCCTCGGCCTCGATAGCGGCCGCCCTGGCTGCCTCCCGTCACGCCAACAACGGAAACGGAAGCGGAAACGGAAGTGGCAGCCACGGACCTGGTGCTGCCACCAGCTCGTCGTCCTTGTCGTCGTCGATGGGATTGCCGCAACCGCCGCCACCACCGACTGCTGCTGGTGGTGGTGGTGGTGGTCCGGGGAAATGTAATATCGCCCAGCTGCGCTGTGCCAACGGGACCTGCATACCGGCGTCCAAGTACTGTGACGGCCATTTCGATTGCCTCGATAAGAGCGACGAGCCCAAATCTTGCACAGGTAAGTCTTGTGCCCCCTTCCGGCCCGCTCCTGATTACTTCTCCTTATGCTTGGTTTCGTTCAGGAGCAGCAACGAAAAAATAAAAACGAGAAAAAAGCTCCTGGGAGTTATGAGTTTGATTCCTTTTGCTCCATGGTGTCTTCAGGCGGCTCCCTGGGAACTAGGGAGGCCACAAGAGGTCCTTTTTGATTTGGTTTCCGTCAATTTTCCGTCGACGTATTTGTTTGCAACTGCTGGGGCAGGGGAGCAACTGGGGTCCTGGTCCAGAGTAAAGCATTAAACTCATAAAGCATAGCTTGGCGTGGTGCTGGTGGTGCCTGTTGGTGCTTTAAAAAGGTTAATACTTCTTTGTTCCGTGGGGCACCCCGATGTGTTTCACAATTGAGTCGCGTTGAGGGCGCCCGTACCGACTGTTCGCCAAGTTATGGGGAAGATCGTAAATTGTGGAATTGCTTCACGTGTCGTTTCGCTTTTCCATTTTTGCCGCACCCGCCCGTGCCGTGTGGGGAATCGGGAATTTTGGCCAAACAGGCCTGCCTGGTTTTGCAGGAAGTTTTTGGGGAATTTCTTCTTTCGCTTCGTTCCCAGGCTGCACACAAAAACCTCGGGCTACGCTGTTTCCGCTTTTCAGCCCCCGGTGTAAAACATACCGGAATCACCAGTTGCGCTCACCGGAAGCCTCCCCCCCCGCCCCCCGCGATTGTTGTTTTGTGTTCGCGCTTTTACATCAATTCCGGTGGAAAATCTTGCCCGGCACAGGGTGGGGCCCCCCAAAAAGGCTCTATTGTTCCTCCGCGTGGCATACACCAACGCTGCGCACGGTTCGTGGCTGACCTATAAACTCATATAAAGCGGCAAGCGGCTATGCAATTTTGCGCTGCCAGATTAAATTTTAATCGTCAGTAGTGAAAATGGGAAAATGATGGGGTCTGCTGTGTTCGGTAATGAAATGGCGAGCGTGTGCCAGTGTGAGTGCGTGTATGATGGCCATTAAAATGGATGAAATGAATGAATGGAGGTGCGGAAAGTTTTTCCTTTCCTTCTTAACTGCCAGGTAGCCCGGTTTTATAGCACCGAGGGAGGTTTTTGGAAATGTCGATGGCAATCAAGTGTTGAACGTTTTTTGAACATCTGGATAGATTTATTTGGTGGGTCCCGTAAAGGTGAATGGCTCTTGAACGTTCAGTCTGGGGTGTTTTTTAAACAAAATTTTCTGGATGTGCTAATTCAAAAGGATGTGCTTATTCCTATTGCCAACAAAAACTACCAAACAAAACCGTCAATGAAACAAACATACTATCAGTGGTTGAATTAACACGGGCAAATAGATTTTCTTTGTAATAGTTCGCATCGCCTAATCAGAATACTATTCTCTTAAGATTTATTTTTCGTTTTCATATCTATTCTCATCCTGTTCGCCTACATTTAGAATTTTGTGTATGAAAACCATCATCCAGAGATCTCAATGATGGACGTGCGATTTGTAAATAATTCATAACGTGACTGTACAATTTTATTAAGGAAAGCCGCATTTAACGCATGTAAACATAAATAATAAAAGGTATGGTTCTTATTATTTATCATCTACGAGTCGTTCCCGGCAAACTTCGTTCTGCCATTCGACTCTTGAGGCCTATATTTAAGATGCTGAATGTATAGTTTATAATGTAACATAATAATGGAAACGGTTTTTACTGTTCTGATGCTTCCAATGATATTGATGACCAACATCCGATAATTGCCATCACAATCGGGGAGTTTTGAAACGAAATTTTTGGCCAATGTTGACACACCTCATTCATCTTCCCTTTTTCAACACACGACATTTCATTGTAGGGGTCATTGCGTAGGATTCACCTTTGTAACACATATACGACCCTGAACCTGATTTCATTGCTGCCTTCGTCTTTCGCTATCATTAATCCTTTCTCGTTGTTCTTGAGATTGGTTTCGATTTTCAGACATAAGCAATTGAGCTGAAAACATGCTCCCGATGCTCAGAGGGCTGGTTTCTACGGATTAGTGCCAGCCCTTTTGAATTTCGACTGAGCACCTCTTACTTGATCTTCTGATTGAAGGCATTTTTCTGTATAGGAAATGACTCAACTAAAATCAGATAGTTTTCTATTTACCACAAATAGTTCTTGATTCAAACCACAATAATTACCAAACTTAAATCACTAGACGAATCATCGTTGGTTTGCTCAAACAAAGCGTTCTTTTATATTAGAGCATCAATATCGAATTCAACGTAATGAGTATTGGAGCTGAAAGGTGCTCCAATCCAATGTCAACAATATCGAGTCAAGTGGGCTGTAAAGTGGAAATCCGGTGCAAAATTGAGTTCCAATTTGCCATTAAAAGACAGAACTTACTCAAAATTTTTAAACGTATTAACATAACGCAAAACAAGACGAATTTATCGCGCCAAGAATGAGTGAAATCGGCTCATTCGTTGGGAACAACCCTGACGGTGGAGTTGCAATTGTAAACTGAGTTCGCGCGCCGATCGCGGAGGCCTTGAAAACAAAAATCGACGTGTTTCTGCGAAAATTCTGTGCCAACAAGTGAAAAACTTGCGTATTTTTTTGGGAAAAACTAGGGCAGAAAACCATGAAGAATGTCGTCCGAATTGAACATGGATCAAACCACTAGCCACGAGATAAATTACATGGATTTGCTCCCCACGGAGGTTAGTAAAGGGAGGTGTTTTGTGCTTCCAGCTCTTCGGTTTCACATCTTGTTCCCCTCCCTTTACAGATCCTTTGCATGGTGTTCGATCAACTTGACCTGGAGGACGTGAAAAGTGCATCTCTCGTTTGCAAACGATGGAACAATATCATCTTTCTAAGCGTATACGCTGCAAGATTTGTTTGCAAGATAGATGAGTGGCGTTTAGCACACAGGCAGGCAATCGGGCGTGCACTAGATGTTAAGACATACTCCAGGCGGTGCTATCGAAATCTCAGTTGCACGATAGGCAAAGTAACCGTTCCTCAATTTGAATTGTTGTGGAAATCTCCTTTGATGCAGTTGCATTTGATGAACCACCTTCAGTCGCTAGAGCTTTCCTTTATCGATGTTAAATCCTTTTCGGCTGTACTTCCGTCGATATCAAAAACACTACCAAAGATGCCGACCCTAGTTTCGCTGAAGCTTCACACTAATACTTGGTGGCCAAGGAAACTAAAAAATAGATTACCAATCCTACGAAGCAGTTCTGTGAAACAGTTTGTAATGAAATTCGTATAATATGTCGGGATAAATATGCCACTGCTGCAAACATTTAGAGGTCCATTGTCTCTAATTTGTCATTCAGCTAAAATCGCTCTTCGACGTGCGTTCGGTAACCTAAAGCATATTACACTAATGGAAGAGAACGAGGTGACATATCATAGCAACGTAACCAAAGAGAAATTATCAATTTTTCGCCGATTGACGGAAGTGGAAACATTGAAAGTACTAGGTCGTCGTGCAAGAGACGAACTCATCGCAATATTTAAGACATTCATCACACCGACGGAATTAACCTTTTCCACCACACCGATGAATTTCAATATTTGCGTTTTAGATCGTCTCGCAAAGTTTATCAACCTTCGCCGGCTCAATATCAAATTCATTCGTAGTGCAGGCCGTTACCCTTTCCCAGAACAGCCTATTCAGCTGAACTTTTCGCCGCTTACCAAGCTAGAGAGACTTGAAGTGCGAGGAGACTCAGAAATCGGTTCTCTGATACCACCCAGGACGGTCACATCATTTGAATTATCGCAGTTACACTTGACTAAACTTACAGTTACCAACAGGATGCAGTTGAGGGAACTAACGCTAATTAGCGCTATATACCATGATGTTGTATATGCCTCAATCCTTAAGATTTTGCCAAAAATGACTAATCTGGAGATACTCGTGTTGAGGAATATAATTGTTAAGCAATCGGATTTGTTTGGCCTGGACGCTCCAAAGGACAGTCTGCGCGAGCTGAAATTTTATAGTTGTCGTTTAGATATTGAAGAATTTCTCGGGCTCGAGGAAAAGTTTCCAAATCTGCTAAACGTTGAATTTAATGCAAAATGCTGAGGGATGTCGGGGCCACGGACGGGGTTATGAATAATCGTAGAATAATGTAGAGCATCTGCTTAATATATGATATGGGATAAGCGTTTAACATAGGACATAGGAACGCGCAGAATGCGATAATGGATTTGTCGTGGAATTACTGTTGCTTCGTCGGGAAAGAAATGCAACCCATGAAGTAAATAAACTGATCAGAATTAAATCAATGACCACTTTACTGCACCAGCCTTAGCTCAAGCGTTCAACATCGGAGATCATTTAACCCAAAAGTACCCGCCCAGTTAATTCGATGTATAGACTATTTCATTCGTCACATATTTAACATTCCAATCAGGGCCTCATTCTCATACTTCTATTACATTTCTTACTATCTTTTGATACTTTTTGGTTAACAGTTTTTAAAAAGTTCAATTATTGAAGTTCATGTGAGTCCAAATAATGGCGAAGAAATAGATCCCTCACAGCAGTTGGCAAATGCTGCTCGCAGTGCAATCTGCTTCTGCACGATAAGAAGTTCCCGAAAGAAATGCTATAAAAGCCTCAAAACTCGAAAGGAAAAGAAATAAAACCGTCGAAAAACCGAAAAGCACCAGCAAAGTTAGAATGTGAACCACTAACCTTAATCGAGTTCCAGGTTCCAAGAGGGGAATAAAACCCGGAGCACAAGATGTGCCATTCGGCAGATCACCGGCCAAAACGCATAGGCACCTTCACCAACCACCCACGGGGCTCGGGGATGATTATCGGGCGGTGCAATAATCATACCATGCCCCTGCGTCCCAATCGAGTGATTTGGCAAAAAGCATTAACAGCGAACCGCTTTTTGATATGCACTTGCGATGGCCAGCTGTTCTTTCCGCAAGGAGCTGCTCACACCAGGAAAGAGTGCACCACCGTTGGTCGTTAACATCGATCGTCGCTTTTCGAATTCGCAAAACTAAAACCTCTTATCCTTTGGCGGAGTTATCCGCGCTCTCTACTCTCTCTCTCTCTCTCTCTCTGTTTCTCTTTCCAGTGGCATTCAGCTCCATTGACACTTTGCTGGCTTACGCTTTCGAGCCAACCGGGACGGGAATCGGGAATTGTGTGAAGTTGGACCGGAGTTCACTCCGGTAAAAGTTTTAACGACCGCACGACGAAGACGACGATGGTGCCGGTGGCCAAGAACGTTGGCACAAAAGAGAGGTTGTCGCGCCGGATCTCCGCGGGGATGTCCGGTTCGGAAATGACCACCCGAAAAATTTGTTGTCCGGGTTTGCGGAGAGTGTCCCGTTGTTTGATTTTTGTGCCAGCATTCCCTATCAGCCCGCAGCCGGAACTGGTCCAAGGTCCAAGCACCGGAAATCCGGCTGCGGAAGATCACGTAGCACCGAGGCACACTGCTTTGCAACCGGACCATTACACGCCCTGGGGGCGGGGCGTGTAAGAGGCGTGGAGCAGTATAAACTTTGCTTTCCGGTACCGGGATCTGCTGGAAGCGCACTAGGCAATCTCGGCCACCAACCCAAAAGACGTGCGAAGACGAAGTAGTTTGGACGAATGGAGAGTAGAAGAAGCCCAAAAAGGGCAAAAAAGGGAAACTTATGATTGAATATGAGAGAGAGACACATACAGTAACTTTGGCGTAAAGTGTATTATGAGTGTCGCACTTTGGTTCCCTGGTTTCGAGCCTCCCTTTACAAAGCTTCACACTCCACTCCGGACACACTGTGACCGCGGTCCTGTGAACCATGCAGCAGCCACGCTTTCGAGGCCTTTCGCAACATCGTAAAACTATAAACCTTTGGAGAGTGGGTTACAGGACGGAACATCAGCCCCCCTCGGTTCCGTGCATCGACTTTGTCTCTCTCTCGATCGCAAAAGTTTGCTTTTCCGGAACCGGAGTCCGTGGACAGGGGTACTACCGATGCTACTCGATGCCTTTGTCCCACTCCTCCGTCCGGTGTTCGGCATTCCGCAGGTCGCGTACTCTCTGAGAAGCCTTCCCGCCCCGCCCGGGGGAGAAGGAAAGTTCTTTGGAAAGTGCATTATTTTTATGACCGCGAGATCCTTCGGCGTTTTTGGTCGAGCGCATGAGAACGCCCAAGGGCCCAAGCCAGAACGAACAACAAAGTTTGCGATTTCGAAGGCAGTACAAAGAAGGAGAGAAAGAGTGCACTTTTCCGGTGGTGGAGCGGCGTGCTAGTGAAATGGAATTCATGTCACGGTGATCAAAATTTTATGCCACAAAACATAATGAACCGCAAGGGAACGATGGAAAGGATCTTTCTCTCTTTCACGATACGTTTCGATCGGCGCGAGGTTTGATGTTCGTGGGTTTTCGTAGTAGGCGACGACGGAGATGAAGACCCCGCAAATCATCATCATTGTGGTCGTCGCTCGGAGCCATTTTCCGGCGCCATTAATCGTGTCTTGAAGCAGTTCGCGTTGGCCAACGGCAGCAGCAGCAGCATCCCTTTTCATCGCCACATCGCCAGATCATCGCTAAGCCCACGTGCCGCCCTGTCGGGCCATGCGGGAAAGACTCGGACTCGCGGTCCGGTAATCCATCATGTGTGGTTCGGTTGCATGGTTGTGTCCAGTATGTGTGCGCTGGGGCATAACTTTTTTAGCGTGTTTGGCTCCGCGAGTTCCGCCATTGCCTTTTTTTTATGGCTCCCACGTGTGCGGGGCCGGAAGCAGGGAACGAAACACCTTTCGGTTAGTCGTTTGGTCAAGATAGGAGGAAGGGTAGGGGGGGAGATCCGGTAGCAAGAGGACAAATGGGCACAAGAAGTGCCAAGTCATAATCCTGACCGCAGTGCTCATCATTTCCTCCGTGCTTGCGTGTGCATGTGTGTGGTTTTCCTTTTGCCGAGCATTAAGGAGCCGGTATCAGAGACGAAACAGACGAAGGAGAGGGATTCCCTAAGCAGTTTCACTCTCCCTCTCCCTCTCTCCCACATCGGTTTTGTGCCGGTTCCGGCCGGTAATTAATCTCGCATGACTGTTTCGGGTGGTTGCGCTGTAAGCTGTAGCGCAGATTGAGTGAGAAGTTGGTGAAAGGCTAAAGGCCGAGATTCCGGCAGGGACGGGGGTTCCGGGGCTTTTTTCCGTCCAAATGAACAAACCGGTTGGCAGTTGGCTTTTTGGGAGTTGATGATGAGTGGAAACCTCTCTCTCTTGCTCTCTATCTCTTTTTCTCTTCGGAGTATTAGTATTAATTAGTGCAGCTTGCTGAGGTGGAAATTGGTTGGCAAATTGCAGTGTTAGTGTTGCGATGAAACAAAGTTGCCTTTGAACAGGACGAGGGTTGCGATAGGAGTTTTGGGGTTACTCGGCTTTTCGGCGACTTAATTTTTACCTCGATCAGTTGAATAGTTGAAGCGTTTGCTTTGATTTCAAGTAGTTTCGGCAAAAGGTACCGAAAGGTAGTAATGTTATTCTGGAAAATTTCACTCTCCAAGGATCAAAAGCGAGGGTTTTTTCTGGGCATTATTTAAACACCGGTTATTTGAAGCAGACAACGTTGAAGCGGCATTCCCCTTTACACTGGCTCTATTATTTTTTATTTACACTTTTATATGGAGCCGTGTGTTTGACATGCTTTTGATTTAATTATATTCGTTCTAAGGGCCATTTTACTTTCTTGTTCAAGTCCGTTCAGGCTCCTTATTATCTTTAGGATTCTATCCACATAATATGTTGGCGCATTACACTTCCCAGATTTATATAGATTCCCAGATTTATATAGAGACCACAAGGATATTCTAAGCACATTAAAGTCTGCGTACGTAGCAAACTTTCTCTATTTTAATGAACCTTAAACTCCTTTCACTGCATCTTCGTTTTTGAAGGAAAAAAAACTACTATGTCCTATTTTAGTTACAGCATAGCGCACAAAGTTGCAAACCATTTTCTAAACATTAAAATCAAATTAATAATTCAACTAATTAGTAAACAAAACTGCGCCAAATGCGATCTTCTCTGGGCAGAAATATCGAGAAACTGTTCATAGTATAGACAATTTAACTGTCTGGTCCAGCACTTGCCAACAGCTTTTATGAAACTCGCCATTCTTTATGTTTACCATTATCCAATGTCTGGATGAAAGAGCACGCTCAAATGCTCTAAATGCCAGCCACCAATTCGGGTTCGCGGCTGCTGCCTGCTGCGTAAAGTTGCTATCGAACCGTCTAGCCTTACGAAAGATTGTCTTTCAGATTATTAACTAACGACTGATCGACGAGGACGAGGACAGAAGGAACCCAGCTGCTGTGCGCTTGCCGGGCAGTAGATTGTCGTCGCTCACGCTAACCGTTCACAGTTGCTGTTATTGTTGTTCTTCGCCTGTGTTGCACGTTATTAGCATGGTTAGGTATTTGCTGGCTGCACATAATCACCAGCTGCTGCTGCTGCTGCTACTACTTTCACCGATAAGATGGGTTCTCTGTTCGCGTTTTGCGGCTGAAAGTCGGACAACCAAAAGCCAATGAATAGTAATGCCAGATAATCTGTCCATGGCTGAACCCACTGCCCCTTTGGGAAATATGAAAAATTGAAACACAAGACGGTGACAGAATGAAGTGTTTTTTTCATTTCAGAAAACCATTTGTTTCGAATATCTCAACCTCGTATCGCGCTACTAATCTCGCTTGGAATGGTTCCAAAAGTGGAGTTAGTGGAGCAGGGGGGGTGGCGAGGAGGCCACAAGACGCAATGTCAAATGTATGTCACTAAGCCGCTAACCGACGTGGCGCAACTGCAGCGTCACTGTCGCCACACTACAGATCGTCAGCCTTCTCTCAGTTGCTGCTCTGCTTTTTTTTTTTGGTTCATTTCCGTTCTTTCCGCCCTCGTTAAGTAATCCATCAGATTCTCCCTCCCGCAATTCTGCATTCCCGACGATGACATGCACGAAGACGTGGCCACGGAATGAACCATCCCCTCCGAAGAATGATGACGTGGACGAGATTTTTAGCGGACAATGCAAGTAATTAGTTAACCGAGCCTCGTCGTCAGCGATGCGACCAACCACCGACCGGTCCCATTGTCTTTGCCTGCTAGGATGAGACCCACAAAAGCGGGATGGAGACGAGTTGGTTGTAAATCATTTCATCACAGCAACCACGGACGAAAAGGATGGTGATGGTGGTGATGGGATGCTGTTCTTCGTGAAGCCCTTGGCTGAAGGACTTGCTGCCATTGACTTTGCGGTTCTGCAAATCTTTTCCAAACATTCCGGCACCGAGCACCAGGGGGGAGGGAGGGAAGTTGTTTTCGTCGGTTTTTTGTTCGGCCTCACCCCCAACACTCCTTTTGCCCACTGCCCGTTAATGTTGGCCAACTTTTGCTTCAAAACAAAAAGAAAAACGGGCATCCAACACACCAGAGTTGTGTGTTTTCGCATTCGAAAGGAGGAAAGCGGACCCGCGTGACATATTCGCAAAATTAATATTCAGCAGCCGTAATTCTCCCCGTCAGCCCGAGCACAGGGCCGAGCACAGGGTCGTCGCCACCAGCACCATCACCAGGAGCAGCAGCAGCAGCAGCATTCCCATCCTGTGTCAGTTTGGTGTGCTTCTAATCTCGATCTTTATTTTATTTTTGTTTTGCTACATTACTACTGCTCACTGCTGTTGGTGCTGCTGGTGCTGGTGGTGGTGCGTTCTGTGACCTGGCACAGGGGACAGAGGAAGTCGCCGCAAAGTCGCTGCTCGATAGATCGCCACGACCGACTGTCAGTGCGTAAGTCGAGGGGTTGTTTGTCGATTTGGCTCACCAAGGGGATGGTAACGGTTTCCTCCGCACCCAATGCCCTTTGACCACACTGTGTGCCACTCGATGTTGTCCTCGTCGTCCTCGTGGTCGTCCTCGGTGTAGGCGCGCTGTTTGTCAGTGTCTGTGAGTCGCGATAAGCCCGCCAACGGTTCGGCTCCCCATCAGTCCAGGGTATGGAGGATGCTTCGAGGCATTTCTTTTGCATTTTTTATGAATTTAAATTGACTTGTGAAGAAAAGTTGTGAGGCGTGGCGAGGCGAGCTCGTGCCATGGCTTCGACCCGGCCCGGCATCTGTAGCTTTGTTTCCGGGTATCGAACACACTCTCGACGGTGAGGGGGGCAGGGGGGGGTGCTTAGTGGGAAGTGTGTTGTGGCAGAGGGAGGAGAGGGCTTAGCTTTAATAATGCTGAGGTTATTATTTGGCCCAAGATAATTCCAAATTATGAAGGCCGTGAAGGCTTGACATGGACATCCGATGGGGGAGGGTTTTTCGAGGTTCCGTGGTTCGATGGCAGCACCAGCAGGAGGAGGAGAAGCTCCAGGGCAGTCCAGGCCCGGACGTATTGGCCAACGACGTTCCAACGATGGACGATAGCAAATCGAGGCTTGGACGGGATTAAAGCTGCTGCTCGTGATGCTTTTCCACTTCATACCCACTCGACGTCACTCCTCCTCCTCCTCCTCCTCCTCCTCCTCCTCCTCCTGGTGGGTGTCTCGAAGCAACATTTTTCTAAGAGAATAATTAAATTGTATGAGCTTCATAAATATGGATCAATACCATCATGCGCCCAATGGCCGGTGACGTTCTTCTTCTTCTTTTTAAACTTTGGAATGGCCCTGTCCATGGTAAGCCCCTGTCCGGGATTTATTAGACACCGGATCCGGATCGGCATGGACCCCGGAATCGAAATTATGGCCCGATAATCGCATTTGCTGGAATGGATCCCTTCGAGAGCGAGCGAGAGAATGCTGAAAAACCTTGGGGGGCACTTTTAGCTTCGTTACGTTCGTTGGTTGGCGCGAAGAACTCTCGAGAAGCTTCAAACGAACGAAGCGAACCGATTACACCCTAATGCCGAGATTGAGCATTATGCTGCGTACGACAAACGAAGCTCCTCTTCCTTTTTTTTTTTGGTAATCATATCATGTGGTTTACAGGGAGAGAGAGAGGGAGAGGAAGGAACGGTTTACAATTCCAGCGTGCGTGACGTTGAGAATAGAATTCCCCCCCCCAGGAATCTGATTGTTGTTCAGCTAACGAACTCTATCAATTCAATTAGCCTGCACGATCCTTTCGGGAGCGCGTTAACACATTCATAACCTCCGGCTTCGGGGGACTGATTGGCGGACGATGGAAAACGCGCGGAAACGACCAACTACCAGGCGTCTCCATCGTAGCAGGCGTCTCCATCGGACGTCCATATGCATCACGCAACCATCACGGTCATTTCCCGGTTGCTGTTTGCACTTCAGCTTCCACCAAACAAAAAGCCAACGAGTCTTTTCGTCTGGAATGCTGGCACCCTCGTCGCTCATCGTAAAATCCTCCGTCCGTCCGTCCGTCCGTCCATCCCGCTGATTGGGCGTGGAAGGTGCAGTACTAGTGTCCAAAATTAAAAGGGGAGTGAGTTAGTTGCAAAAAAAAAAAATAAATCCAACCGGAACCACCACGACCAGCAACCAGCAGAGACGACAGTTTCTTGTTCGCTACCTCTCCCGGCGTAGTTTGTTTGTTTGACAATCGAAATAAACAACGTCGGACCGGAACACGGGACACTACACACGGGGAGACTTGTGGTGCTCTCTGCGCTCACCGTGGAACCATCGCGTGCAGCTTGCACGACCTGCAGCTGAAAATTGTCGAAAGAAAGACCAAGAACACACCGGAGAGGAAAAAGCAAAGGGGACTTGAAGGCGAAAAGCCAAGCGAACGGACGAACGGTCGGTCGGTGTTTGTCTTGGCAAGGTGGTAGCGTGTGTCTATGTGTGTGCTTGGCAGTCTGTTTGTGGACTCTGTCAGCCCCTCGGAAAACTATTGTAGGAGTTTTCTAATTACTATAATGAAGACAGTGGCAACGACGACGGCGAACCCCTTTCCATCGATGGTGGCGAGGGTGTACCCGGTGGAGGGGTGGCATTCGTTTGCTCGATGAACACACGCTCTCCACGCAGTAGTAGCAACAGTCAACATAAAATCGTGTGCATTTTTGTATAAATTTATGCTGCATGACTGCCGTGTTATATCAAAGCGCCTTCCAACTTCCCATAAAACGAAAGAGAACGAAGTAGGGGGTCTGCCCTAAGGCAAGGGAGGGCACGTGAGCTGACGAACAGCAAATAGAATGTTTTCGAAGCAAATTAAATCCCATTTTTCGCAAAACTTCCGGGGTGACATTCTAGGGGTTTGTGAACATACCTTGGTCTGCCACAGCACTCTGCTAGAACCCGGTTCCCGGTTGTGGATGCTCCTTTTTTTCCCCCGTGTTGTCCTTCAGGTTTAACTTAAATTAAAACTATGCACAAGCAAAGGTGCACGCTAGGTGCACGGATTGTCTGCGCGTTTTGCGTGTCCGAGTCCGTCCGTACTATTGCATTCCTTGTCCTTTTTTTTTACGGGACCAGTTGGAGCTAAGGTTAGCAAAGTATTTAATTTTGTTTCCTGCCTAGATGGCGAGGGGCTCCATGTTGCGCAAAATGGGGTCGGGAGGAAAAAGAATTCTACCCGGAATGTAGCAAAATCATTGCCAGGCATGCATGGCATCGTTGGCTTATTGCACATTTTAATTTGCGGGGAAAACAAGATTGTTTTTTCTTTGGCCCCATGTCTTCGACCCAAGCAATGAAAGCAAGAGCAATGCATTGCGTGATTAGTGAAGGCATTTAATTTTCAAATGGGACAACATGGACGTCAGCTTGCTGTTATCTGGGCTGTGACAATTAATAAGGCAAGGGAAATTGAAATTAAAAGCGGAAGAATTATGAACACTATTTCATTAAATCATATCTCTCGTCAGAGCAGCGATATCACAGGTTGGATGCTATTAATTTAATGACAACTTTGATGCAATCAGTGCAATTACTAAGTCACTTTTTCTGTAGCAAGCTATGACTATTCCATCTAGAATTTGACGTATGCTTTCAAATCGTAGTACCCCTTGACAATACTCTCAACTGATCCTCAACTCAGACCAAACCTTTGCACTTGACTGATTGAACTACTACTGAATTTTTACCTCGCTCAGATAACAGTAATATCAAAAGGAACACTTGTATGAGAATCGGTGGAGTTCTTTAATTCTTATTAACTTGCAATCTAATTTCAAACAATCAGGTCTAATATTTTTAATAACTTGCCACACTGGCACTCGATTTTATGATCATTTGTCAACCTTTTTGCCGACTTCGAATAATATTTCCACATCTAAACATATTTTTAAACGTCAAACTGTATTTTAATGTTGAGTTTATGGTAAATTTGATTTTGAAATCTAATACATTGTCCAAAGTTAAATGGAGTTGTTCTATTCAATCTGTAAGCTTACTTGTCCTCTTTCTACATTGAACATTCCTTTTTAATGTTTCGTTTGGAAATAACAAAATCATAAATGTATCGTGGTCAACTTGGTATTCCTTTTCGTCTTTTATCTATTCGTCACTATCTATTGTAAAGCACATTTTTGTTACTTTCTGTTTTTCCTTAACTTTTTTTAGTCAATCAACAACCTTGTATTTTCAAAAGGCCATTTAAATTATGCTTGAACGGCTTTGCGACGCAACAGAGCAGATTGACTGACAAATATCGTCTCAAACCAAAAATGAAGAAGTACTTCTAGTGAATCGGCAATAATCATCTTGAGCCACCAATCAGTTGCGTTCTGACCGAACCAAAGAAACAGAAAACAATCCCATGTTTTATTTTTATTTTGAACAACTTTCACGACCCTTCACAACCTGTCAAAGCAAAAACAAAAAATGCGGATGAAATATGAAAATTCAGCAGGCACATTTCCGTCTGCCTGAAAACCCCCCTAACCGGCCGTCACCGCCTTTAAGACCAGTGGCGCTCCAAGAATCGAGCCTGACAGCCCGGTGGTGGCGTTACAGACGGTCCGCCCGGCAGGCAAACAATAGCGCCACGTGGCAGCACGCCAACCTTTCAATGGAGAACCGGTAAATGTAGACCAGACCAGACCACATACTCGCCACGGTTACGGCCACGGGCGCGTGCTGGAGTACACCACCAACTCCTCGGCACTCGATGTAGCCAGTTGTAACTGACGAGCATGCATGAATGAATTATTTGCCTTCACCGAAGGAATCGCAGAAATGGCTGGGAAAGGGAACGAAAGGAGAGAGCTGGCAACGCAGTACACCATGAGTGGCAATCGTTCCCCGTGTCAGTCCGTCTCCTTCCCGACCG
Source organism: Anopheles aquasalis (assembly GCF_943734665.1). Taxonomy (NCBI): domain Eukaryota; kingdom Metazoa; phylum Arthropoda; class Insecta; order Diptera; family Culicidae; genus Anopheles; species Anopheles aquasalis. The sequence goes on from NC_064878.1 coordinate 23,369,081, forward strand.
GTGGAGGCCCCGCTGTTGACGCATGAAAGAATAACACTTTTCCAATCGACTTAACACGTAAATATACAATATACCAGTCTGGTACCAGCACCAGCAGCAGCAGCAGCCGAACAATGTATCAACATAATGGATGAGGGAAAATCGCTTACGTTGCGTTGTGCGTCGCTCTTTCACCTCGTCAGCACTCGATTTCTTCATCGATAGCGAGCGCCACCACCACCTTTCTTGCTAATCGAGCGAAATGGAAGCAGCAGCAACGTAACACGAGGCCACGCACGAGACAGAAATGCTAAACATCTTGTTTGAAGTGTTCGAGGACGATGATGATGAATCGATAAGCGGCCCATGTTTAGCCAATATAATTCGCCCTTGAATGGTGGTGGCGGCATTTTCTTTTTGCAAGTCTAATATCAGACACGATCACAGGATCTTGCATCCTCCTCTGGCACGCACGAATCGACTGCAATTATCTCGCTTTATGCTGAAACAATTTAATTTAAAGTGAAACGCTCTCTCTCTCTCTCTCCAGCTCCATCTTCTTCTAGGGGATTAGATTGTGTCTTTCTTATCCTTCTTTATCCTGAACACGACTGAGCTGCTGCTGCAGCAACACTGCAGCACCAGTAGCCGTCTAGACATTGACCAATGAACCATGCGAACGGCAACCAGGGCTGGCAGCAGAAAACTACTAAGCTTGGCCGGTTGGCATGGTGGCCGAGCACTGGAAAGTAGTTACTACTTTAACGGTGTTCCATGCGAACGATCCGCCCGGGGCCCAGGACCAACCCAACCGTTTTCATGCTGCATCGAACACAAACAGAGAGCGAGAGAGAGGCGATGGCGAGAGGCGAATTTTATGGACATCCCATCCCACCTCATCTGCTACGCAGCATAAAGCATGCAACAGCACCGAGCAAAGCGAGCAAAGCGAGCGAGTATCCAGCGCACGACGAGCTGGAAAGCGAAAGCATGTTATCGATGAATTCCGTCGTCGTCGTCGTCGTCGTCTTCTTGGCCGGAAGGCAGACCTTTGCTGCAGTAGATACGGTACCCTCTCTCTCTCTCTCTCTCTCTCTCTCTGCCCATTTTATGCTCCTCGCTCCTCTTAGCTAATGGTGGCCACCAGTGCACCCAGCGGTTGCGGAGTGCCTGTGTAGCCGATTTATGGTGGAATTTTTTAATATTTGGAAACTAAAACTATTTTCACGAATGGCTACCTTCCTGGTCTTCTCTTCTAAATGCACTCTGGGAGCAGCTGCTCGATGTCTGCCGCTAGATCCGGGAAAGGATTTCCCCGGGAAGCGAACCAAAACAAATCCATTTGATCACGCTCAACGCGCCTTCCTGCACACGAGGGGCTGTCGGTTGGTTGGGATCAAGACGAAGCCAGTTGATAAATTGTGAGCACCAGCAACAGAGAGAGACCCGGATCAGGACCAGTACGAAGTAGAATGAAGACCGGAGACCGGGGCCCCGAAAAAGTCAGGAAGCGCTAACAGCGTGGGAACAAAGCTGTCCAAACGGACCTCTAGGGCAAGGATCCCTGGACACAAGAGAGCGAGAGAGAGCGGAAGAAGAAAAAGATGTAATGGATATTTTATTTCCCCCGATGTGTATGGGTTTGAATTTTAAACATTTTATCGGGAAGCGATCGTTCTGGGAGCCGGCGAGCGAGCCGGGAAGCGTAGTGGTCCGTCTGGGGACCACCCTGGTCTGAATCCGGTAAAAAATGGTTCAAATATTGATGGCATACTCTGCGCTGGAATACAAATTCAATCGTTACCACCGCACGTGTCCTTCGGTGGTTCGGCTCTCTTTCCTTCTGTGGTCGAACCACCACCGATTGACGATGGTTCGTGCCTGGGGTTACCCTCTAGGCACCGTCGAAGGGCCGAAAGCTTCTCACGAGAAGTTTTATTTTCGTGTTTTGGAACAATTATTTCGACGACGGTCGTGCCGGACGATGTTGCTCTGTGGTGGTGGTGGTGGCACCAGCACCACAGTACGGTGGTGCGAGATATGATTTTGCTGGAGGACCCAATAGGAAGAACAGTCCAAGGTAACGGCCATTATAGAGCCCAGCCCAGAGAGTGGTAGGTGAGGTGTCTGCAGGAGTAGAAGTTTTGAAAAAATGAGTTCTAGGCACATTAAAGGAGGAAAAAAAATCGTCGAAAAAAAGGGCAACAAAATGGAAACGAAACATGGTCGAAACATTTATATCGACGCACGGGAATAGCCACGGAAAGGACCGCACCGACCGTTCCGACCGCAATAGAAGAAAGGATAGCCGAAGGGAAACCGAAAAAGAGATAACGTCGAAAGGCTTTGGCCGGCACTTTATGTAAATTGTTAACATTTGATGTTTATTTATGTGTGGCTCTGTGTGTGCGGCTGTTGGGAAGGCAAATTGGATTTGGAAGTTCGAGACATTATAGTTTGGCGCGCAGGATAAAAGGATCGACAGTGGGAGGGAATTGGATGGTGGCCACAATCCTTCAAAACGATTTCCGACCATCCCACGCCATTGCTGTGGAACCGTTTTTTCGTTGTTGTTGTTGCGGTGGATGTTGATTTGTATTTTTGGGAATCATTCCTCCAAGTGGAAGTGGCCACTCTCGGTGGCCACGCGATCCACGCGATAGATATTTATTTGTTTCCGGTGCAGGAGGGCGGTTGGCAAATGGCACCAGAGGCCGGCCGCTGGCTTAATCGTTATTGGATCATAAATCTGTGTTCGCATCATCGCGATTATGTGCGGACCCCGGGGAACTCGAGTGGTCGATGGCCGGAACCACCACCGCCGGTTGGCACCGTTACACCTGCGCGTTTTTTTTTGTTTGGGCCGGGAAATCACCTGCCAGGAAGCTAACAAAAAAAGAAGAAGAAGCAGCGAGATATGCAAATGCTTTTTATCGCAAACCATAACCTCGGGAGTGATGTTGTTGCTGCGGTTGGCTTGGTTGGTTGTGGAATCGAGTGAAGTCCAGAGGATAGAGTGGTAGTTAACATTCGCACGCATTACGCGATCCGTTCCTGCGTGATGTGTGACGTGAAATTGCGTGTGTCGGTTACGTGATCGGTTGCGATCAGAATTAGGGACGTAGCCTGTAGTTTTAGGCCTTGGTTCCAGCGTGTGCGCGTTGCTTTACGAGAAGAATGTAGATAAGGTTTGGGTGTGCTCCCGGGGGGTCATCAATGTAAATTGCGTATGGCTCATGGAGTGGCGGTGATGGTAATTTGAAGCCATAACTTCATTAGGCAAGGTGCGGTGGTGCGGTGATTGAGATCGCGTACCGTACCGTACGGTACCGGTACAAGCGCCATCTGTTAACGCATCATAACGAATATTTATGTGATGTGTCCGTGGATAGCTAGCAGCAGGCATTTCAACTCTGCCCGACTTATCTAGACAGGTGTACAAGGTGTTCTGTTTTTTGTGGAAGAGATGTGTCTCTGTTTGATATCAGCAGTAATCCAAATACACATCAAATGTACTAAAGGTTCAGAAGTTTTGATAGCTTCGCGGTTCTATAAAAGTCTTCCTATAAGCATTATTTTGCTGTTGTAAACATTTTTTATTTTATTAGTCCTCTACTCCCGGTTCTATATCGCCAAAATAATTTAAAATACAGCGGGATATGTGATAAATTAGTTATTTAAGGATATTCTCTGCATAATGCGGTCTCAAATTACTAACTGCCTGACCAATGCTATTGTAAAAGGACAATTTTAGTCTCCTGAAGAAGCTGCTTCTTGGGATTTCAGATTGTTCTACAGATGGCAATTTAATCTAGGTTTAAGTAGGTTTGAACGGTTAGGTCGTCGTCTACATACCAATCCTCTCTTCAATGACGGTTGTTTGGTAGTTACGGCTCTAACACATGAATTATGGACAGACAATTTGCGTAAATGTAGAAGATATGGCAATTCTGATTGCTCAAATCAAGAGAAACACAACAAGCCTCTTATCTTGTACTAGGATTACTGAAACCTGAAAAACATTTTTTTCATTCATCAACCATTCAGCCTCAAAAACATTTTAATGTAAGTCAATGTCAATTAATCATAAGAAGTAGTTATCGACACCTATGAACCATAAGACGTTTAATGTTAGACTCCCATACCCATACCCAACAACCGGTCACGTGAAATGCCAACACACCATCTCAAATTGACGTCATATATCAACAATCCTACCGGGAGTAGAAGCCAAAGATGATATAAACGGCTATTCCTTTGTGACTGCAACGCTTCCAAAGTGTGCAATCAATTTCAACGAGTTAAACTTTCCAGAACGAACAAACTGTTAGCCAAACTACATTACAGCCCTCCCGTCTACTATCCGAAGGGCCATTTCATTACTGGCGATTCAATCGTCTTCCGGCATTCTACGCTCCATTACACGACCAAACACTCGAGCAGAACCCCTATAAATGTCCATTTATTTAGTTTCATTTTTCAAATCATTTAATTTTCCTAAAAGCTCCTCTTCTTTCTGTCATTGGCTTCCGTTTGATTTCTCAAGTCCTCCCCCACCCCCCTAAACAGACACACGTGCTTAACTGTATCACTCTTCTTGAGCGTCTCATAAATCTTTCTCCCCTAAATCGGTTCTTGAGCTTGAGCCAAGCCGAGATAGAGACGAGCTGGGTGGGTGGTCCCGGTCAAGTGATGTGGTGCGCGGGAGTCGTGGCGAGATCATAAATAATTTGATTGGTTGGCGTATGAGAGATGATTGCGTCCCGATTTGACATCGCACCGCACCATAAGCCACACAGCCAAGCACACACGTGCCGCCGCCGCCGTCGCCGCCGCCGTATGTGCTTGACAACTTCATCCCCTGGCCGTTTGCAAAGCCTGCTCGTCTCGTCAAAGTACAATTTGTTTTCCCAGCGACGCAGCAGTCTCTCGGAGGTCCCTTGGCCAGTTATGGATGCGACAGCACAGCAAAAGACAAAGGAGACCGAAGAGAGAAAAAACGAAGCAAAAAGATGATGACAATTTGTGGCGCAACCAGACAGGCAAGCAGCAAGGGGGTAGAAAATGAATCTTTTTGATGCCTTCCACAACCACCATCACCACCGAACACCAATCAAATCCCCAACAATCACAGCAGGCGGCGGGCGAAAATGGTGACGGCAAAACACTCCTCAAACGGCCAGCAACCACCGAAATAGGCCCCGTAAGACAGATAAAGTGTCATGAACGGTGCTACACTGGCAATGGAGTGGGGAGGGGGGCAGTGAAGAGAGGCAGCGAATTGAACAGTGACTGTGCGGCCACAGCAGCAGCCAGTTGTTGAGCGGCAACAAATTGGAAACAATTCCTTTTGCTCCACCGAACCACCAGGCCAGGGCGCACTCCACAGCGGGTGGTCTTTTGGCAAGTGGTCTTCTCTAATCCATCAACAAGCTCGAGAACGGAGAACGGAGTATGCGAGAAACGGAAAGGCTTCGGAGGCAGGGTGGCGGAGTGACAAACAAACACTCGTGGTTCGGGTGCAAAATGGAAGAACAATACTGTTGGCCAGCCTCCCCTCCGAGTGTGTTTGGTGGTTTTCTCGGTAATCCGAACAGCGAACTGACACACACCCGGTGAGAGGGGGCCTCAGCTTTCCGGGATTTTGAGACAATATTTGCAGGAAAAAGATTTTCGAAGAAGTGCGAAGGGGGGGCGCAAGGCAGGGCTGGGCTTTATCCCCCCCAAAAGGAAATCAAAGTTGACAGATGAAGAGGCGGAGAAAGGGAAAAAGGAGATGGTGCTGCGATCGAAAACATTATTTCTGGCGAATCGTCAAACGTCATCGCACAGCGTCAACGTCGAAGAAGGGGGCGCACAAGGTAGGCTGCGGCGACCGGTTGATGGTAGCAACAGCTACGGCGTCCGCGGCGAAGATCGACACTTTTCTGACAGGACGTGACGTGCGCTCCTCCTCCTGGTGCGGGTGGAGGTGGCCACGTCATGAAGATGTCCTTCACACGAGTAGCACCACGACGACGACGACGACGACTCACGAGGCGTGGAACAATATTTTTGCAAAGCATTTCTTCGCTTTTTCTGCCCCGTTTTTGGGCGGCACTTCCGGTGGAGAGGGTGGTTCGATCTCGATCCCCTCGATCTTCTCCGACTGGAACGCGCATCACATGATGCTTTCGTGGCATGGTTCTTCTTTGCGTTTGGGGGGGGCAGTGTCGAGATGAAATTTGGCGGAAGATGACAGGAATTATGCCGCACGACACCGCACATTCCCAGGCCGGCTCTTTGCATATTGCTTTTTGCCCGAGCGGCGAGGATTTGCAGTATGTGCCAGACGCCATTCTGCTGACATTCGGCATTCGGTCGTCGGCGGTGGGCATACGTGTGGCGCATATGAATGATTGTGACGCGCGCTCTGCGGCAATGCTGCAGCCGCCACACAGACCAGACACTCACGGGGATGTGCTGGATGTGATTTGCCCGTTCTATTTGTCACGAATGGAACGAACGCATTCCATATCGGTGCTCGAAGGGAGGGAGTTTGAGGGTTTTTGAAGACCGGAACGGAACGGAACCTGCATCTTTCACGCCGCAGCACCACGTCAAGATGGATCGTCTTGACTGGTTTGTGCGAGGATGTAGCGCGCGCGCGCGCGTACCAGGAGAGAGGGAGAGCTCTAATGCTTTTAGGCCAATGTGGTCTCTATGGATGATTGGATCGGTGATTTATAGTCTGGCAGTGCCACACCAACGGTTCTACGGTTTTCTTCGCCATCTTCCTGTCATTCTTTTTTTTTGTTTAAGTTCTCTGTTTGCGCGCGAAGGCCCGCGCGAAGGGTATTAACATGCGTCATACGTGTCCGCGTGTGCTTGGAATGCGTTCTTCATGCTGTCCTTGTTGGTGTCTCGCTAATCAGCGTTTTGCGGGGGAGAGATAGCAGTAAACAGCAGCTTTTGACAGTTCTCGGGCTTTTTTGGGTCAAGTAGGAGAGGAGGAGTCCGTCTGTTTGTTCCTTACGTAATCGCTTTGGGAGCTGCTGGGATTTAAAGGTTGTTGAGGATGTGTTTGGCCGCCCTAAGTGTAGGTACGTAACATTAATGTTTACAATTAATTTTCGAAATATTAATATTCTAATCGAATGGTCCAATTCGAATGTACGCTCGTTTGCATATTCTATTCAAGCGAAATGGCTTCCTTTGACGCGGCTTTTATCAATTAATTGTTAGCTTGTTGTCCGAAATGAATGAATATTATTTTATTCGTGAAATGCATTAAACAGTTGGACAATACCACATCCACGACATTTATTATTAATACTATTCTCTGAAGCGCTTTTTAATAAAGCTCCGTTTTTGTCTTAAAAACTTGAGGAAGAGTTTATCTGTTGGATCAGTTGTTATTAGTAACCTGTTCCGTTCTTCTGAATTTTTCGTTCAGCTATTGTCATGGGACGTATTTTCTGGTTCTGTCAATCTTTATTACGCTTTTGTAGAGAAATGCTACTAACTTAGCTTCGTCAGAGCTGTCTGTTGCCCATA
>NC_064878.1:23381595-23389095 GCF_943734665.1 Anopheles aquasalis
GTTCGCCAGAGAGAAGTTAGTTACTTTTGAAGTTTGAAGGCGGAAAATCGTATCCTCCTGGTGTGTGCGAGCGCGCGTGCCCCCTCCGGGTGACTGGAATACCGTTTCTCAGGTGCTCCAGGGTGAGACGATTTGATAACAGACACACCCACACCGACACACAGCAACGTGCCTCAGAAGGTGGTCCATCGAGTCACTTCACGCTGCTCCGTGGAATGCAAATCATGGCAAACGTGTTGTACGCCTCCAGCATGTCCACATGGATGTAGCGGAGGCCAGGTCCAGGCGCCGCAAAACCGCAAAACCTTCTGTTCTGTTCCTTATGCCCCCCCCGCAACCCCGTTTGTGGAGTCTTCTTATGGTGGCCGGTGGCTGTGACTAAATTAAATTTTCAGTTTCGTCGGAGTAACATTTTACCACTTTACCGATGCACATTTAAATATTCCACGTCGCTGGAAGCATTGACCACGGTGGCGCGAGTATGTGTGTATGTGTGAGTGCTTGGGGCCACCCTCCACCACCCCCCGGTATGGTAAATGGAAATGAGCCGGAGGCTTGAAATGCGGTGAATTGTTAAACTTTTGAATAATCATTGAGTGGACTGCCAGTTTATGGTTGCACTGTGGCTGTCACGCTGCAACACAGTGCACTGGGATTGCGTTGTTAAAGTTTGGCCGCTTCGTACCGAGGACTAATTTGTCCATTTTGCTGTGCCTTTTTTGGGGTTGAGAGGCGATGGGGGGGCCTCTTGCTTTGGGGCTTGCTTTTGTTTTACAATGAAATGGTTTTTTAGCGGAAAAAAGGAATCAATTTCATGCCGGTGCTCCTGATGGTATGCAGTGCTATTGTAATCGTTGGAATGTTCATCAGCATTTACAGTGTATCTTTGTAAAAATGTTATTTTCACCGTTAGCTTCCATTGGACTGGGCAATATTAAATGAAATATTTGATTTTTTTTTGTTCAATGTTTTATGAATTCCAACGAATGAAATTATGTGCAGTTTTGAATAAAAGGGAAACATTTATCGACATATTCCAGAGATTTTTAACCATCAGGCTCATCAGAGCAACCTGAATTTACATGGAATGGATGATCCTGGAAAGCAAGAAAAAAATTAAGATAAAAAATATATTTACCCAATGGATGCTAGCGTGCGTTCCATACTTGTATGGAATGATCATGATACAAAATGTTTATAAACCGTCATTTTTCCATTATGATGAAAACAGAATCAAAACAATGACAAAACAATTTGCAGAAATAGTGGCTTAGCATACCAATAATACGCAATGAGTTATCTAGAATGAACCAGAAATAATTAAAAGTTAAACAACAGCAGCTTTACAACAAACCCAGTCTAAAGTATTTAATAATGACTTTAAAATATTCGGTTACAATAACGAGAGGCAGTCGGTGAAACTTCTACGTTTTATATTCCACGCTGTAATTGCTTTCTAGCAAGCTCGTTGGTTGAAGATGCATCTCAACGAAGATGAACACGATTAGTGAAAGATAGTCATCGTTAAAGAATGTTATTATGAGATTATTTTCGTTGAATTTCATCATCATCCGCTTCAAGGGTTTGTACTTCTAAGACCATGCTCTCAATCGCCAATCCAAAAGAATACACATTCATTGCTTTATTGCTCCATTTTCAAGCACCTCGAGAATCCTTGTGCTTGAGAAGCATTTCAAGAAAACCGATTACTCAACATATCAAGAGATGAGGAATGTTGAAGATATTGCAATGAAAAGCATGTTGAAACCCCTGACATTCCCTGGGAACTACTGGACCACATCAAAAGAATGTTTTTGATCGATCAGTAGATAAATGCAATTGGAAAGCAAAACATTGCTCTACCTCTTCCCGTAAAATATCTATTTCAATCAGGGTTTCTTAGCTCACAATGTGGATCAACAATGTCCTTAACCATTTTAGCAGCATCCTTTCAAGCATAAATCACTTATTCTGTTACCATGATTCGCTTAAAAAGAAGATGATGCTGGAAACCTCGCTGCACAATAAGCAACAATAAAGCAATAACAAACCACTAACCCTCGGATCCCGCTTCTTTCCTACCTCTTCCAATTGCAGTGTGCAACCGTACGCTGCACGGTGAGGCCGGCCGAACGTACGAGCTGCAGATACACAACGCCCGGAACGCGTATCCGTTCACGTGCCATCTCAACTTTACCGCCTCCGGTGGCCAGTTCGGTGACATCGTACAGGTAAGCGAACGGGACCGCCATCGGTCGGTCGGTTTTCCACCACCCGATGATTGGCATCATCGTCTTAATAAATTAAATTTTCCACACAAGCACAAAAAAAAAAAGGCCACCATAATAGCCAACCAGCCACCGGCATTACTGTTGCTTCCCCACTACCGCAGCTAATGGATGGTCATAAATTCGTTCAATTTTCCTTCATTCGTGCACTCTCCGCTACGGCTCCATTCGCTGTACGGCTTCTACTGCCAAGGACTGCTTTTGTTTTATTTTTTCTTCCTTCCCCACCCGGACCCAAGAATGATCATGAAGATATCTTATCAACACGCGCCAACGAGGGACAACTTCACGTGTGATGAATGAGAAGATGCTTGGACGCCATGTTCATCGCTCGCGGGCAAAGTGAAAGTGACCGGAGCGGAGTGAGCAGAGGGTGCGGTGGCCTATGCGGCTTCCGGCACGAGTTTCTTCCCTCCAAAAACCCCACTCCTACTTTGATGGCCGGCCACCATTCACGCCGGACCGAAAATCAATAAGCAAATTGAAAGTGAAAAATGTGTTTTTCCTCTTCCTCCCTTATTGGTTTCGGTCCCGACGTGTTGGCCCGAGGTTTTTTTTTCTTCTTCTAGCCCCAATGTGTGCCCTGGAGCAGTGGAGGAGAGTGAATTTTCATGTTCGGCTCTAATTGATAAATAGGGAAACAAACCTGGCGCATCGCCGTCAGCCTCGAGGCGGTGGCCATCCTCATCCATTCCGTGTCTGTGCCTACTGCGAAATGTCCCTAATGTAGCCTCCGCTCATGAAGATGTATGAGTGTGAGTCAATCAATATAAACGAGCGTAAAAATTGCAGAGGAAAAAGAATCGGCAGTTCGTCCCCATTATTTTCGGTTTTTTTTTTTGGAAGAGATTCCGACCGAGGTCGATCGATCATTTGACCGAATGTTAAGTCCCCCCACGGCACGTCGTATCCTCGTTTCGCATACAGTCGCAAAGGTCGCTTCATTACAGGTGTAGTGCCAGCAGCAGTAGCAGCAATTAGTAGCATCAGCAGCGGAAGGTCTTCTGCATGAAATCTACTTTCCGTGTAACCGTCAGTCATCGTTAACCTGGCCGCTGGCCATGACTAGTCGGACTGAAGAGAGAGAGCGTGACCGTGCCCGGCACCAGGAATGGCCACAATCTAATTGTGGCCTAGGCAATCAGCACGTGGACACCAACCACCCCAGCCCCACCGAATTGGCTGCAAGATTGAGAAGCGGTCGCCTAGTCCTTACGCCAGCAGCTGTCACGCTTCGTGGCGGTTTTTGGGCTTTTGGCCGAGCCGCAAAGAAACAGACAATCGGAACTCATGGCGCTCGGCCGGGGATGGTGGTGGCCCGGTGGTTGCCGAATTGATTTAAGATTGCTCTAAATTAGATCAACAAAACCATTTGTTTCGCACGGGGCTCACACTTTTATTTACATTTAATTCAATTTATCTTCAATTCCGTTCTCGCTCTCTCTTGTGCGCTCGCTTCTGTTGACTTGTGCAGACCGCGGTATAGGAGCGGTGGAGCGGTGGTTCCGGATCCGGTTCCTGGGCCACCACGGAGCCTAGATACTGACTGGGCCAGACCGGCGAGGTTGGTTTGTTATGCTAGGCGTTCGCTCGATACAATCGAATTGTTTGCCAGGACCAGGACTGGGCAAAGTCAAAATATGAAATCTTCCACTCGAGCGGCTTCCATCGGCCACGGTAAAAAGTGGAAGCTTGCAATGGCGGTGGAACTACGACTGGACTGCGGCTATCCACCAACTTCCTCCCCGGGTGTTGACTTTTGGAAAATCAAAGTCAGGAGTAGAGGAACGTTAATATCTCTGTTCAGTTGTGGGTGTTTTGGAGTGCTTTTTCCCATTCTGCAACTCCGTTTCGTTAATGTTCGATAAGTGGTTAGAGCTTTTCCACTAAAAGGTCCCGTGGGGCTGTTGGTGAACTAGTAATCTACCTGTTTTAACGTACATCAGGAAGGACGTTTGCGCTTAAATTAGACTGATAATTTATGCTTCGGTGGGAGGGATTATGCAAGTGCGTTCGGCACTGTGTTTGATGTAAATTAAGGGGAATTAATTGATCGAAGGCAATGGACGTGATTGTTCCCAGTTTGTTTGCCTATAAGATTGAATTGGACCCGATGATTAAACAAAGAATGCTTCTCTTGTTTATCTTATAGAGAGCAAGAAATGTAAACTGATTTATTTGCACTGTGAAGAGCAACACAATACGTTGTGGAACGGCTTAGTCAGCATTCAGTTTAGTTGATCCAGCATTCTCTTGCGGTATGTTCTTGTGGTACGTTTGGTATTTTAATACAGTTGAGAAAATCAGACTGACTGACCTCAGACTTATTTGTTACATTCGTTTTTCACGAACGAACACTAATTTCCTTTCGAATCTTTTGCTCTGCTTCAGCATGATGTAAACGAATACTTGCTTTCTATAAAGGCACATGAAGGGATTTGTTTAAAAGGTTCTGATGAATTGTCCTCTATGTCCTTCAGGCAATCCACACCTAATACATAAATGGTTGAATACTTTTTCTTGTCTTTCCATTTATTTTGGAGATTTCCAAAAAAGACAAAAGCCTACGGCTCTATCTAAAGAATCAAGTAAGGTCTGATGAACTCAAATGCGATATTTCCGCTTAGAATAAAAACGTTTGTAAGGATTTCTTAGTTTATTTTTCAAGATGATTTATAAAAATTTGAACAAAATATGTTGGCACTATTTGCCATTCAACCGCCTCTTTGTGCAACAAAATAGGTATTTTAACTTCTATGATTGATGCGAAGATAATAAATCATTCTGTCCATAATTAATTCCATTTTGACATCAAAGAGTTTGGCATTTTTTATGGGTTTAAATTATTCTTTTAATACCCTAAAAAAATGATAACAGAGTTCTGTTATGAAAAGGTCCTAATGGAACTCCTAATTCCTTATGCGTCCAACAGCTGCTATTGCTTAGTTAGTTGCAACACTAGAAAGCACCCTTTTCCGTTAAAAATGATGAACCCTCCCCAAAGTAATTACCTCTATAACCCCACAATTAAGCCATCATTCTGTGTAATCAAAATGATTTTCGACGCTGTGGCTGTGGCCCCCCCGGGCCATGCAGCCACAGTCCCGTGTGCATTAAGACCTCACCCCAACCAACCAAGCAGCCGCCGGTTGGGAAAGTTTGATAAAGTATTTAAAATGGTTCCTGCGCTCAAGGAACAACCGGGGAAGCTTCTGCTCCACCTCCCATCGCCCTCCTCCGTTCGATAGAATGGCAAAAAACAAAACGATGACGACGAGAGAAAGAAAAAAAGGGAAAAAAACCCCCGGAGAACACACCGGCAGCTCGCTCGTGAATGCAGCACCAGATATCCGGTTAAGAATTTACGCCCCGAGATTGCGCTGATTTGTATCCGCCCGGAAAGCTTTCAACGATTTCATTTGCCCCGGTCTGGCCCACGCAAACCCAACAAGGCGCAACAGGGTAATAGAGGGAGGGCTTCGCTCCGGAGCGCAAGAAACGCGCGCATTACACGCGTTCACCATCCGCCAGACGCCAGTTCTTTTTGGGGGAGCCTGGGGGCCGCTGGTGGACCGGAGGAAGGCCGGTTCTAAAGCTTAAGCGAGCGGCGCAAGCGAAAAGCTTAAGTGCTGTAATGTGAAAGTTTTTTAATCACGCCGAGGTGCCAGTGGAGCGAGAGTAAAGGGAGCGCTCTGTGTCCTCGTAGGACCTCGCGTTGGCTGCATCGCGCCACCGTACGTCATTGACAGGATTAGTTGCGGAAGCATTAAGAGAAGGGAAGCAAGAACCCCACATCCGTGGAGCGATTGAGCCGGGCAGGGATTGCGTGAAATGAAAATGAAAGAAAATGTGAAAATGGTGGAGCCGAGCGTGCAAAGGAAGCAAAAAAAGAAAGAAAGCTGCTATACCCATGGAAGCATAAAAGGCGATTTGTTTTTGATGCCTTGAGGAACACGTCTTTTCTGCTTCATTTTCTTCTTCTTCTTTTTGCTTTAATGGAGAAACACCGACGGCCCTCTTCTTTGTCTTCTTGTCGCGAAGAACGCAACGCGCGACTTGCGACTTGCCAATGTGGGACTTGCGTCAATTTTCCAAAAGGAAAGTAAGTGAAAGTGGAAGAGCAAGAAGAAGATTTAAAGCAAATAGGAACGAGAGAGGAACGGGTTTTTGGGGGGGGGGGGGGGGGGGTGAGAACTCTAACACAAAAGCTAAAAGCCCCGCACGATCACCGGCTCACGTCGAGTCGAGGACGTCCAGGAACGTCGGCGAGCGACTAACTTTCTCATTTGAAAGTCCATCCTGGCCGCTTCCAGGAGAAAGGATCTCTAATCTTATTGATACAGATTTATTACCCTTCTCAGGGAGGGAGGGAGGGGGTTGCTGGTACAGTCTCCCCCTTCGTGGGGAGACTCAAAATCTGCTAAAAGCTTATGAGGCCGCTGGCGAGTTTTTGGTGAAATTCTTTTTGTTCGCTCGCTCCCAAGCAAAAACCCAAGCCTAAAATGGCGCGTGTGCGTTCGCTTATCCTCCCACCGGGAAGATAGGTTCCTTTTCCTTTATCAAGCGTCAAGTAAAGTTTCGGGAGCAAGGCCCCAGGATTCGGGGGGCGCCGACCGGTCCCCAAAAGCAACTTAATCACTGGAACAAAGTTTTCCCCAAAATAAAAAGTCCCTACAAAGGCCTGCGGGAACCCGCCTGGAGTGTCGCGTTTGATGAATGATAAGCCGGAGACAACATTTTTAAATGCTTACCGACACCGCACGCCTGGATAATGGTGTGTGCTGGAGTGGATCGCATTGGCCAACGCGAGGGCATTCGATCCTTTGCTGTGTCCTTAATAACGAATGAATCTTTCTGCATCGTTTTCATCTTGTTCCTTCTCCTGCTTCTTCTTCCACAGCTCAATCTGGCCAAGTTCAGCGTAGGAAAGTTTGTAGAAAATCTGAACGACCTGAAGCAGCACGGCGAGTGTATGGAGGGCTTCATGACGATCAGCGAACAGGGGTTACCGCATCTGGATGGCCGCTGGTGTGGGACCGCGTCCGGCTACACGATCTACTACAGCGAAACCAAGTCGGTCAATGTGACGCTCCGGTTGGATCAGGCACCGCAACCGACGAGCGGCACTGGGAGTGGATTCGAGTTCCGGTTGATCTACAAGTTCCTGCGACACAGCGATGCCAAGCTCAGGTATGGATGGTTTCGCTCCAGG
>NC_064878.1:23394095-23409095 GCF_943734665.1 Anopheles aquasalis
AGCGGGAGTGTTTAATTTCATGTTTGTGACAAACCGCAAATGAAACGATGGATGTAACTTTTGTGTCCACTTTTTGAGCCGCATGTTTTTTTGGGGAATGAAGGGGGGATGAGAGCCCCTCATTGTTTGTTCAATGAACTGCTCGGCAGCACAGGAAACGACGACGACGGATTGCGGACAGTGGGGTGCGATCCTCCCCCCTGATGGATCGCTTTGATTATGTTAACTGGTTGATAAACACGCATTGTCCCTGTCTCCACCAACCCTTGCCCACAGTCTCCCTCTCTCTTTCTCTCTCTGTCCCTTTTGCTCTCTTGTAATAACCTGCATGACAACCTCGTGTCCATCACGAGTTCCGGGATGAGAAGGGTAACAACAGAAGGATAATCTGTGCTACGAAACATCAAACAATGCTTGGAAACGGAGCATGGAATGGACTAGGGAGGTCAGATTGATCGCTGGTATGGGGAGACCAGGATGGAGCATATGAAGTCCATCCATTCGGTCAGTGGATTACCATGGAGCGCAGATTGTAATGAAAGCCGAAGCGAACCAGCCAATCCATTGTTTTTTACTTGCGGACATATTCCAGGCAAATTAATTATGAGGTTGTATGCTGTAGTAAGTTCCCATGTAGTGCATCAATCACAAACAGCACCAGCACCAATGCATCCCCCATTCAACTGAGGAACATAATGCTAAGCACGAAAAACGGTTCCGCGGAATCCGCAGTAATATTCAATCCCCTAACAACCGGTATTTTATGGTACAATCAAAGCAACCCACGGTTTAGCTGCCGAGTTCGAAGCACACATCCTGACGACGCAATTTGCTATAAAATCCAGAAACTCAAATCTCGCATATCCTTCCTCGCATATCCCCCAGGATAATGTGAAGCTTTTCCGCGTAATGAAAATTGATTATGTGCGCCTGGCCCGCCCTTTTCCCTGCCTTACCGCTCGATCTATGCCTTGGTTTCGTGCTCATAAAATCGCAACAAAATAATGTTAGCATCAGGATCAAATGTTCCGGGTGCTTCCGCAGGACACCGATGTCAACGGTCCTCGATCGCCACGGAATCACGGGTAAAATGCAACGACTATGTAGCCCGATTCGTGGTACGTGGAAGTGATGTCGAGATTTTAATTTTAACGTTTCGAATTGCAATTGCAATTGCATCGCTTTGCTGCATCCGATAGCAGAATCGGGGGAACGCGGTGGTGGTGCTGATGGTTGCCACCGCAAAAAAAACGGGTGCGGTGGACGCTGCGATGTGATCCCGGGAAAGTGGGTCGTTTGCTCGTCAGATGTTGCTGCGGTTGACCACAAAGGGTTTGCCACACCGGTGCATTGTAATTAAATATGTGCTCTCCCGCGGTAGTAGCAACAGTATGGTTTCCCGGGACGGGCCGCACCGGGATTGGTCGGGAAATCTTAACCGTTTTACAGTGTCCGCTGATTCATATGGCGACAGCGCAACATTCGGCCGATGGCCGCCTGGGATTGCTTTGGATTGGGTCGCTTTAATTTCAAATTACGATTTTAGCTGGGAAATGGGCGGAGAAGGTATTAACATTGAATGGACATATGTTGTTATGATGATGCTGCATTGATATTAGCAGCGTTTGATGTTCGATACAGCATGAAACCATAATTACTTCCTGCGTGAATTAATCGAGAAGGATGATGGATGAGCTAATATTTCGTCGCAACTGGGTACGCTGATGCTATTTTGATTTTCGAAGGATTTTTAAAATTAATTTTGTTTGTGGAGCTCGTTGTTTTCGGCATAAGTTTTATTTTATGGTTTCCATATGAAAATGTAGTTGCATTTTAGGTAAAGCTCTCAAATTTCAAAAACAAAATTTAGATTCTCTACCAATAACCAGTATCAGCTAGTGGAATGAAACTTTTTTTTGTTACTACCTTTTTAGTAATGAAACAGGTACTCCAATCATACCCACAGAATGGTAATCTATTTCTGTAATGTGTAAATGCAATCATGTTCTCTAAAACTACCAATTTTTTACGGCATTTTTTAAACATAATTTATGTGAAACATCTATCGAAAACGAAACTCGTTTTTTTATTCGTAGATGGTTTAACGAACGTTAAACCTTGTTAAACATTGATTGTGAACGAATGAAAACTCATTTTTTATTAGTAGATTGTTTGAACACTTGAATTGTTTTACAAATTGCTTGTAATATAAATGTGTTAAACCATTCACGAATGATAGAAACATCGTATAGTTTTAATTATTTTGCTGTCTCTCTTACCTGGTATTATTGATCTTACGCTGCCACAATGCAATTTACAATGCTTTCAATTTTTTTTATTTTGGAAGGAAAGAAATAATAAAACAATTTGAGGAGAACAGTTAATTTGAGGTACAATAGTTTAGATTGAAATTATCGGTTGTTTAATTTGCTCCGTTTGATCGAACAACTTTAATTTTCAAAGAGTGCATTGCATTATGATCGTGAAAACATACCTGGTATACACATGATACACGGCTTTCCAATAAAATACTCTTTGGAACATTAAGTAGTAGCTGAATACTATTCACATGCTTTAATAAGTTTTCTATAAAAACGAAACTTTTTTTAATTAGCTTTAAAATCAATCTCCCAGAACACTTCTTTACAATGCAAATGCATTCCATATCTCTTCCACTATTTGTATTACTCAACCCAAATAGAAACTATCCGCCGCCTCTCCCTATTTCCCTTGCATCCCTTCCACAACGTTTCAAATCAAGAAATGGTGCAAAGCATTGCTCCTAGCGAATCATAACTCACTTCACTCGCTATCGCTTTGAATGGCTCGCAAGATGTCTTGCTCCGTATCGCGCTCCGAACGCACCACTACCGCATCGATACAATGATGTCCAATCCATACCCCTCGGTAGCATGTGGAGTAACCGGATGAGCGCGCTTACCGTGGCCATCCATTACGGGGTTTTCGGAATGAAATTTACAGTTTTCCATTTCGTTCGTTCGTGTTCTTCGGACGCGGCACACCTGAGAGCAACAACGTCTGGGGCCAACA
This sequence comes from Anopheles aquasalis, assembly GCF_943734665.1. Classification (NCBI taxonomy): domain Eukaryota; kingdom Metazoa; phylum Arthropoda; class Insecta; order Diptera; family Culicidae; genus Anopheles; species Anopheles aquasalis. The sequence goes on from NC_064878.1 coordinate 23,397,147, forward strand.
GTGGCAGAGGCAGTGGCAGAGGGAACGATCGATTTAAACGCCTGAACGTTGCTGCTGCTGCTGCAGCAACAGGATACACCGCGCACTCCGTCCGTCCAAGAGTCCGTCCTTGGCCCGAGGCTATGTGCTATTAAGGATGCAAGGGAACCCCCGGGGCCATGTCTCGAAAGTCTATCCAGCTCCAGAAGGCTTGTGCTAGAGTTCGGAGCACTTTCGTTCCATTTGGCGTTCCCGCGACTACCAGACGGACAGAACGGTCGAGGCAGGCGGCGCACAAATGGAAAACCATTCTCGGGGCGATGCAAAACTTGTAAATTATTATTTCAAATTATTACTGCAAACCCGCACTCCTCGCACTCTCCCTCTCTCTCTCTATCTCTTCGTCGTCACTTTTAAAGTTTTCCTCCTTCTCCTCCTCCGAAGAAGTTCGAACGTTGAGTACGGTACGGTGTTTCCTGGGTACATGGACGGCCAAGACTGAGTTCTTTGCTAGCTAGATTCGTTCCATTATTTAAGAGCCTTGGACAGGGCCCTTACACCACTGCAGGATGCACTTATTGGCCGTGAAGCAGCCTGCTGCCTGCCGTGTATGTTTTGCTGCCGTGTTCCGGCATTCCAACTTTGTCCGAGCTCCTCGAGGACCCAGACTCCAGAAAACTCCGGTGTTCCGAAAAGAAAACTTTACCGAACCGAATCGGCCACCGTCGATGATGGGCTAGGGATTCTGAGCAGTTCCTATCGTCGTTGCAACGTCGTTCCATACGATTACGCAGCAAATGTGGCCATCAGGAGGGGGAGGACAAAGAATGGCACCGGTGCTGTGGACGAAGTTAAGGATTTATGGAAAACCTGTTGGGTGTTCTTGGCGAGGACGAAGTTGAGGTGGAAATTTCGAAACAGATTCCCCGGGGAAGTGCGACCAAGGTTGTGAAGTTGTGCCTTTACCCTTTTCAGCGGATCCGACATCCGGACCAAAGTTATCGGTCGAACCGAACGCACCGACCGTCTTGGCCACAACGATCTGGTCTGCGCCAGTGATTGCTTTCACCGATGATCGAGAGATGCGCGATGAGAGAAGGGAAGAAGAAGTGTTAACCGGGGCGCGGGGTGTTCGATAATTTGATTGGAAAATCAATTGGGCGATATTTTGCAGCCACGCCACGCGGTACCAACTTCGGATTCCGCTGTGGCTGATCAAAAGCGTCAAAAGTTCATACGGAACGTCTATAAAGTGTTGTAGAAATTGACGGATCGAGCCCTGGGATTGCCGCTGGTCCCTGAATATCAAGGAAAAGGAAGGGCGCAGGTTTTGGTTATGGTTGTAATGTTTCTTTTGCCTCTGTCCGAAGATAATGTAGCGAGTTTCTTTTGTTTGAAAATACCATGTCATTTGGTATTAGATTGATAGAATGTAAAAAAGAGAAAAAGCGGGACTAAAGGATGGATTCGATAAAAGATTAACATGCTACAAACGCTACGAAATGTTTCTTTAATAAAAAATATTTTACTATCCGCTGCGTAGCGTTTTGCAAGGTGTATGCATTGCATCTTTATTTTTATATATCTCATTTAAAAATGCAACGGCCATCAGAATAGAATGAGTTCGTTCCTTTTGTTCTGCTGGTTGTTCTTTTATGATACTATCCGCTTCTTCTAGTGATGATAGTTGACTTATAGTTGATATGATGGAACACAGCTGGCGCAACGAATGCTTAGACGAAACGTGGTATGTGATTCTGTGATTAATTCTAACAGTGGTTTATTTCTGATGTACTACTTGGTTACATTTCATTGCCAACCACTGGCGTGGTTTACTGACCGAATTCTGTTCTCTGAGGTCGGATAGGTTGCAGCAAATTTATGAGATTGAGCTGAATACGCAATCGATAAATTGGAGGGTCTTAAGATTAGGAACCTTGTTGAAACCGCCAACCTCGATATAAGCTCGTTACGGAAACGAATGCACGCTGTGATTCGTTAAAAATCTCGAAACTAAATTCATTTCACTTATTACTCAACTTATACAACTAGTGGCCGACCGACCGGTTACGGGGAGCACTATGAAATGATGTGAACGACTGCGGAATTTTAACATCCATCCATTTCAAAATCCCATTCGTCCAGACATTCGCAATTAATGTATGCAATTGAATTCTTCAGGTTGGGAAACTTTTGTTGGAGTCCAAGAAATTTTTCGCGAAAAGCTTATGGTGCAGTCATGGAATTCTAGCCTACGCAGGCGATCCATTGGGGCAGCCACACAAAGAAAATCGGATGGCCTCAAAAGACTTTGCTTGAACACGAGTACCTCCAGACTTTGCAGAAGCGACAAAGTGCTCAAAACTCCTGTAAATGCATTATCACAGTGTACACGACTAATTAATGTTAGTTTTGTCAACTGTACATTGCAGTCTATGATGCTTCGCATTACGTTTCGTTGAGTCCCTTCGTTGATCACTACGGTAAGAGTTTTGACCGTCGTGGGAAGTATGAGCGAATCGAAACCAAATTTTAGCATTTCTAGTGTCTCTAGCTTGGTAAGTGGCGAAAGGTCAAGCTGTAAGCTTGGTGGCGAGTAACGCGGAACACCTGGGCAAACGAAGATTTCACATTTAAGTCTGCGAAGATGGACAAGTTTTGCGAGCTTACGTAAAACGGTAGGATTGAATGTACGAATTTTAACACTCAAACCCTTCAGTGTGGTGCATGCCTCACATATTGCCAGCAACATTTCATCGTTTATGAAACATAGCAATTGCATTGTTGTTACGTGTGTCAATCTGCGAATAAGCGATATCTCAGTTAGTGTGCATTGCTCAGTTGAATCAGTTTCGTCTTTGTTCAGACTAACATGTTTCAGGTTACCGAGCGCAAGCGGCTGAGTGCTGTACGCGGAACGACAAAGTACAGAAAATGGACCAACGAATGTCTCCAACTGTGGAGCAGCAATTATGATAGGGTATATGCGATCGATTACAAGATGCTTCACAGAACAGCTTTGAAGAGTAGTGGCAGCCAGATCTGGCTGAAGGTCTCTGGCTTTTCTCCCATAAGGAAAGGACTGAAGAAACTATTGTTGATTAACGACAGCGAACGAAGTTGCGGCATCAAGGGTATTGCTTCAGCAATCGAAGGAAGCACGAGCGCCAAACTTTTGTGATCATAAAAAGTAACCTTTAACGAGTGGCGATTGTTCAGCTGCAACGGCGTATGAAGAGAATTCCACAACAAGGAAAATTCAGAATCGTTTAGCTGGCGTATCGATAAAATGAGATTTCGGTAGCAGCGTTGAGAATGCGTCACCAATTCTATTACTCTGTGTTGTAATGATTCTTCCGTAGCTTCGTTCTGAGAATTGTTGTATCTCATATCAATTTTGAAAGCAAATCTCTCAACGTATTCGCTTAAGAAGATGATGTTGTTCCATCTTTTGCACACAAGAGATGCATTTTTCACATTACGCAGGTCAAGTTGATCGCCCTACCTTTCCATTACCCAAGTCGTTCGCTTTCGTGGGTGGAGCGAGGATCGATGGAAATCGTTAAAAATTATCATTAAGGTACGCAGTAATCATCCGACATGGGTGATCATCATGGACGTTGTTACCCCTGCCGCTGTAGGAAAAACACCTTCTACAGTGCCTGTTGGTATAGATACGTCACTGCACGCACGATCGGTTTTCATTTTTATCAGATCTGTCCGCACACATCCAGTAAAAGGAAAAATATTTTAAGATTGAATTTACTTGTCAAGATGAAAAACATTAAATAACATGATTAATTGCAATTAACTCAACACTATTCCTTCGACATCAACTTGAAATGGACGGCTTCATGCAACAGTTTGCATTACTAGATAGTACGTATTAAGTTGAGCTGCTAATAATGGTTCATTCTTATCATTGCATTTCTTTTTATAAAGCAATTGGTAAGCGTAATTTCAAACACGAACTCGATCAAATTCAATCTAGTAAAGAACTCTAAAACTCAATGCACAGCATTGCTTGTTAGCACAAAACGCAATCTCTGTAGTAAATGTTGCACTAAAACCCGATAAACTCAGGGAGGCATTTAATCCATTTACGGCGGCTAATACAATTATACAAGTGACGAAAGGCGATGAGGCGACGATTCCGGCTCACACTCGATGGGTTTTCGCTCCCTGGAATGACCCCAAGACCCAATGCAGGCCCCATCACGTGAGCACCCCTGTGTGTGGCTGCCCATAATGATTAAATGAATCCGATCGCAAATCGTCCAAGACCTCGAAAGACTAGACTCATACGCTCCGCCGCCACACACCAGCATAAAGTGGTTCGCGTGACGCACGAAAGGATTGATTCACACCGGTTGGGGGCCACGGGCAGTACACAAAGTAACCGAATTCGGTTCCGCAGCAGACCCCCAGCGCCGGTTCCTGCCTGCTTGCTGCCCTCCCGGGTCCAAAGTGCGTGTCAACGATTGGTCAACGCTTAGTGGCGTAATAGGTCTTTATCGTAAACTTTTACGGCCATCCTGGACTCAATCTCTTAAGCAGGAAAGGGTGTAGATGGTTATAAAAATGGGGAAAAAACGGGACAGGAAAAGTGAACCTCAGCACGGGCAGGAGCTGTCCATCCACTTGATGGGGTGATGGCCCTCCATCAAAACAACTCTTTTATCGATGTTGTAGACACTTTAATCGGTTGTTAAGAGAGAATGAGCACCTCCCGGGGGGACATTGTTTGGACATTAGCAAATGACCTTCTACTCGATGAGCGATTGGAACGATCCTAATCATTAATTTCACATTCCATGGCCTTCCTTGTGCACAGGAGCTGGGAGCAGTGTGATGAGGCGCAGGACTATTTGAGTGTGTACGATGGAACCGGACCGGAAGCGCCAATCATCGGGCGGATCTGCGGTGGTGACGCGCTGCCCGATATCGTCTCGAGTAACTCCGAGATGCGCATCGAGTTCCACACCTCCCCGTTCGATGTACCGTTCCATCCGAATCCCGTCACCTTTCTGCCCGGATTCGAGCTGGAAGTTCACGTAAGAAATGCCACAGGATGCCACTCAATGGATCGATCGAATCCAATTGACAAAAACTCCTTCCCCTTCTCTGATCGCACAGGTGCTGTACGTGAACGCCAACTCCCAGTCGTACATCCGGAAGGCCGGACGGTGCGAGTTCATCATTAGCGCCTTCGAGAGCCCGACGGGCGAACTGGAGAGTCCACAGCACACGCTACCACCGGAAAGCTCCTGCCTTTACTACTTCCAGGGCCGGCGGCACGAAACGGTTTGGGTTTCGTTCATCAAGTACCACTCAGCGATCGATCCGACGGGATTCGAGACGCAGGCGGAATGCGTCACCCAGCTACGCATCTGGGACGGTCGATGGTCGGTGACGGCACGCCCGTACGGTAAGTGGGAAATCGGGGAAGAGGCGGTGGGGCCGATGGCGAGCGCTCAGATGATGATCGTAGTATTTCTAGGTGCTCCACCGGACTACCAGCGTAATGCGAGCCTGATCGAGCAGATCTGCCGCGAGGAGGTACCGAGGTTGTGCTCACGATCGCTGGTGGCGAAGGGTAGTCGGCCGTGTTCGACGCAAGGTAAGGAGAGGCACCACCGGGAGACCGTGGACCATTGATTTGGCCACGCAGTGCGCGGCTTTAAGACGTTATTGGTCATATTATTAATTTTTACCTATTTTATTCTAATATTTAAAAGTTCGAGTTTTGTAGCTGAAAAGACAATCGTGCGGGGATGTTTTAAAAACCTTCTTTAAGGGGGGGCTTCGGTAATTTCTTACTAAAACAAGGATCATTTTTGACCATTTTTTTGTGACGTAACCATTCAACTTTATCCCCTCTAGTGTACGTCATATTAAACTGCAACTTTTGAAGAATATTTAGAGCTATTTTGGGGAAGATTGATTAAAATCTTCATCCATGGCATCCAATTTCTGATGGTGCGTCTGCGAAAAGATACTTATTCTGGTGCCCATCGTAGCTGCGAGGTCAGCACAAAAATACGTACTCGATACTCGTTTGAAAGATTATAAGCTTATCCAGGTAGCCCCGTCGAGATTTTGTTGAATTTTCTATTTTTCGATTTTTGACAGATTTTTGAAGTTTGATAAAGTTATGCTTTATGTCATTTTGCCTAAAAACACGATTTTGAAAGATTTGTTTAAAAAAAAATATCAACAATTTTAATGATATCTCGACGGGGCTACCTAGCAAAAAGTGTTCAGATTATGTGACTTTGAAAACGTTGTTTTTGGGAAACGCTCTTCAAAGTAGCGAGCTGCTTGGAGCCTTGTAAGAAACGCGGATTTAAAAAAAACTATAACTTGGTCAGTTTTGCTTCGATTGATCCAAAACTTTTACACAATACTCTTGAAAGGATCTGCTTTCAGGGAAGAATGCTAAAAATATGTGTCACAAAAAAAATTAATACCGAATTACCCCCTTAATTTAAAGAAAACGAGTGCTGCATGTTATCATTTGTTGGTTAAAGCTTATGGTGAACATGTTCTGACTCAAAAAAACAAGTGAATACTGTCATCAAAGGCTTAGAAACAAAGGCTTAGAACGACGATTTTTAACGATTTTTAAGATAAAAAAGAGGTTAAAGACAAAGAAAAAAGAGTTTTTTACTGGACAGCGCCGCACTCTTTGCGAAAACATCAAAAAATGGGTGGTTGACTAGATTGCTTCGAAAAATGAAGAGTTCTTTCGGCATAAAAAATAGCAAACAAAGTAGTAGCCTACGATGAACAATAATTTGTTTAATGTAATTCCTTTTGTTGCAAAAGAAGTGCTTTTTATTGAGGCAAAATAATCGAAAAAAAATAGATTATAAACCTAATACATTTACAAGAACTTTCGCCTTAATACTCACCGGATCCATCTCTTCCTATTTTCCAGAAAGCTACCTGTCGACCGGTTCTGACCTAACGATCGAGTACCGGCCCAGCCCCATCGGAACCGCTCGTCTGTACGGGCCAGCATCGGCTTTCAAGCTGCGCTACGAATTCGTCGACAACTCACTGGGTGGAGCACCGCTGGAACCACTGGTGGCACCGTCTGCCATGCCTGAACCGGCCGCCCTCGTACAGTTCCATCCAAAGTCCTGCGATCGGGTGTTCCGTTCGACTTCCCTGCCCCGTGGCATCTTTCGCTCACCGTCGAACGTGTTCATGTACGGCCGCGGAGGATCACCGAATGTGTCCTGTATCTTTCGCTTCGAGGCGAGCCCCGGTGAGAGTGTCAGGTAGGGCGCGTTTAGAGCAACAATCCAGACGATCTATCCTCGTATTAACTTCCTTCTCCTCCTCGTCCTCCTTTAGGTTAACGATCACGAGGGCCCGCTTCGGTGGACGATCGTGCCAGAACATGCAGAACCGTTCGGGACGGTGGCACTGTAACCATCATGCCGGTCCGGTCTCGGATCTACGCATCAGCGAAGTGCCCTGGACCGACATACCACCGTTACCGCGCGACTGTCTCTGCTCCGATGTGTCCGGTTCGATGACACTCGCCCCTCTGGCCGCCAGTATCGTCGAGGTCAAATTCACAACGCTCCAGATGGAGGTGGATCAGGATTTTCGTGATTTTTACTTCGAAGGCCGGTACGAGTTTGCGCGCGACGGTTGCGAGACGGATTGGGATGAGCGACGGCTCCGGGGACGGAGTGGTGATGCCTATCTACGGCCAACGCCCTGCCCGGCGCTGATACAACCGTGGCTACTGGAACCGGAAACACCGGGCAGCTATTTAGTGTTGAAGATGAAGGGCTTCTGGATGCCGCCACTGCTACAATCCGCACCACCGTGTCCAACCGATGCCCGCATTACCGTTTACTCGACGAATAATCCACGCGGTTCCCGGGACCTCTGTCCATCCGGTCCGGATGTTGTGGCATTCTCTGACGGTTGGGACCAGGCGTACGAGTTCAGTGCGGTTGAGGTGGCGCGCAGCTTAATCGTCGAGTTCCGTAGCTCGCATCGGCCAGCGGCACTGGAAACCTCGATGGACTACAAGTTCTCCTGGATGGAGATTTTCCCCGGGCACGACTGTCCGTACAAGTGCCAGGAGCTGCAGGCTTGCATTCCGTCCGAGCTGTGGTGCGATGGGCGGGCACACTGTCCCTCGGGCCAGGACGAAAGTCCGGCCGAGTGTGACTCACGGTTACCACTGTCACCGCTCCACGTAGGACTGGCGGCCGCCACGCTGACGCTGGTCCTTTCGCTGGCCGCCGGACTGACGGCTTGTGCGCGGCGTAAGCGCGTCGAGAAGAAGCAACATCTGCACCATCACCATCATCATCATCATCATGGCGGTTCCACGCATCATCTCGATTCCGGTGGAGGAGGGGGAGGGGGTATGGGTGGTGGTGGTGGTGGAGGAGGATCGATTCGTGGTGGGTACGGGGGCTACAATCCGCACGCCAATCCACACCACCATCTGTCGACCTCGTCATCGCTGGTCGGCCATCCGCTGGCACCCCTGTATCTGGACCCGAGCAAGGATAGCTTCTGTTGACAGGAGCTGGAGACTTCGGTGTAGCCCATGCCGAAGTCGCAGGACTTCTACTACTTCGCGTTCAATGCCGGTAGCGGTGCTGGTGCCGGGACCGGCAGCACCAGCCATTGCTGAGTTTGCCCCCCCCCCCCCCCCGCCACCCCTCCTCAAAAAACTGTCACCATCTACCTAGCTCCATAGCTCGCGGGGAGTGTGATGATGCGGCCCCCCTATATTCCCCTACTCCCTCTATCTGTCTCTCCCGTACTAGCAACTAAGCGTAGAAGCGAAATGGCAGAATGGGGGTGCGGTGCGGTGGGATTGGATGGATGGTGGATGGATTGAATCTTTTTAATTCAGACAATCAGGCCAGCGGTGCTGTTGGAATGCTTTTAAACGAACCTGTCCCCGATCCGCACCTTTCCTTTTCTCCCCTTTTACTACTCCCAGCGGTACTGTTGGTTGGTTGGTTGGATGCGGATTGGTTGCCCGATCACGCGATCGCTCTCGATCGCGATCGGTCGAGAGGCCGCTTCGGATTCGGATGTTGTACATTTGCAAATTACTAGTAACTAATATGGTTGTGACAGGGCCTGATCGCAATGATGGTGATGGTGGAGGTGGCGTGGTGGTGCTGCTGGAGAAATGGCGCGATTCTCGGAATGGAAAGGAGCACCTCACGTAGGGCGTGGACACACATTTTATGGGGACTCGCTTCCGGAACACTGTGCCGGCTGTGTGGCAAGAAGAAACAGTCTAGAGGCGTTGTAAATAGAACTGACGAGATCGTGTACGATGTTACTTCAACGAATTGTGTCTGGAGTGGAGGGTTATGGTGTCCTGCGAGTTACCATTTGCTCCTAATGTTTTCTTCAATTTCCTTCCTCCATTTTCAACCAGTGTTTTCCGGTTGTTTAATCCTACAACGAAATTAGATGTTAACGGATGAGTTTCCACTGTTATTAGCCAGCTTTCCAATGAGTTTTCATAATTTCTTACTCTTCTGTACATGCTCTGTATTATAACTTTTCCTAATCTTCCAAAACCACAATCACATTTTTCAAACTCAACTGTCTTTACCACGCGGGGAGAGGGATAAGTTCTAGAAAGGAAGGAAAGAGAAGAAGTAATTTTAAAACTAAATATAGCAAATACCCCCTAAAACAAAAACCACAGAAGTAAACTAAAAATCAAGATGAAAACCGCCCCCCCCCCCCTAAAAAAACACAAAACGACACATACACGCTCACACAAACACACATGGACACACTGAAAAGCAAAACCTGCAAATCCCTTTACTCAAATCGTCAAATGATAATGTGATTCTCAGTAGTTAAGCAAACTAAACGCGAACTAAAGAAACGAAGAAAATTAAAAGGAGAAAAACAACAACAAAACATAAAACGAAACCGCAAACCAAACCAATGGTCAACGGCGTTGGTTTGACCGAACGAACGAACGAACGAACGAAGGAACGAAACTGAAAAACCCGAATCATATATTGCCCCAGATATAAAGGTGTAGGTGTAAAACAGTTTGTAAAAAGTAACTCTAAATGTGTCATGTGCTCCCGGTTATTCCACGTTGAGCCGGTGTTGGTGGGTTGGGATAGATTGGCAAATAGACAAAACCAGTGGGAGGGGTGGGTGCAGTTACCGCGTATCCGTCTCTCCCCCTCCACCCTGACACCGCAATCTGCTCTTCCACAGTCCCCTGTTTTGCTCAACCTCAACGCCATCATCAACAACCGTTCGCCGTTGCTGGTGGCATGTTGTGCGATCTAAGTAGACCAGTTGAATGGATAGAGTGAGTGCGCCCGCTCTCGAGAGGTTGTGAACCAGCGCAGTTGTTTAGGGCCCGCGGTGAAGAGAGACAGAGAGCGAAGCAACAATGCTGCGAAAAGACCCGCCAGTGGGTTAAGGACTGAATAGGTGAAGGTAACCGCGCGTGATTTGGAATGCCGAATGGTAGTTAAGTTTAGGACAGCTAAGTCATACCCTATCGCTAAGCCTGGAAGGAGGTTGTAATGTACCATATAGTGTGATGTGGCCGTTTTAGTCCGTAAGTGAGCAAGTGGATTGACGGAACTCCTGGATGCTTTTCCCTATCGCTATCGCTTCAAGAACCCCCTCCCCCCATGTTTTCCCTTCTCCTTACACCAATAATGCTTCTTCGTCGTCTGCTAGCATCCCACAGCCTACCCCGAGCGAGAGAGAGAGAGAGAGAGTGAGAAAGAGAGAAAGATTGATCCTTCATCTGCTGTGTATGCAATCCCAGATGCATCCTAGTACACTGCACTAGGCGCGCACGTGCGTTGCCAGGTTACCGTATAACAGTTTCTTCGAACAGTGTATGTACGCGTGGTATGTTGGGAGAAAGCGTATGATTTGAGACAGGAGATGATAAGCTGTACATATTATCGCTAGCACTTGGAAAAGAAAGAAGGGAAAAGGGAGAGGAACACACCCGCACACACACACACACACACTTAGCGTTGTACGGAAGGTGGATCTATGTTGTTGCAGGTAAATACTGCTGGAGCCGAAATCGTAGCCAATCGTGCCGATGTGGCTAGCAATCGATCGATGATGAATAAACCGATCAATAAAGTAAAAGCGGTTCATCTTACCGCCCGATGGCATTGGAATGCCGGAAGTGTGAGACATGCGTGTGTGCGATATCTTTTGTTCCTCCGAATGAGTAGCCCCCCCAAAAGCGGATAACTTGAATTTTAACGAAACTTAACGAAAGAAGGCCGCCGGGCTTTCCTACGAGAGGGGGAGCTTTCCTACAAGGTGGGGTTTCCTAGGCGTTTTCCACGAGTAAGTATTAATTGTTTTGCATTTTTTTTACAGTTTTCTCGAAATAATGCACTTTTCCAGATTTTTTTAAGTACCAATACTATCGCGCGACATAACAACACAAACTTCCCAATAGATTTCAAAAGTTACCGGCGATCAATACCAATAGGAATCGCCATCAAAACCAAAAGATTATTTTCCTTTACTAACATATTTCTCAAATAAAAAAAAACCGTCATATCATTAACCAGAACGCTCTGTCAAGTTGTTCAAAATTTTTTTACAACCCTGCATTACTTGATAAGATCGCTTGGTCGCTTCTACGGTAAGCGAATTCCATTTGATTTAATTCACCTGAAAATCAATTAAAAACCTATTTCATTAATTGCGTACCACGTGTAAAGAAGCTGAAGAATCGAAAAGGTACAAGCCACCCCTTATCATATCTGTGCACCGGCAATCGGACCGAGAAATGAAATGACCCACACGAAGCACGTCCCAGGTTTGGGTGGACAATGTTTTAAATGTTTACTTTTGTTACAGTTTTATTTAACTAACATTGTAAGTATACCTTCATCTTTCGTCACGCCTCTCCTATCTTGTCTGCCCTCAACATTGGTGGTGGTGCTTGGT